>NC_071090.1:13257082-13582082 GCF_027358695.1 Spea bombifrons
GACCACACCATACCAGAGGTCAGGAGAGGATTGAGCCCAACCTCCCTTCCTTCACCAGCACAATAACCGTAACTTACAACCACTCTTATACCGGCAAGGACACACCAACACCAGGGCCCCCACACTACAAAGCCATGGCCTGCTCCATAGCTTCCTGCAAAGCCAAGTTAAACAGGTCCAGCCCAACCTCATTCAAATAAACCCCATCACTATGAAAAAAGATTGCCCGTGTCCCTTTCAAAAACGCTATGCCGCACCACCATTCCACCAATCTCCGAAACAAACTTAGAAATCCTGGGACCCGCTTACTAGGGCTAACCAACTCCCCAATATGGATGGCCCCAAAAAACGCTAATGAAAACGCCAAGCGAAACAGACAAACCTCAAACTCAGAAGTGCAAACCGAGCCCAACACCGCAAACAACCGCTCCACCCTTACAGGCCTCCTATGGCCAATCGACTCTTTACCCTTCCTCAACCCCTTCAACGTCTGCCAGACCGCATAAAACTAAGGCTCGACAACCGCGCAGATGCCGAAGAAGGAGACACACCACCACTCTCCCGCTCAAACACCGCCCACTAGTCCCACGCCTTACCATACCGCCCCCATGTGGGCCTGGAAACAGAGTTACAAATCCACTGCATCACTCGTCCAGCCCAAGAGCCCACAGTTCCGCCGGACACGGGGTCCCTGTTATGTCCGCATGAGGTAGCTCCAAACTCCGCCCACTGAAGGCGTAAGAGCCGAACCACCGCAGTGAAAGATAACCATATTGTCCTTCAGAAACTCCCCTCAGACCACCACCGCCACCTATGGGAAACAGGTAGAGAAATGCCAAATTTCTTGTGAGCTCTGCCACCTTCAAAGATTCGGGACATTGCTCGGCACACCAGCGCGTGCCCAGGATAGCCACAAACCTGCATCTGTATACAAATGCAACTGAGCATTGGAAACCTTAGGGGCCTGCCAATAGGCCCTCCTGTTGTAGGAATTCAAAAAAGTCCCCCACATTGCCAAATTGTCCCACAAGGGCAGAGTTATACGGATACAATGCCAAGGTTTTTGAACCCTGGTCGTCGCTGCCACCAGGCTTCTACTAAAAACCCTACCCATGGGCAACACCATGCACGCAAAATTAAGCTTCTCCAGTAATGACTGCAGCTGACAAAGCTGAACTTTCCGAGGACCACGCATCCTAGCTACCTTCAGGTCAGACAACTTATCCGCTGGCAACCTACACTCCACGGCCAAGGAATCAATCTTGATGCCCAAGAAACTTAGGCACGTCGAAGGACCCTCAGTCTTATCCGCCGCATTTTGGGACTGTCTTCAACAGGAGACGGTCCCCCGAACCCAGAGTGTCAAGGATAAGAAACCTTACACAATTCTGGCGCAATGTCATCATTAACCGAACCCCCTGCGGGTAAGATAAATGGTGAATTAACCTGTACTTGCCTGGTTTCTTCTTAGGGACTACCCCAAGGGAGAAACCCGCAAATCGGCCATAGGAGGAGCGGAAAACAGACCAGCCATGCAGCCCAAAGCTACCTCCTTCGCCAACTTCTCCCTAACCGCACTAGGAAACTCCAAAACTGAACCCAAATTTTTAAGGTCCGCCCAGAACCAACGGCGGACCTTCAACAAAGGGGTTCCAAAAGCCTTCCGTAAAACCCTCCAACTAAATCCACACCGCCTTACGATTCCTATACCTGTTTAGCCGTGGCTGCATCGTGGCGACGTCCACTGGGGTTGTCGCCTTTTTGTCCCCACGTGACCACGGTCCGCCCCTTTCCCTCGCCGGAAACATTTGGCAACAGGATGGGACCCACCGCAGCCGGAACATTCGTGCTTAAAGTGTCACGAGACACCCCACTTACACTGCCCGTCGTTATACTGGTAGCAACACCCCGGCCGTCACTGCCCGACAAAAGGACAAGAAAGGACGAAAAAACCCCTGATGTGTATCAGGACGAGTCATGATGGACATCCACAACCCAATATCCACCTGATCCCACTCAATGGAGGGCTGCACCGCCAATCGCTAGCGGAACTGCTCGTCATACCGCCTCCAACCTAAGCCCCCGTACGTCCGCCACGCATTCCTAGCAAAAAGTGCCGAACATTTCTCTGGGCTCTTCTCACCAATCACGCTCGCCAGAGTAGAAAAAGCCTGAATCCAATTCCCAAAAGTTTTGGGAATCCACCTATTCCTATACCTCTCCCTATCCTTCTCCTTATCAGAGCCCTCAGTATATCTCCAAATATTCCCCCTTCCAAATCTTCTCCTGCTTCAAATGCAGGCCCAACGGGGCTGCACCCCGTGCTACCTCGGCAAACGGTTCTGGGGCTTCCAATGAATCGACCCACGCACCCTGCAGGGGAGCCGCCTCCCCAGACACCGACCCGCTACACGGCTGCGGCACCGCAGCCCCCTGACCTGGATACCAACAACACCACCATCTTCTTCGGGCGGGCAGTGTCCTGGCTACCCAGCACTTCCCAGATTCCAGTGCCTCCACGGCCCTCACAGCCTGCCCAGACGTCTTGCCAAACCCGCACGACCTCCCGCTCCCTTGCTATCCTGTTGGAGCCGACGAGGGAGAGGAACGCGCAGGAGAAGGCTGAGCAGCCGCCTCCTGGGATGGCTATGGCCCATGATCTGGGCTCCTGCTCTGATAATGAGCCCTTCCTACCGTCACAGGGCTTAAACTCGCAGGCGGACCAAAGCAGGCTCAGCAGGCCCACCAGGCACCGCAGCCTGGGGAGAAAGGTGAGCATAATGCCACTGGCCTTGTCCGCAGCAGCCCTAAGAGCAGCAAACATGGAGTCAAGATCCATCTCCTAGGCTGTCAAGCAAGCACAGGACAATCAGTAAGTGATTGCTGGCAGTCTCAAAAAGTGGAAATGACCTGGGTCACAGAAAGGTCACCTTTTATCCCCTCAGGGACACCCACCCCCCAATTTACATACACCAATCACATAGCACTCACCCACACTCATACATGCTCCCTGTCCATTCAGCTACGCCAATTCCCACCTCTTTTTATAGTTGGGATTTTATTCTGAAAACTGTCAAACGTCTGCTGTCTTTATATAATCAACACGTGTGGAGTAGTCCTAAAAATTCCCAAGCCTTTGCTTGGTACAGCAATGTAGATTAAAACTCTTCAACAGATATATATGGCATATCTGTGGGTCAGATTGGCATATCTGGGGGGGGCGGAGTGGCATATCTGGGGGCATAAAGCATAACAGTGGAGCAGAGTGGCATATCTGGGGGGCAGAAAGGCATATCTATAAGTAAGTTGCATTATGAATTAAGGGGGACCTTAAAATGGCTATTGGTTTTCCAAACTTCTGTTTGTATATAACATATGCTGACTAACCGTATAATACAGATACCAAAAATTTTAAAATATATGTATTCCTGTTCATTAGATAAAATACTGTTTTACTAGTCCACTTGTGTATTTTCTCTTTAAAAATACATTTTTCTTTAAAATAGCACCAAACTTTAAGGGTGCGACCTATAATCAGGTGCAGCCTATAATCGTGCCAATTTGGTATATTGTGCAGTAGTATGAATTTACATGAAGGTAACATATATAAATATTTTGTAAGTAAATGTGTTATGATATGAACACACTGTTCTTTTTAATTGTTTTTAGATTGGTACAGAGGATATTTGGTAAAACAGAGGACAAATTGGGTAAGTGAACTAGTTTTTGATTTACAGGGATTCTTCTGAATGAATACTAAAATTTTCTGTGTTAATCAGTTATAAATAACTGCTTGTTAGGTATAATTATACGGTTACCTTCACAAAAACATTATATATTCTTTATATATAACATTATATATTGACAATGTCATAACACATTTTTCAAGTCAATAATTGATTTTGTATGACTCATATTACATTATTGGACAAAGAATATTAAAATTTAATATGATTCCAAAATTAAACATAAAAAATAAGAAAACATATTCGGTGACCTATTCCCTTTATCCGCTATTAAAAAAATGCTTATTATTATCAGTAGTAGTAATAGCACTAGTAATAAATATATAGAAGGTGAATTGAGTTAGCTCCAAAATTGTATTTCATTCCAATTCATTAATTTTCGTGCATGCAGATCTGGAGAATACATCTGTATCATTGCTAAAAACAAATCTGCCGTTACTCTTATCTTGGGTCACCATTACAACATAATAGATATTACTTTGAATGTTTCTGGTATCCAGTATAGAATGCACATTTCTAAAGCTAAATTTATGTAACTTAATCCAAGAATTGGTCAAACATCGTCGATTCTAAATTGTTCTGTTTGCATAATTCTCATATATATAACCATACCTGGGAACTTTTCGGGTTTGGCCTGGAGTACTCAGAGATAAGCACCGCTTCTCCTGTTCCTGGGGTCAGCACCCGAATCCTCTGGGCCACAGGAGCGGGGTCTTGACACGTCTCACTCCCAGCCCATTTCCCCCTTAAATGGTGGTGTTTCCTGCAATGTCGGCGGGAATGCCCACTGACATCAGCGGGAACAACCCGGATGTCAATGAGAATGCCCCCGACGTCAACGGCAACCACCCACTGATGTCAGTGGGAAGTCATGGCCGCGTCCCGCAAGGGTAGTCTCCGGTTAGGCAGAGCCCAGGAGTTCTCAGGTTTGCATATAACATTTGTGACAAATGTTCGCTCATACATGTCTGTCTGTTCCCTGTCTGTTCCAGTATGTCTGTATCATGTACATTTTTATAAATACATACTGGCAAATATAAGAACTTTTTTTTTTTAATTATCAATCTTTATCAGTGCTCCTTCCACTTGATTGCTAAATCTGCATTCAGGCCTCTGGACGTTAAAAATATAATGTGAGATTTCGCTATAAAATAATGCTACGTTATATTTTCAGGAGCTGCTTTTTTACATTCTAATTTGCCCTTACATTCTAATTTGCCCTTAACAGTATCTGTGTGTATTTATATATATATGCAAGTTGGCCAGGTTCTTGACGAGAAACTCAAATTACAGTCATAAAAGCTTAACATACTATATTAATGGTTTCCTTAAGACAAACAATGCTGTATCACAATATGATAAGTAAAAACAAAAAGAAAACAAATCCTACTCCATTGCGGAGACTAACTAAACAATATATTCTAACTGTTCAACTGGCAGCCAACCCTGTTCCCAGTCACAACAACACAACCACAGCAGGTTCAAATTACCCAGAGATTTATTTTTAAACTGAGGCTTTTAAACATTGCCATGTAGGTTCATTACTTTGACCTGGAAAGGGATGTCTCCCTGCTATCTGCTACTGATAAAGAAAGTTGCTGTAATTTATAAAGATTCTATGCACCAAATTGAGTAGGAATATCAACCATAACATCACCAGCAAAATCACCAATTGGCAGTCTTATATATGATAACAAGGGTGTAGAATCGGAAGGAGTTGGTTCCACCTTACCTCTGAAACTGACTGACTGCTTTCAATTCTACACTGCTATGACCATGCAGACGACCTCTGCCTTGCTAAAGAAGCTGATGTTGTCATGGAGGACTCCAGTGGCAACCTGTGAACTCCATGTCCAAGAGGGTTAAGGCAGTGCTGGAAAATAATGGTGGCCAGACAAAATATTGACACTTTGGGCCCAATTTAGACATTTCCACTTAGGGGTGTACTCATTTTTGTTGCCAAGGTTTAGACATTAATGGCTGTGTGTTGAGTTATTTTTAAGAGAACAGTACATTTACACTGTTATACAGGCTGTAGACTCACTACTTTACATTGTAGTTTTACATTGTTTCTTCAGTGTTGTCACATGAAAAGATATAATAAACTATTTACAAAAATGTGAGGGGCTTGTGAGATACTGTATACTGAGCCTGTATACTGGTATAGTATAACTCCTACCATTATATAGCAAGTCAGACACAGACAGTGGTACAGCTAACTAAACTGAGCCAGGCACTGATTATGGTACACCATAACTCCTATCACTATATGCTGAGCCAGAAATTGACAGTGGTGCACCATAACTCCCATCACTATTTACTGAGCCATACGCTGACGGTGGCACAACATAGCTCCCTTCATCATCATTTTCCTCTGCATTTTGTTCTTTTTTCACTTTCGCTTTCACTCTTATTCATGCTCTCCCACGTTCTCACTCACTCACTTATGCTCTCACTCTTTTACATTCTCATTCACTCTTATTCAGGCTCTTTCACACTCTCACTCTTATTCATGCTCTCTCTCTCACTCATGCTCTCTCTCACTCACTCCTATTCATGTTTTCCTACACTTTCACTCACTCTTTTATGTTCTATCACACTTTTACTCACTCAGATTCATCCTCTCTCAATCACACTCTCTCACACTGTCACTCATGCTTAGACTCACTAAGGCTCTATAAGACTCTCACTCAAGCTCTCACACTTACACTCATGCTCTCTCATGCTCTTGGGCTCTCACTTTCTCATGCACTCTCTTCCCTGCCACAAGCTATGCTGAGTTTCCGTGGCTCAGTGAAGAGAGGTGAGAGACAAATATACTGGCACACCTGCCGGGACAGTGCCTCAAAAGTTGGGACTGTTCTGTCAAAATTGGGACAGTTGGCAAGTATGGTATGTCATGGTTGATATCCCTGCTGGAATGCAGGTAAAAGTTTTTTTTTAAAAATAATGATAAGTCAAGGTTTCTGTGAGGATCGGTATTAGAGCCATTTGGTTAATACAGTTTGGTCACTACATAGAATTTTCACAATGGGCTTTTAATAGTTTAATATTTCATGAGTCTCAGGGTCTTCTTAGTTGGAAAGTTCCCAGGTATTATGACCACTAAGCCACGTTTTCCCTTAAAAGAAGCCAAACGGCTGTCACACGTATAGAATGCTCAAGTTGATCTCTCTCCAAATGTGTTATATTCAGAAATAAATTACCACGACTGCTGAAGATAATGTATGCAGACCATTTTGCTTTCTTAAGAGGTTAATACTGTAGAAATGCTGGTAAAAATCATTTTACACGAGACATTATCTGCAAGACTTGTATTTCCAAAATTATCTGGCTCTAAAGCAAAACTATGACATGGTTCAGAATTCGGTTCCTGGCTAAAGATAATAGGATTAAATGCCATAACAGTAATTTCCTAATCTAAAAACTGTCTGTCTGCATCAGAAGATGTCTGCTGTTAGCTTTCGTGACAGTAACCTGGCACTGATAAGAATGATAAAGAGCTTCAAGCTCCCTTCGTATAGCTGTGCCACCTGCATATTTTGGACTGTAAAATGCCATTTTCCATTATGCACTGATCATACCTGGCATTATATGTACTATTTTTGGTTTTTAATTGTTGGCAATATCCTGGCAATAGCAGATGATAACATATTGTATATTACACAGATTTCTACATAAAACTGTCCAGTGCTTCTTCTATTAAACCCACATTTCAGAGATTTTATGCATTTCTAAATTGGCTTGAAGTAGGTTCACTATATACTGCCACACACTGCAGAGGATTAACCGCAGGATAACCCCCATCATACCATAAATATATACCATAACACAATAAAATCTTTTTAATGAACTATTAAAGGGTTAGAGTTTCAAAGTCAGTTCCCAGGCATTTTCAAGTTAATTTATTTATTAATGGAATTTTGGAAGAAAAAGTCAGGGCTAGTTAAAGGGTTCTTGGTGAAATTTGAGTAATACTTTCATCCCCTAGGCCCTCAGCTGGTGCTGTGGGCTAATGGGGCAGCTGGACATAAAAAGTTGAATTAAGTGGAGCATGTGGCCCTGCACTATCCTTTAAAATTACAAATTATGTATTTCTTGATTTTTTTTACCATGGTATAGTAATAAGAAAACGCATAACTAGACTTGAGCATTGCGGTCACCCTAAGCGCCACATAGATGCAATTTAGATTGCAGGTTATAGACGGTTGTCTAGCTGGATCACTCACACACACAGAATCACTTACCATGCTGTATAATTTATTTCTTTCAGGGAATATTTCCGAAATCCTTTATACACATCAAAGAAGTTACAATTCAAAAGAAAAGGTATTATTTATACTTTTATATACATTCTATCATTTATATATTTAGTCGTGTTTTGTCTGATGTGTTATTATAAACTTCATGTTGCTATCCAACATTTTACCAGTTGTTAGCTTATACGCTAAACAATGTTGTAAGGGAGATTGTATTCTAGTATGCATTCTGTTTTTATTATTATTTGTATTATTTGTTCTTTGCATTTTTATTTATAATCAGTTTAATATAATACATTTGATGCAGTGTGTGATGTATTCTAGTAATGCATTGTATAATCGTATACACATTTTCTTGGATGTGAGAAAGGGGATAAAAGTTAATTTTAGCAAGGAATACCTAGATGTTGGTGTATTCTTGTGTCTGCGAAAACATAGGGATTGTAATGGCCAGTATGTTTAGGGACTAAATATTCCAGGAAAACCAAGTAATGTTATAGTTCTGAAAACAGTCAGTGTTACAGAAAGAAAGTCCTCTAAAACAGTTATTGTTCAGAAGCTAATATGTGTACTCTGTATTACTGTTATGGTTAAGGAACACAGAAAATATAGTGCCTGCTGAAATCCCATTGGTGCAAGAAGTTACAACTACGTTACGGGAATGGGGCAATATTTGGAAGCAGTTATATACGGTAAGAAACATCTATAGACCACGATTGACAATAATGCTATTGGCTGACCACAGCAGCTAGGCTCACAGCAGTTGCATTATATATCAGCTGTATCAAAGGGTGTACATGTTTTTTTGTCCAGCACAGTAGAGCTGAGATAGTATTGCACTGATCTTCCTCCACCTAAGCTTTTTTCTGTGCATACATAAGGGCAGTGAACTTATGTAAGAGTAGAAAATATAAAAAATAACATTCTACGGCCGCATTAAGGCAGGGCAAAAGGGGCACCTGCGGCAGAGTGGGAAGACGGACGCTTCGCGCCCTCACCGCAGGACTCCGGTAAGTAGGGAGAGGGAGGGGTGCAGTGAGAAGGAGCAGGGGGGGTGCAGTGAGAAGGAGCAGAGGGGGGTGCAGTGAGAAGGAGCAGAGGGGGGCGGCAGTGAGAAGGAGCAGAGGGGGGGCAGTGAGAAGGGGCAGAGGTGGTAGATAATAAGAAGGGGCAGAGTGGGAAGGCAGTGAGAAGAGGGAGAGGGGTTAGATAGTGAGAAAGGGCGAGAGGATAGATAGGGAGAGGGGGTACATATTGAGAAGTGGGAAAGGGGGTACAAAGTGAGAAAGGGGCAGATAAGAAAGGGAGGGGTAGATGTGGAGAGAGGTTAGTGTGAATGAGTATGAAAATGAATGAGTAAATGTGTGGATGAATTGTGTGAATGCGTACGAGAATGAATTCATTAATGTGTGGATGAATTGCTTGAATGATTTGTGAGACTGCATTAATGAATATGTGTAAATTATCCGTGTGAATGAGTGAGTAAGTGTGTAAATGTTTATGTCTGTCATGAATGTTTAAGGGATTTGGGGAAATGCAAAGATGGTACATGAAGGGTGGGCTGTTTGCCGACCAAGATGTCTTACACTGGGCTGTTAGGGGACAAAGTTGGCTCAGGCTGGGCTGTAATATGTGTGTAATCTGGGTGCTGATCAGGTTCTATGTGGGCAATGTGGACACCAGGGCTGGCTTTGGGGTGTGCAACCTGTGATCTATGCCTTTAATGCTGAGTTTATATGTGAATTCCAATTGATTTATAGCTGCAAAGCTGGGTGTGTGTTATTCTGTTGATCTGTATCTGGTATGCTCTGTTTCCATACATTATTATTGTATACCTACAAATAGAGGGTTTGTAAGTCTGATTCTATTTATTTGATCTATACCTTCAACGCTGAGTTAACGTGATTTTCAATTGATCTATACCTGCAAAGCTTGGTTTTTGTGTTGATTCTGTTGATCTATACCTGCTATGCTATGTTTTCATACATAATTTATGCATACCAGCAAATATAGGGTTTGTATGTGATCTATACATGCAAGTGCTGTTTATATGTGTTTGATCTATAGTTCACAGGGAAGAAGAAAAGGAGAGGTATGGCTTGAATGAGGGACAGAGGGACTGGGAATGATTTCAGGGGAGAGGACCTCTCAATGTCATGGTCAGGGTGAGAAGGGGGGAAGAATGCACTGACTTCACAGTCTTCCCCTAATCTGCAGTCAGTGTGGCAATTTTTTTTTGGTGTGGTAGCGGAGGGAGTGATTGCATGCTAGGGAGCGTGGAGCATGGCCCAAGGAAATGTCGGTGTGTGTGTGTATGTCTGGGTGGCAGAACCTGTCCTGGTGTGTATTTAGTCATCTGTTTTCTGGCCCTTTACTTATCCAGAGATAAAACACCCTCCTGAATTTGTAGTCACTTCAGAGGACAAAACATTCTAGGCCCAGAAATCACTGACAGCAAAAGTAAAGGCATTGTGTTATTTACTCTATTTCAACCTGCGTATCTTATTAAAAAGGATTAGTGGCACTAAATTGTGGCTTCAGGGGTCCCCTGTATGATGACTTTTTTTTGTCACATTGCTCTGCCTAGAGGACTAGTTTTTTTTTAAGTACCAACTAAATGGTCAAAGATTAGTTACTGTTTTCAATCTTTCATTAAAGAAATAGTGCTTTATAAATTGCTTGACGTTATGATTCATTTATTATATATTTATGTAATGCTAATTGATTACAGTGACAAACGCATGCTGAAATATAACTAATAGACAACAAGAAATGGTATATTAAATTTGGTTTAACAATAAATAAATAACTAAATAAAAATGGGCTGCTCAGTCTTAAATGCCCGGGCCTATTTTTGTCCCAGTCCGGGCCTGATGTAGACAATACATTTTCTTAGTATTTTTCTTCTTATTATTAAATCATCTGATGATTGTGACCCATTTCCTTTGTCCTCTTTCAGTCTGGCAAAAAAACTAAATTCCTGCAGGTGCAGTCCATGATGTATGATTTGATGGAATGGCGCTCACAGCTTCTGTCTGGTACCTTGCCAAAAGATGAATTAAAAGAGCTCAAACAGAAAGTGACCTCAAAAATTGATTATGGCAATAAGTATGTTATTCTGTCTATGCTTAGTTACTTATTACTGTTTAGGAACTGTCACACTTCAGATTGCTTTCTGTAATATTATTTCATACACTTAATTTTTAATTGTGTTTTTGCTCTTAAGTGTGTATGTGTATATATAGGTGTCTTATTTTATTTTCTGCTTCACATCACATTTAAACTGGTGCTTCACCTTTAGGTTATTGTGATAATGAGTCTACAGAGGAATGGCACAACTGTAAACAATATGTTTTGCTGGAGGTGCTTACACGCCTGCTAAAACAAAGCAGATGCAGAAAAGAATAAAGTTATAGCTTCTTAACTAGATTTATAGATTTATAGTTAGTTTTTAATCTTACCCACACTGAGTGAATAACAATTTTCTGGTAAAGGCAGATGCTTGAAAATTTAAGTCTAAATAATTTAAAAAATAATAACACGTGATTTTCACTGCTCAATTCAGAGGACAAGAAAATATAGTTCCCCATTAAAAAGATGACTTGTATTTTTATAGTGTGTCTGTCGAGGAGGTGTTGATGGCATTTAATACAAAATACACATTTAAAAGGGCCAGAGATATCTTAATATATCTGGAAACCTTGTGTCACATATACAGTATCTCACAAAAGTGAGTACACCCCTCACATGTTTGTAAATATTTTTTTTTAGATCTTTTCATGTGACAACACTAAAGAAATGACACTCTGCTACAATGTAAAGTAGTGAGTAAATTTGCTGTTCCCTTAAAAATAACTTAGCACACAGCCATGTCTAAACCTTGGCAACAAAAGTGAGTACACCCCTAAGTGGAAATGTCCAAATTGGGCCCAAAGTGTCAATATTTTGTGTGGCCACCATTATTTTCCAGCACTGCCACTGAAGTCCTCTTCCACTCCTCCATAACGACCACGGAGCTGGTGGATGTTAGAGACCTTGCGCTCCCCCACCTTCTGTTTGAGGATTTCCCACAGATGCTCAATAGGGTTTAGGTCTGGAGACATGCTTGGCCAGTCCATCACCTTTACCTTCAGCTTCTTTAGCAATGCATTGGTGGTCTTGGAGGTGTGTTTGGGGTCATTATCATGTTGGAATAAAGTGTATAAAGCCAAAGTGGTGCATAGATAAAATAATTTCAAAAAATAACCATAACTCTACCGTTCACTTTCCAAAGTGTCTTTATATAGTCAAATGTTGAAGCAAATGCCATTTTCAACATAAACAATTAAGCATGGTCTCCTTCAGATGAAATCCCATGGTTATTTGCTAACAATGATGTCTCTTTACCTTGTTTTCTTCATATTGTTTTAATTTTCTCCCAATATACAGAATTCTTGAGCTTGATTTAATTGTTCGAGACGAAGACGGAAATATTTTGGATCCTGATAAAACCAGTGTGATTAGTTTATTCCATGCTCACAAAAAAGCCACTGAGAAAATTACAGAGAGGATTAAGGAAGAAATGGTAATGGATCAGTAAAAATGTTTGTAACAACACTTTTTTTTCACCGTGCCCTAGAGTATTCAAAAAACATTTGCATGCTTTACTGTCGTATGTCACCAAGTGGTTTACTGTTTTTTTTTTTACATCACAAAATGCAGTCAAATGTGCATTAGTTTTGTTAGATTTTCAGCCACTGAACACAAAAGCTAATCTTGGCAGGCAATGATTTAGAGCAGAAAAGCACTCTCTTGAGTTGCCCTAATGCACGCTTCTTATTTGACTCCTCTTCAATTAACATGATAGATACAGATGGAGAAGCACAGTTGGAGATGATTTCAAATACGGTAGTGTGTAAAGATTTTAAACATTATGTCAATTTATTTTGTAAAAAGCCCCTTTACTACTTTTCTATAAAGCCAATTTTATTTTTTCAGGAAAGAAGTCAACAATTTTCCGGTTCTTTCCGATTCAATGCATTTGTTTATAATCATGATTTATGCATTTTTAATC
Organism: Spea bombifrons; assembly: GCF_027358695.1. Lineage (NCBI taxonomy): Eukaryota > Metazoa > Chordata > Amphibia > Anura > Pelobatidae > Spea > Spea bombifrons. The sequence goes on from NC_071090.1 coordinate 13,270,141, forward strand.
ATTTATTTGAAACCATAATGCACTAATAAGTGTCTCTGGAAAGCAAAATAGCTTATTGTTTGTCACTATTTCAATTATTGTGATTTATCATAATCTAATCTATAATGGTGTATGTATTACCTAATTTCACATATATATGTTTTGTCTAGTCAAAAGCTCAAAATGATTTTACGATGCATGGCCGGATAACTTCTTCACCTACACATGGTCTTTATGTGTTTGTGAGAAATTTTGTGTGCAGAATAGGGGAAGATGCAGAACTCTTTATGTCTTTATATGATCCTGCAAAACAAACCATTATAAGGTAAGAAATACAATATTTTGTGATGAGTCAACACCCATTTAATGAAAGGTATATATATTTCTTAGTAACAATGAGATTTTTATTTTAAAATAAAGTATTGAAAGCCAACATGTGGGACATAAGTATGTTGTCGGTTCTGTGTAATTTAATAGTCTTCTACACTGAGTTGAAAGCTTGAGTACTAATGCATTACACACCAGTTAGAAATGTTCAATTTTTTTAAAATCCTTCTGAAAGATTAGAAAAAGTTTCAGACAGAGCTGGATCAAACAGTGAAGAAAATACCCTTAAGCTGTGTCAGGTGAAATTTAACAAGGAATATCTAGAAACAAGAAAAGATAAGGCATTTTTAAAACATGTAAGAGATTTAAACCTTAGACACTTGTGTTTTAATGTAATTTTTATCCAGCATTTTTATTTTTTATTTATATCTTTGAAGATTCAGCAGGGCGAATCCTAGGCCAAATGGCGCCCCAGGCAAAAATACTCGCTGGCACCCCCCTCCATTTTTCTTATTTTAGGATGTATCCTGCACCTAGCCAAGCTAATTTATAAACTGATGAAGTATATAGCCAGGGTCTTGCAAAAATCAGGACAGTTGGGAAGTATGCCTGCACCTAACTGTCTGGGATGCCTTCTAGTAACTCTGGCCGCAGATTCCGCAGCACTGGATTAACCCATGGGATTAACCCTTGTGTTTACAAGTATTAATAGGTACCTGCATACAGGTTAATCCCCTGTTGCAATAGTATATGGGATATGCAAACTTTTATCACTTTTTTTTAATTTGAAATTTTTTTTTTTCTAATAAATATGTAGGATCAGGGTTGTCATCTCACTTGGCATCTGTGCATAACAGTGTTTTTTTATTGTATCTGTTCACCACTGTAAAAAGTTTGCCATTTAATTAATACACCATATGGACAAAAGTATTGTGACACACCACTTAATTATTGAATCAGACCCAATGCCACAGGTGTATAAAGTCAAGCACCTAGCCATGCAGTCTGCATTTACAAACGTGAAAAAAAAAATCAATCAGTAAATTCAAAGCGTGGTACTGTTATAGGATGCCACCTTTGCAATAAGTTAGTTCATAAAATGTTATCCTTGCTAAATATTCCACGGTCAACTGTAAGTGCTATTATTGGAAAGTGGAAGCATTTAGGAACAGCACGAACTGAGCCATGAAGAGGAAGACCACGTAAAGTCACAGAGCGGAGTCATCGAGTGCTGAGGCGCATGGTATCTAAAAATTGCCAACTCACTGCTGATTTCATAGCTGAAGAGTTCCAAACTTCCGCTGGCATTAATATCAGCACAACAACTGTGGGGGAGCTTCATGGAATGTGTTTTCATGGCTGAGCAGCTGCATGCAAGCCTCACATCACCAAGTACAATGCCAAGTGTTGGATTAAGTAGCATGAAGCACGTCGCCACTTAACTCTGGAGCAGTGGAAATTAGACTTGTGCATACGTCTTCGGGCAAACATGAAAACGAACACGATTCGTGTTTGTTTTTTCCGAAAACATGAAGAAGAGAAGACAGCGGCAGTAAAACGTAGACGAAGACACACACAAAGAATCTTCGTGATCGTCTTTGTCTTCGTCTACTAATCTCCCCGGTCTCTTCTCCATTTAGCCTACCTTATCATCGCGGGAGTTGACAGAAGCGGAAATCCGTAGGTTCGCCGGCAGGGGTTACAGGGCAGTGCGAGTGAGCCTATTGGTCGCCTGCAGGGACCTCCTCTGGCATCAACCAATGGCATCATCAGTGTGCAATTTATCTTATATCATGGAAGTTAAGGCTTTTGAGATGAGCTCTTTTGCACATGCTTGTTTGTTACACAGTTCACATTATTGCCATATATCTACACTATTATTATTTTTTCTTTTTTCCCCCTATTGTATGAGTGCCCCATTGTGTATATATCGTTAAAGATTAGAGTGGGTGGAGTAAGAGGAAAATGTTAATAGGAAGTAGATATTAAGAGGGAAGCAGGCAAAGGACAGACGTAAAAGGAAAAAATCCTACATTTTACAGTTTTAGAAATTGAAGAAATCCATGCAATAGAGTTTACAGGTAAAAAATAAGCAATATATCTAAGCATATTTGTACTAAACGCTTAAATAGGAAAGAAGATAGCAGGGGAAAAAGTGGTTGAGAGAACCACTAGGTAAGATGAAAAAGGTTCCCTAAAATAATTAACCCCTTAAGGACAGTGGGCGGTCCCTAAACCCATTGAAAACAATGCATTTTGAGCCCGTACATATACGGGCTTTGTCATTAAGGGGTTAAAAAAAAAATCCCTTGAGCAACAGTCACTGCCTAAAGTTTGATACATTATTGACCTCAGGTATTGACTAAAATCTAATAATCATACTGGTGAGGTTGGACTGGGTCCCTAAGCGGCAAAATATATTGCATGGGAAACATAGCTACAGTCAGTAATTTGTTACTGTCGTACTATTACAATTACATTAAATGCTTTGAGGCTTAGATATATAGTGGTGGAAAATATGTTTAGAAGTATAGCTTATTGTGAAATTGAAAATGTTGTGCTTGATACCATTTTCGATGTTTAGCTGTTAGATCCATAGTACATAATGCGCAGAACAAACAAATGATACAAGAAACACAAACTGACAAGAGGGCCTATTAGCAGGAAAAAGTATGTTGCTGTATTGGATTTATTTAGAGTTTGTTAAGCAGTGCAATACCTAAAGTGAAAGTAACAACTAAGGCAGCAGATTTTAATAGCTTGCCAATGAATTAAGTGTCATGCTTCGCTTCTTCTTGTTAATAAAGGGAAAAACAAAATCTTGTAGGTTGGCGTTCCCAACTTGTCTAGCCAAGCTTTTTTTATCAGCTTTTACTTGTGCTTTATGTTGGAAAATGAAGAAAATAAACTAAAGTGAAGAAAATGTACATAATTTAAGCATGATCGTAGAAACAGACATAAAAGAACACACATAATAAGGAGAAACACCTGACATAAAGTTCAGAATTCAGCTATTTTACACACAATAAAGATATGGATCGTTTCACTTTGGGTTTTATGGCTCAAATAAAACACCTTGGCACATTTAAAGAGTAAAACATTTGTGTTGGTTAAAAAAAGGAACACAGCAATATGTAGACTTAACAATAAAGAAAATAATATCTTGTAAACACCCACAAACCATCCATCCGGGTGTTGCCGTGTATATTCATGCATCTTATTCTTTTGAAGAGAATAGTTACGTGAGCTCCAGGAAATAAAATTTGTTTGTTAGTGCAACTATCTATTTCAGAAGATGGTATACTTTCTTAAGCAAAGGAAGTCTGTCTCTTCTCTTTCTTGCTTTGTCTGGAGTTTATTCACTATAGCAAGAGTGGAAGAAAGGGATTTATGAGACATTTACGGTCTTAACTCACCAACTTCACTATATACAGTCTGCTGACCATTTCATATAATAGATTATGTAGGCATGGGAGTAGTCATATTTCAAAATGTAACTTTAAAATTTCTGGGTATTGCTTACTTTAATATTTATCAGGGCTAGTGTGTGAAATGAGCTGAGACTTCAGTTGTATTTGGGTTCAGTGTGATTATTATTCATATGTGAATTAAAACAAGGATTAGCGGTATGATCAGACATTGTTAATATAGTAACTCATCGATATCCATAGTAATGCTTTCAATTGTGGCAAATGAAATAGAATTAAGAAATGTGCACTTTAATTCAAATGCAACATGGATAAAAAATAAATACTGCTGGTATTCTGTGGGGCCAAAAGCTCATGGGCTGGAAAACATACCCAACAAAATAAAAATGTTATGTAGCAGTCACAGTGTGTTAAGGAAAGACATTACTGTTAATGTTAGTAATGGGAAGGTAAAAAAACAACAAAAAAAAACAATATACATCATTTTTCTCTTTCTAAGTAAAAATGTAAATAACACACTAATAAAGTATTGCACATATTATTATTATTATTATATTATTTTCATTCTAGATTTAAGACATCTATTATTTTTTTCTTCCAGTGAAAATTACTTGGTAAGGTGGGGAAGCAAAGGTTTTCCAAAAGAAATAGACATGCTGAACAATTTGAAAGTCGTTTTTACGGTAGGTGCATTTGTTTTCCTTATGTATAATTTCAGCAAAAAATTGGTTAATCTCTTTATGAATTAATAAATTTTTCAGAATTAATACATTTTTTAAGTAGTTTTCTTGCCAAGTCACAGTTATATTATATGTTTATATATTATTTATTTAGATCATTTAGAAAAGAAAAATAATTACCATACTGTGGTAATCTTGCCTTATGGCACATGTTCTTTAGTTTGGACTGTAAAATGTGTTTACAATAGTTTTGGAAATTAATTATTTGGGGAATGTATTTTCTTTATCTTAATTTCTTTTATCCTTAATAAACAAAACACTGATGTTGAAAACTGTGCAGGCACAAATCAGACACTGTGCAATATTTTTTTAATTATTTTAATTTAAACTGTACATGTATATTGGCTTCTATGTTCTAATATCATCCCTACCTAACATGTATGATTGTTAATATAAGGTTCTTACGTATATATATTGAAATTAAATTGGTTCCTGATAAGATTGTACTTTAGACTGGTAGATTACAGTTTACATGAACTACAGTTTGATGAATTTATATTTTCTTTCTTTGTAGGATCTTGGAAACAAGGATCTTAACAGGGACAAAATTTACTTGATCTGTCAGATAGTGAGGATTGGACGCATGGACTTGAAAGAAAACAATCTTAAAAAGTGCACTCAGGGTTTAAGAAGACCATTTGGAGTGGCAGGTATAACAGCTACAACATTTCATGCAAGTCTGTTATTATTTAGGTCTATGATATATCATATCATAATTATGGGAAATAGTAGTATCCATTAGGATTACTAAGGATGACATCATGGCAGCTAAACTGGGGAAATGTGTTACACCCAAAACATTGAGGGAAATCTAAATTATACGAAATGCAAATCACTGCTTTGCAATGTCAAAAGCAATTTCTTATGAAAGTCCATTATTAGATGAATTTAAAATTTGGTAGAAACATATACCTAGGTTCCATTTGTAATAATTTTGCTAATACCATATTAAAAAATATACAATAGATGAAAACTTTCATGTTGATTTTAGACATTCTGTCAAAAAAAACACCTCAAAATGATTACAAAATGCAATGCAAGGACAATTTTCCAAAGTGTAAGCTTCTGTAATTGAGTCCAATTTAGTTATTTAGGTTTATATCTCTTAACACTGAGGTCGCTGCATTTTGCAAGCCTTATTATAGCCTAGAAATTTAGGAATTCTGCATTGCATTACCCTCTTGAACAAACATAATCTTGTTTTGTTTTCAAATGCTTTTAACCCATTTGGCTTTGGGTATCACTACAGACTCTTCCTTGATTGAGTAGTTACATCCTGTATTGTTGTTTTAAAGCACTTCAAAGGAGTAATGGAACTTGATGCAATTATGATTCTTATTTCTCTTTAACATTGCTATTCACCACACCACAGAGCTTTATTTTCTTTTACAATAGCTGAAAGCAAAATAAGTCGACACCAAGGCTTTTCTATAACATTACCTTAAGAACAACTTATTTGCTTCGAAATAGTACAGAAAAGACAAAGATCCGCATCAAATGTATTGTGGAACCCTGACTTGTTTACCTTATTGATTGTGGGTATGTGGGTTTGCATACAGTTTCAGTTATAACTGTAAAACTGGAAAGTTAAATATGGCCTATAGCAGGACTGGTGAAATTGACTTAAAACCAATCAATTGAACTATAAGTTTCTGACAGCACCAACAGTGTAAAAATAGGGCTACGTCCATCAATTATGTATATTATATTATACTATTTTTAATATAACTTTTGAAATTGTAGTTTTTTTTTTAAAATATCATATAATAATATATAAAATCATAATATAAAAATATTTATTTTGTAGTTTTTTTTAATATTTAATATTTTTAATAGTCACGGTTCTGTAATATATCTTATACATAATTATATATTTTTTAAATTACATTTATTTGAAAAAAATATTTTTTTTACTCTCTCCGCTCCGATCTCCCCGGAGAGATCACAAAGTAATCAGCAAGCTGGGCTCCATTGCCTTTTACTGCTGATTGCAGGGGAGCAATTAAAACCTGCCTGGTCTCTATTGGAACCTACCGTAAGAAAAAACATTTTCTTCCACGATCCAACATTTCTTGCCACTGATTGGCTGCTTGAAACTGTCAATCAGTGGCAGAAATGTGCTCCCTTTGAAAGTACCTATGATGGCTGGAGCATCCCTTTAAGTATTCATACTTTGTAGAAAGCTGTAATGTTTTTGTATTTTACAATTTTCACATGCTGTGGAAAATAATTTTTATATTAAATTTTTCTACCTGCTTGGTTTAGCAAGATGTTTAAGAGAATATTTCACTGCTGTGTATAATTAATGGTATCCTGCTATACTCTGATATTGTGACCTTGAAACTGAAACATTTAATTTTCATCAGTAATGGACATCACAGACATAATTAAAGGAAAAGTAGAAAGTGATGAAGAAAAGCAGCATTTCATACCCTTTCATCCGTAAGTATTGTATTTTCTTGAGCTTGCAAGAATTAACAAATTGAAATATATTGCTAATTAATTGAACTTTTCTTTTGATGTATACATCCTGCTGCTACTAAGTATAGAACTGTACTATTTCAAATTAACAGTCTGCTGGTCTAAGCAACCTCACCAGGTTCAAGGTACATTCTTTACCTGCCGGTTTAAAAACATGTGCCGAGAAAGATGCACCTCCAGAATTGCAGCATACCGCCCTATTCGCTCTCCGTGATTCATGACAGATATGGCTGTTAGAGACATTGAATCATTATCAGGAAAAGCTCATATTGAAATCAATGGGAGAGCTTTCTGCCCATGTCTGTGTGGGTTCTCTGTTCACCTTTGGGGGGAAAGTATAGATCAACTGAATAATCACATGCAAACTCAGGTATACATCAAATAAATAATGCATGGAAACCCTAAATTACAGGAATTGATCACAGATTGCACACCCCAAAGGCAAGCCCTGGTGCCCAGGTTGCACACAGAGGACTTGCCCAGCACCCAGGTTGAACACATAGGACTTGCCCAGAAGCAAGATTACACGCATAGGTTTTTCCTCAGCACCCGGATTGCATCCACACAGTTGCTTGCCCCTTGCACTTCCAAGACACACACACACACATCTCATTATCTCTCCTTTTTCTTGCCATCTCTGCCCTTTCTGCCCATCTCTCCTCTTATATTATGTTAAGGAGTATAGGGCCCCCTCTGCCCCCCCAACCAGCGATGCCTCTGCCTACAAAGTAAAATGCTTGGGTAAAGGCCAATTTATAGAGGGAATTACAATGAAAGCATGCAAAAACAGCTAAAATATAAGGTGACAGCTGTCCTATACTGTACATCAAACCCTGTTTAACAGTTGGTGTGTACCTTTAAGTATTAAAAAAAATCACAACAATTATATAAGATCTAATCCATGATATAATGGGTTAACATAAATAAATACTTCTTCCAGTAAAAGTGGCAGGGTAATGTAATTGTACAAATCCTGCTTTTGTGAATCCTTTATTGGCCACTTCCAACACATGATTAATGTTTTTAAATTTGTGTTATTTCGAAGGAAATTCTGTGAAGCCTAAAATCTTACTTCATTTTAGATACTGCACCTAACCCTTGTAGAATACAGGGAAAATTGTTATTGGTCTCTTGCTTGGTAGCAGGTATTCTTAGATTCCTCCAAAATTACAATACCTAGCTTCAATTTACTATAAATATGCAGTCAAATTATGATTAATGTGGTACAATATGTAAACAGAACTTATTTTAACCCCTTAAGGACAATGGGCGGTCCCAAAACCCATTGAAAACAATGCATTTTGAGCCCGTCATTAAGGGGTTAATTATTGTTGTTCTAAATGCTGCTGAAGAGATACACTGTTTGGTTAAGGGAACATTTGCAGAACAAAAGCAGCAGAATACTGTATGTTCCAATACGAGAAATGAAAGCAAATTAAGGATAGGCTTAAATTTAGAGGTAACCCTTGGGTATCGATAAATTATCAATGGGGGGTTATGTAATTTTATATGCATAATGCTACAGTTACAGAAATAAAGCATCACCTTTTATTTAAGTAGCCTAAAGGCTAATACCCAATATTAGAAACCCTTAAAAACAAAAATTGTGATATTAATAATTATCCATGAATACACCATTACTGTAGTATTCTGGATACACATACAGACGTTAGTAGTGTTCTTATAGTTTTTCTCTAGCCAAAGAGAACTAGATCTATTAATTTCTGACAAAACTGACATTTTGTTCAGGTGTGTCCGTACTCTGTTAACCTTTATTTTCATTAAAATCCATCTTAGGTGAATAAAGAAATTATAGTTTCAGTATGGGATTCAGTATGGATTGCACGCCTCCCGATAAACTAATAGAGCTGAAGTGTTCTACACATATTTAAATATATGTCTTTTTTGCAGGGTGGTTGCAGAGAATGACTTTTTGCATAGCCTTCTTAATAAAGTTACCACCCTAAAAGGAGACAGCGGGGGACAAGGTAAGTGGATTTAAATGCACATATTTTGACGCCAATATCATCTTTATCCTCTCTGCCATTTATTAACAAAAATATTTTGTATTAAGATTTTCACAAGCCATATACTTATTTTAAGATTTGTTTAGGCCATTTGATTAAGTGCCTGAAAAGTTCACCAGCAGCTAAAAGGGTGACAAATTCATCTTCCAAGATAATTTGCAGAGCCACAAATTTAATAGAAACACTAACCCGTGAACCGATGCAGGCCGGGAAATAAGTGCTTGTCTCTCATCTTGAGGTCTTTTGCAGTGGTCCTTTAGGACTGTTTTCTGTTTGTGGGGAATAACATTTATGTTTAAGAAATGCAAAGTGACTTTAGGTAAAATCAGATAGTGGGGGTATTTGAGTGCAACGGATAGGACACTGAAAGTGGGGAATATGAATTGCTTTGTTACCCCATAACAAAAATCTACCAACACACCAATGTCCCTAATCTGAGACCAGATTGTATTGCCCTTTTATCACTCTTTACCATAATAAGGCACAGGACTGCAGCCTTAGAGATCATAGAGAGCCTCGGGGAGTCTGCACAAGGCTATAGAGAAGGCCCTACACTGCTGTGTCATGTTATAGCAAATGTATGTGCAAATGTATTTGCAGGTCTTTGGGTTACGGTCAAAATGCTTGTTGGTGATTCTGTGCAAATACGAAAAGACTACCCTCATCTTGTGGATAGGACTACAGTAATTGCAAGAAAACTGGGGTTTCCAGAAATAATTATGCCAGGTAAACAATGTTTTCTAGAAGTGTTTTTCCTCTTAAATAAATATTGTTTTAGCACTAATTTTCTTAGAAGACATTTTTTGTTGCATAACAGAGCAACTTTTTCTTGCTTGATGTCCACTTCCTGTCAGATTTACGTTCTAGACACCTCCCTGCACAAAATTGCCATATTTGATGATTTCATGTTGGATATTAATGTAATTTTAATAATAAAGTATGAGAAAAATCTGTCAATCAATTTGTGAATTATTATATGATTCTTTATAATTTTGCTTATCATATTGGTGTGTAATATAACTTGTTTAATTCCTCATTGTGAATATGTTTTTTTCAATCTCCAGCCTTATTCAATACGCCAATCCACCTCATTTATCTAGTGACATATAAACGACCGTTTAGGAGTATATTCCCAATCCCACAAACCCAACCAACCCAATAAAGACACTGGACAGGTTTTGTGGGTAGGGTGTTGGCCACAGCTTTATTATTAACTACTCAAGTCAGTGATTCAAATAAGCGATAAATATCCTTAAACATCGTGCCAGAGGCAATTCTTCAATCATCTTGACCAAGAGTTGTGACAGGGGAACCTCTTTGGTGGTAGTGATCCCTTGTGCAGTATTCTGGTTGTTACCCAGTAGGATGATTTATGCACTCTGATTGGAAATTACTTTAAGTTTGACTGACAATTGCTATGGTAATGAAGTTGTTATACACTCACTGGCCACTTTATAAGGTACACCTGTTCAATTGCTTATTAACACAAATAGCTAATCAGCCAATCACATAGCAGCAACTCAATGCATTTAGGCATGTAGACGTGGTAAAGACAACATGCTGAAGTTCAAACCAAGCATCAGAATGGGGAAGAAAGGAGATTCAAGTGACTTTGAATGTGGCAAGGTTGTTGGTGTCAAACGGGATGGTCTGAGTATTTCAGAAATTGCTGATCTACTGGAATTTTCACGCACAACCATCTCTAGGGTTTACAGAAAATGGTCCATAAAAGAGAATATATCCAGTAAGCGGCAGTTGTGTTGATGTAGAGGTCAGAGGAGAATGGACAGACTTGTTCAAAATGGCACATTAACTCAAAAAAATCACACCTTACAACCAAGGTATGCAGAATACCATCTCTGAACACACAACATGTCGAACCTTGAAGCAGATGGGCTACAGCCGAAGACCACACCGGGTGCCACTCCTGTCAGCTAAGAACAGGAAACTGAGATTACAATTCGCACAGGCTCACCAAAATTGGACAATGGAAGACTGAAAGAACATTGCCTGGTCTGATGAGTCTCGATTCCAGCTGCGACATTCAGATGGCAGGGTCAGACTTGGATCCATGGATCCATCCTGCCTTGTATTAACGGTTCAGGCATTTTCTTGGCACACTTTAGGCCCCTTAGTACCATCTGATCATTGTTTAAATGTGACAGCCTACCTGTGTGTTGTTGCTGACCATGTCCATCCCTTTATGACCACAGTGTACCCATCTTCTGATGGCTACTTCCAGCAGGATAATGCACCACGTCACAAAGTTTACATCATCTCAAACTGGTTTCTTGAACATGACAATGAGGTCACTGTACTCCAATGGCCTCCACAGTCACCAGATCTCAATCCAAATGAGCACCTTTGGGGTGTGGTGGAAGACTTACATCATGATGTGCAGCCGACAAATCTGCAGCAACTGCGTGATGCCATCATGTCCATATGGACCAAATTCTCTGAGGAATGTTTCCAGCACCTTCAGAACGTATGCCATGAAGAATGAAAGCAGTTCTGAAGGCAAAAGGAGTTCAACCCGGTACTAGCAAGGTGTACCTAATAAAGTGGCCAGTGAGTGTATTTATTAGATATGTGTGACTATTAATACATTGTTATTGATTTCTTTAGTTCATGTACAATTAAAAGCATTTTATAATTTGTATTAGTGATAACCCAGTCCTTGATTTTTTTTGCTCCTGTAATCACCTAGAGTGTATCATATAAAGTAATAGAATTGATATATTATTATGTTCATAGTGCAATTTTCCTGTGTTTTACAGCAGACATGTATTTAGCCTTCAGTGTTGTTTTAACTATTCAGTGAACAACAAAGGTAACCATGACGGTACATAACACTCCTTCATACATCTCATTGTGGGTCTAACCTAATACGCCTTGCTTAGTTTTATTGTTTTAATTGTTGATTGCCGTTATTCATTTTCTGACACAGGTGATGTAAGGAATGACCTATACATTACATTGTTACATGGAGACTTTGACAGGTCCACCCAGAGGAACGTGGAGGCTATTATGTGTGTTTGCGACGAAGACGGAAAAGTTATACCGGTATGCAAGTTTTTACAACATAGCATATTATTTTCATGTGAAATTACAATCACACCATGTAAATTTTTCTGGAATTCTCATTAGACTGCGTACATATGTGCTAAGAGCACTGTGTCTTTAAGGGAATGGTGAAAATAGGTGAGCTTTATGGCAACGTTACCCATTTTCACGCGCGCAATGCCAATGTTCACTGATTGTCTGCATTTTTTGCTACTTTCCGCTGCTTATGGGTGATTGAAATCAATGGTAGTGCTTTCTGTGATTGTGTCTGTGTGTGTGTGGGTGGGGTGATTTAGAGGTAAGTATTCTGTGCCCGTGCTGTTCAACTGACCACCTTTGCTGCTAACTAAGGAGCTCGGGATTGGGAAATAGAGGGATCCTGATGGAAATGTTAATTTAAAGTATACTCTCAGCTGCCATTTGTGTGATGATGGCTGTTAGTGCTCTAGGTTTTGATTTTTAATTTACCAACCCTAACAGCACATCCAATGCATTGACTAAACTATGTTTTATTAAAGTGTTTAATTCTGGTCAAACAGTGTTAGCATGTCTGTTTTGAAAAAATAAGTTCTATTAATTTTGTCTTTAGTTTATTAAAATGTTTTTTTTTGGTCAGAATGCTATTTGCATGGGAGCTGGAGACAAACCAGTGAGTGAATACAGATCAGTCCTTTACTACCAAATCAAACAGCCACGTTGGATGGAAACCATAAAGGTATGAGATGGAACATTAGTCATTTTGGAATTCTGAGCATTCACCGTTCTTTTATTTTTTAATGAATATATCCATTTTAAAACAGTTCATGAGTTTGTTTACTAGCAACATGCCTAAAGGTTTGTCGCTTTCTACAGCCCGCTTAGAAATAAATTACAATGTAATACAAAAAAGCACTCATCAATTCTCACTAAATGATACAGAACCTTCACTAAAGAGAGCAATTTTTTTGCCAGAAATACAGCAGGTTAATCAATGCCTTCTGACTCACATGGGCATTCACTATGTAAGACTAGATGTGCTTTCAAATATTTATTAACAATAATAAAATTCAAAACACCAAAGGATAATGATTCTCTGTGAAGAACAGTAGGCATACAAAATAGCTATGGGCATGAACACCTGATTGAAGTCATTTTCAGCTTTCATATCCCACTGTATGTGTGCATTATTTGATGTAGTGTGTTGAATTTTCTCTGCATCATTAACACATAACATTTGTGTATTTGGGATATAATGTATCCTGCTGTGACATAGCAAAAAACTGCAGTCTTAGGTTCTTACTACGGTGCACATATTTATGGCATCTGTTCCCGAATCCTATAAATAAGTCTGAAGTAATGGTCACTTTTTCTGAGCTTACATATTGCTATGTTGAACCTTTGTTGAATTTGTTCTTTGGAGTTAATGTGATTGACCTTAAAATGCCCCCTCTTAATACCCCCTTCTCAATCAAATGAGCCTATACTCTGTCTCAAGAACTTGCTTATGGTGATTGGGTGATTCTCCATGGATTTTTTGTTAAAAATACTAATTTAGCTGACAACAATATTCTGCTAGCTTTTAATTAAGTGGTATCTATAAGCAAATGCAAAATCTCAAGCCGGTTGATGGAAACTTGAGAACTAACCTGTCTTATCATTGAGCACTGGCTAGTACTGAAATACTAACTGCTCATTAAAATGTAACTGTTTTGTTAGTTTTAGAAATAGAGCGCACATACCGTGTTACAGATCGTGCAAGAAAAACCTGAACAAGTGCGGATCTCATAATCAGTGACTTCAGTTAGCCCTTTCTACAGCACAAAGTCATCCTTTATTCATGTTAGCCCTTCATTTCCATTGAATCTTTATTATTTAGTTTTATCTTTCAACTTCACAGTTGTACTTTAAGTCAACCAAAGTAGAAACCACTCCTGAATCGAATATAAAAACACAATATTGATTCATCACATACCACTGGAGCTACATTGTAAATGGTTAAAAGGATTCTACCGTGAAGTCAATAATACTCTTCATGTAGTTGCTCGTTACATAAAGAGTCATTTGGATTTAACAGTATTCAAACTCATACTGATTTAATGCACAGAAATCAGGGAATAGAAAACATTCAAATATAATCTACTGCTGGAAATATTCCCTGTTGTGTATTTTCTGATCTTCAGAGTGTGGTGGCTGCTTTCTTTCAAGAATAATGATAACTACAGTGCAGAACCACAGCTGGGGGATGCCTCAAGTCCTTCAACACGTAATTGGTTGGCCTCCCTTGGATTAAGATACTTTTATATTCTTTATAATGAGCTTGTTTTTTTGTAATGTCTGTTGCACTGAACTGTTCATATACTGAAGAATGTGCAGAATTTTGTATTCCTAAAATTGAGTTTGAATAGTGACAGCTAATATAGCAAACTGAAAAATATGAAAATGTAGAAAATGTCCATGAAAAAAAGGTGGCCTCAAAAACCACCATATAGCCACCTCGCAGCACTCAGCTTCATGTTTTTGCATGCATATTGTGGATATTGTGGATATTGTGTAATCATTAATGAATTGGAATTTTGATTCTGCAAAACGACCCAAAATATTACATACCAGTGGAGTGTGTTGAGAGTAATCTGACCGATTTATTTTGCACTTTTTGGCACTGCATGATACATTACTAAGATAAGTCACCCAAAACTGTAAAAGGCAGATCTCCCCTTCGTTTCATCCATCCTATACTTTTTATATGATATTACATTAATAATACTGTGGAATTCTTAAGACTGCTTCGGGTATTGATTTGCAGCATAAGGCCTACCCTTTCACCATTTCTAGTTTCCAGTGGCAGCTGTATATACATAACTTGAGTCATTCTTATTTTCATAGTCTCCAACCTTAAAGTAACATATTTTTTAAAACATATAATAGGTTGCAGTTCCAATTGAAGAAATGCAGCGGGTTCATCTCCGGTTCATGTTTAGACACAGGTCATCGCAGGAATGTAAGTATAATTGGTTGCTTTTTATGTAACTCAGAATAATTTATCTAATGATGGAGTATGTTTTTCTCATTTGAAATAAACTTGCATGCTCTCTCCTGTCACTTGCTTACTATTTTTCATATCTGCATGACACTGTTATTTTGCCTTATAATAAAATATTTTTCTATTAGATTTGAACTCTCCTAAACAAACAGCCATGTCAGATATGCAATGATTCTTCAAAGTAGATTGGCTAAATTTTTGTGTATGTAACATCAAGACAGAATGTAGAAACGTGGATGCGTGTAGTTTTCTGCCCTGTGCATGAAAGATATATTTTTTATCAAATTCCATATTACAAATATGTTTTAAGTATGGTATTCAATAAAATTTTTCCTAATGGCATATATTATGGTTGCTGCATGTTAGGGCATGTAAACCATTTAAAACAAATTACTAGGTCACTTTGCAATATAAATTCCTATGAAGCTTAAGAAAGAATCAGATTCACTTTTGCAGACAGAATTTTCAAAACAGGAACTTCTGGTTGTTCTGTTTTTATGGTCACAAACATTTCAAAACTGCGTTCTGCCCGAGGGCGGGCTGGCATAAGGGACAGGCTGGCTGTCAGGAAGCGCAAACCACATGGAAACAGAAATGCAGTGCAATCACCTTTATTTATATACAAAAAAAATTTCATATAATGCAGTCAAAAGTCCAATCATTTAAATCAGCCAAGCCAGGAGTCATACACAGGAAACTGCAGGAACAATGGAGAACACACTTGGACAGTCTGAGACCAACACCAGGGCAATGAGAGACTGAAGTGTTGCTGTTTAAACCGTGGTAAAACGGTTGCACACCATAGGCTTCAACAGCGAGACGTGGAATACTTTGGAAATGCGCATTAGAGGAAGGAGGTCAAGCGCCTAAGCAACTAGATTTACCCGAAGGAGGATGCGAAAGGGACCAATATAGCAAGGAGGGACCCGGAGGTTTAGGTTTCGAGAGGATAGCCAAACCCTCTCCCCAACCTGGTAGGAGGGTGCGGGCAGTCAGCCTGGATCTTTTGCTGTTCCATAGACCTATGTAGGGCATGCTGAATCTATACCCATGCGGAACGGAGTTCCCTGAGTTGAACCTCCAAAGCTGGGATGTTCTGTGGCGTAAACAAATCAGGCAACAGTGAGGGCTGAAACCCGTAGTTGGCCAAAAACGGAGACATCTGGGAGGAGGAACTGACAGCACTATTACGGGCGAACTCTGACCAGGGTAACAGGTCAGCCCAATTGCCGTGGTGGTCAGACACGTAACAGCACAAGAATTGCTCCAAAGCTTCATTAGAAAGGCGCGCCAAAACCGGGAAATAAACTGGCTCCCGCGACAATGTCAATGGGTAACCCATGCAGGCGGAAGACCTCCCTGGCAAAGACCAGTGGTACGTGTGCAGCAATTTGGTCCGAAGTTCAGAGGGCACAAACCATTTACCACAAGGCTTCCCGGGGGGGAGCGGTGGGTTGGGCAACCAGAATCTTCTCACCCAATGGAGAGGTCAAGTTAGTCCGGATGGTAGCCAAGATATGATCAGGTGGGACGATATTAGCTGGAGCCGTCTCCTCTCTGGACAACAGGGAGAACTGCCTTGACAGAGCGTCAGTCTTGACGTTTTTAGTCCCCGGTAAATAGGACACGATGTAGTGGAACCGAGACAAAAACAAAGCCCAGCGTTCTTGCCGTGGGGATAACCGCTTGGCCTCAGAGAGGTATACATTTTTATGGCCAGTCAGGATGAGGACTGGAACATTGGTACCCTACAGTAAGTGCCTTCATTCCTTGAGGGACAGAATTATGGCCAACAAGTCATGATCCCCAATTTTGTAGTTGCACTCAGCCGGCAACAACTTTTTTGAAAAGAACCCGCAGGGGTGAACGGAACTCTCCGGGTTAGGAGGTTGAGACAAGGGGCGCCTACTCCCGTCTCAGACGCATCGACCTCCAGGACAAAAGGCAGTGCGGGGTCTGGGTGGAGCAGGATAGGAGCTGAGGCAAAAGCGGTTTTCAGTGATTCAAATGCTCTGGTGGCAACAGAGGACCAACATTTTGGGTCATCCTCTTTCCGAGTCATGTCCGTGATGGGCTTCACTATAGAGGAAAAGTTTTTACTAAACTTCCTATAGTAGTTGGCGAAGCCCAGGAAATGCTGAATGGAACGCAACCCCAGTGGACATGGCCATTACAACACTGCCGACAACTTTTGTGGGTCCATGGTAAACCCTTCCTCTGAAATCACATATCCCAAAAAGGTTATTTGCTTCCTGTGGAATTCACCCTTTTCCAGTTTGCAATATAAACCATTCTCCCTGACTTTCTGTAAGACTATGCCAACATCGGAGTAAAATCTAATTTGGTGAAGACCGTAGCTCTTCTGAGGAGGTCAAATAGTTCTGTGATTAATTGAATGGGGTACGCAGTCTTAAGATGGTTAAGGCCCCTGTAATCAATACAAGGTCTTAACTCGCCCCTTTATTCCTCACAAGGAAGAAGCCAAAGCCCACAGGAGAAGTGGACTTCCGAATGAACCCCTGGGACAGGACATCCAAAACTTACTCCTCCATGGCCTTGTTCTCTGCCACAGACAATGGATAGATGTGGCCTTTAGGGGGAATAGCCCCTGGCTGGAGGTCAATGACGCAATCGTACAACCTATGAGGCAGAAAGGTACCTGCCCATACCTCAGAGCCGTAGCTGGCTCCTAATGGAAAATTGTGCCCCCCCTCGCTGTTTTTTTTTTTTACAGAGGTTGTTTTATTTACACTTCCCTTACACACTGCCTTTACACACACCTGCCCATAAACACGCATATACGCATACACTGCCCTTACAAACGATTCAGGGGTAGGCAGCACTGATTCGTAGTCAGGTAAACAGGCAAGAAGTCAAATTTAACATACCGGTACAACCTCCACTGGCAAAGTATAGCAAGGAATCCAGGCTAGAAGCATGTTTAAATAGTCTGCTAACCAGGTACCAGGTGCAAGTGATCAGCACTCGGTGGTGCAATACAATGTGTCAGCAGCACAGCTAGACAAGTGGCAGGCTGAACAGAGAACCTGCCTTAAGGTTTGAGGTCCCAGGTTCAAGTCCTGTGCCAGGCATGACCCTGGCCAGCCATCTGCAGATCATTAATACTGGCAGTGTGCTAGTGTGAGTATCTATGTGTTTACGTCTTTGTGCCAGCATGGATGTGTTTGTGTGTTAAACCAAACAAAAGGAAACCTATAACAAATGTAACTTTTAATGCATATCTTACTAAAAAAAAAAGACACCAATAAATAAACCCTGCCTAACATTCAAACCGGGACTGCTACATCTGAGAATCAATCAAGAACATAAATCGTCTGGCCAAAAAAAGCCTAAATCTTCTGCCCCTAAACTTAACTTTTAGTGCATATCTTACTAAAAATATATATATATATTCAGGGGAACAAAAATATAATATTTGATAATCATCTCTATGACAAAACTAAACTACAGTCCAAAAACTATTAAGGATGGTAATAAACATAACTTTTCCTAGTAGTGACTAGATTCTGCTTGCACTACCCAGGAACTACCCATAGGTGGAGGTAGACACCAATCAATAAACCCCTACCTAACTACCAAAATATTCCCTGGACTGCTGTATCAGACAAGAATATAAATTGTCCGCCCAAAAAAAGGCTAAATCATCTGTTTGTGTGTTAGCATGGATGTGTATATGTTAGCAATGTGGACATTAATTTGTATGTGTATGTAGCGTGAGAGGGAGTGTGTAAGTGTGTGTAATCATGTGTATGTGTGTTAGCATGAATGTGTACATACACCTATCCTCCATAACATTATGACCACCTGCCTAATATTGTGTAGGTCCCCGTTTTGCTGCCAAAACGGCCCTGACCCATTGAGGCATGGACTCCACTAGGCCTCTAAAGGTTTACTGTGGTATCTGGCACCAAAGATGTTAGCAGCATATCCTTTAAGTTATGAAGTGGGGCCTCGATGAATGCATCCTGGTGCCATGTGTTCTCCAGGTAAGGGATGCACATGATGTAAAACAAAACATGATTCATCAGACCAGGCCACTTTCTTCCATTGCTCCTTGATCCAGTTCTTATTCTCATGTGCCCATTGTAGGCGCTTTCCGCAGTGGACAGGGGTCAGCATGGGCACCCTGACTGGTCTGCGGTTACGCAGCCCCATACGTAACAAACTGTGATGCACTGTGTGTTCGGACACCATTTTATTAGAACCAGAATTAACTTTTTTGAGCAATATGAGCTACAGTAGCTTGTCTGTTGGATTTGGCCACATGGGCCAGCCTTCGTCCCATGTACATCAATGAGCCATGGCTGGCCATGACCCTGTCTCCGGTTCACTACTTTTCCTTCCTTGAACCACTTTTGATGGGTACTGACCACTGCAGACTGGGAACACCCCACATGAGCTCCAGTTTTGGAGATGCTCTGACCTAGTCATCTACCCATCACAGTTTGGCCCTTGTCAAAGTCCTTATGCTTGCAATATTTTCCTGCTTCTAACACATCGTCTTTGAGGAAGAAACGTTCACTTGCTGCCTAATATATCCCACCCACTGACAGGTGCCATGATAACAAGATCATCAGTGTTATTCACTTCACCTGTCAGTGGTCACAATGTTATGACTGATCTGTACATGTGTGCCGAAGATGCCAGCCTTCCCATGGCTCCACCCTTTTGTATTATTATTATTACTATTATTGTACTTATCTAATTTTTACATGTATATTCTTTGTCCTCATTATCGTTTACCTTTAACCCAGCTAGTACTATTGCAATTTCCATCACTGTTTTCCCGATACCACTGCAATCTCTAATTTACATTTTACATTACATTGACTATTTAGCTCTTGTAATTGCTACTTTTCAAATTCAGTCCCCCTTCTAATCATTCTTACCTACAACATTTATAATTCTAGTCTCTCCTCACCCCTTTCAATTCCCTGCTTCACATACTCTCTTGCACTTGCCTCATCCTTTCCATGCAGTTCAAGCTAGCTTCTTACCATACATTCAACTTCTTTTATTAGCAAAGCTCTTCCACTGAGATGCATTTTGTCCCATTTGCTTTCTTTACTTCAATTTGCATTTAATGTATATTAATAATAATATTTTTATGACAGGTCAGTTTATTTCTTTTCAACCTATATCACAAGAAAAACAGATGCACTTGATGTGTAGCACCAACATGCTTCAAGTCCGCTTACCCAATGCAGTCACACACTGCCGTAATGAACATCAAATATGACAGTATTCACCATGCTATAGATAGCAAAATATTATTATGTAGAGTATATGACTCTGTATATTAGAAGGCATTTACAGTATAATTTCAGTTTTAACTTGTCTGTCTAGTGTATTTATATACATTTTCCCAGTTGTTTTGCCTTCATCTCCTGAGTAAAGGAATGTATCCATTTATAATTTGTTTTTAAAAATTGTCACCGTTGGGTTTCTGGTCTCATCCAGAGTTGTAGAATTGTTTTCCGTGTTTCTGTTGCCATAATATGTTTTGCTGAGTGCTCTATTATGATTTTTATTTAGACTCAGTATTGCCATTTCTAGAAGTAAACCTGCTTGTAGTGGAATGTGCTGAAGACTTATTTTAGTGGCTTGTATTTTGGCACTAAGGCATGCACATTTACCCTTGGAAATTCTCAAAAACTATCACTGATGTGAAACAATGTGATTTTTTTATTTTCTAATTATGTGTTTAATGTTATTCTTTCCAGCTAAAGACAAAGGGGAACGAAATTTTGCCATGGCATATGTAAAACTCATGAAGGAGGATGGCACAACACTCCAAGATGGCTGTCATGATTTAGTTGTTTTAAAGGTACAACAAGTTAACTGTGTATAAAAATGGCCTTCATCCCAATTAAACCTTCAATATGTAAATTACTTTGTATGAAAGTCCAACAATTTCATTTTGTAAGTTATAGCATCACGTACAAAAATGTTTCCCATCATCTGTCTATGTCCTGCCTTTGAAAATATATTTTACAAGTTTACTTTCATCTGCAAAATAGCTTTAGTGTGAAACATATTCTGTGTTTCAAGGTAACATTTTCCTGCAACAGCTAATACAAAATAGAGACATAATCTCTATATAATGATATCTTCTTTAGTTGCATGTATCTCAGGACTCATTTATTTTATATTTAAATTATATTAAACACATGTCACATATATTACCATATCATCAAGGCATTCAGCAACACTGAAAACTGCTCCAGCGGCCCCATCTCATTGTTTCCTTGACTGACAACAATCGAAGCCTTCAGCAACATCGAAAACCCACCCCAGGACGCACTGTGACCAATCCTGAGGGCATCCACAAGCAAGATGGTGGCTGTTCAAAACTCTCCTGAGAACTCGGAGCTTGTTTAATACAAGCGCAGCTTACTAATCACTAGACTTGCAATTGTGTTTTCGTGTTGAATTATACTGTTTAGTCCATTCTTTCCGAATAAGGAACCAACGAATGTAACATTGGATGGAAGAAACGAAAAACGATTGTTCGCAATACGAACATCTTCATTAATTTGCTCCATCGAGGCAGCCACCATTTTAAGTACACGGAGAGGAAGAGAATCTCACCAATCTGCATGTACTGAGAGGAGGGACATTGAGTGAGCTGATCTTCATTTATCCAATCGGCTCACCCCTGTCAAATCATACTGAGTGCTTGTCTAATGGCTGTGCTGCATCTTTCAAGAAAAAAAAGCAGACTAGTAATGAAAAGAGCCCATAGAAGAGAAGAGCAGGCAGAGGATCTGTTCATTCACTGTGACTGCTTTATGTTAAACTGCTGTGCTGCATCTCAGCATTTTAGTCTTCTATGTGACACTGGTAAGCCTCAGCCTGCCATTTCTCACAGTTTTGATTTAATTAACAACATTAAGTTAATTAATTGAGTTAATTAATGTTATTAAGATAATTTAATCGGTCCACTACTATCCTTAACCCTATAAGACTAAGCTAATTTTGACCCTCTTTCTTCCACCCATTGGCCTTCAATTCCCTATTCAACTTCTATGCGATTATCTCTTGTTTCCATGAAAACTGGACGAATTAATGGAATTCTGGAAAAAAAATGTTGGATGAATTTCGTCCAAACCGAAGATGGACGAATATCATTGAATACAAAGAAAATTTTTCCGCTGCAAACGGAAATGAAAACAAACATGAATTTTTCACCAGGGCCCAAGTCTACTAATCATAATGTGATTGGTAAAATAAATGTAAAAATAGAAAGAAAAAAATACAAATAGTTAAAAAAAAAAGTTATAAAATGTAATGAGGGGAACTTCCAGTTCCAGCAAAATGTAAAAATGCCCCAAATAATATTTTTTTTTTACTTTTTTTTGAGCAAATTAGCGCTGTATCTTTAAAATAATTCTGTCATGGAAAAAGTTTAAATATTAGCATTTGAAATGCCCATAGAGTGTCTACTTTTAAAAATGTATGGTTTGATGAGGTAAATGGTAATTCTTACCTGGGAATTCTCTTTCCCTGTCCATTTCCACAGATGGAGAGATGGCTCCGCCTCCAGGTAGGGCAGGAAACCCTATAAAAAGTGGACCTCCCCCTTCCCCCCCAGTGTGTCAGAATCTTCTAGCTTTATCTTCCTTACCTCCTTCCCTACCTCTCTGGGGTCTGCCTCTTGGGTAAGGTTTATCACGAAAGGACTGGGAATCCTGTCTTGTGTACGTGGATCTGTAGTTATCCCTGTCTCTCGCTGGACGGAAGTAGTTGGATCTAAAACGGGGCGGACCTCTCCCTTGAGGCAACCAATATTTGTCCCCCCGTAGTGGATTCCAGGATAGAGTCGAGTTCACTCCCGAAGAGTTGGTTTCCCTGAAGGCGTATGCTGCAGAGCATGTGTCTTGAAGCTTTATCTGCAACCCACAATTTCAGCCAAAGTGCTTTTCTAGAGACAGTGGACAATGCCGTGGCCTTAGCAGATGCACGCACAGATTTAATGGCAGCATCTGAAATAAAATCAACAGCCAAGCAAGTGTCAGACAAGTTCCTGGTGACCTGTTTTGTCCCAGGTATAGAGGTGAGGTCTTCTAAAGCCTGTTGAACCCGGAGCTTAATAGCACGGGAGGTAGAGACAGTGGCAATTGATGGACATTTTCAGCCCTCTTTTCCATCGGGTACTTGAAATGTGACGCATCTTCCAATGGAATGGCCATCTTCTTAGTAGCATTGGCTACTGCGTCTACTGCGTCTCCTGGTCTACTACCAGGAGTCTAGGTTTCTTATCGAACAGGAACAGCTTCTTTATTCTGTTTGATATAAGAAATCTTCTGTCTGGATGCTTCAATTGCTCTGAGGTGATAGCTGATAGGGAATTATGAATAGGAAAGGTCTTTGGTTTCTTGGAATGACCCTGAAATGGATCCAGTTTTGTTTCTGGTACATCATCCTGCAGGTTTAAGGTTGATCTGACCGCTGAGATGAGCTTCCCGGTCCTCATCCAAAGATGGAGAGAAATTGGCTTGGAAATCAATTACCGTGTATGAATCCGGGTATACATCTGGAACACCTGTGAGAAAGGTAGTGTCACTCTATGGCTGGGTTCCGGATGGGGAATGGCCGCATGAGAGGTGTTGGCCATAGCTCTTAACACTGGTGCAGGAGTTGCACAACTTAGCCGGGGAATCATGTAGAGTCTTTTTGCAGGAAGAGCAGGCTGTATATTTAGCTTTCCCGGGAGGGGAATTCTCTGCAGGATTTTTATCAGACATAGCTGAAACAAATAAACATAGGGAGCTGAGTGTTTAAAAGCACTTATCTTGAAAATCCTGGCATATACTTGAGAAAAGACAACACAATGCCTCAGGCACTAACAGGTACAGCAGAAATCCACAGGATGCAACAAGCCATAAAGTAGCAGCAAAAAAAGGAAATATCTTACCCATCTTGTCTCTGCTGCAGCCTGCTGCTGTGGTTCCCTGGATCCACCCAAGGACCTCTGCCAGGAACTCAAACAATGGATACCCCCATGGGGCTCCAAAGAAAATAAAAAAGAAGGGAGCATAACTAACATGCCTCCTACCTGAGTAGGGCAGGAAACAACACTGGGGAGGAAGGGGTGGTCCACTTTTTTTATAGGGTTTCCTGCCCTACCTTGTAGGCGGAGCCATCTCTCCATCTGTGCCACATGGAATGGCAAGGAAAATTTAATTGGCCAAGTTCAAAGATTTCCCAAGTAGGGCATGGGCGCAGACTGACCAGATGTCAAAATCCCCCAAAAATGTGCACCTCTCAGGTGTGGCCTTTTAGCTCCCAAACAGCCCTATACACCTATTCATAAGTGATATCACTGTACTCAGAAGATATTACTGAACACATAATAGAGTGTTGCTTGGCAATGACACATACTCGGAACTGTAACTGTCATACCTAAACACTACAGCAATAGTTGACAAAGCGCGGCAGTAGAATTAGTGCATGGTAAGTGTTAAAATACCAGCATTTGAAATATCCTGGAGTGCCTAGTTTAAAAAAATATATGGTTTCATGGGGTAAGCCGAATTTAGTGACTTCAAAGATGTCCGAAATAGGACATGGAGGAAGGATGAACAGATGTCAAAATTCCAAGCTGGAAACCTGAATTGCCCATGCCCCAAATGTGGCCATGTAACTCCAAGCAACCTGACAAACCTATCCATGAGTGGTATCAATGCACTCATGAGATATTGCTTAATACATATTAGGGTGTTGTTTGGTATATACCAGGGGCTGTAAATACATACCTAAAGTAGGTAATACCTAAACACACACAAAATTACTACCACAAACGTTGCCATATGCTGGTGGTATAATTGGTGCTAGAGTTAAAATTCTAGTATACTGGTATTTGAAATACCATGGGGTATGTAAAAATATATGGTTTCATGTTATAGGACATGAAGGGGGGGTAACCACATGTCAAAATTCCAATTTGAAAAACCGAATTGTTCCACACCAAAATGTGGTCTTTTAGCCCCCAGACAACACATAAAAACCTATGCATGGGTGGCATCACTGTACTTAAGAGATGCTGCTTAACACATATTGGGGTGTTTAGCAGTGGCACATACACGGAGCTGTTAATTTATACCTAAAGTAGAATGTGTGTTAAAAAGAAACACACAAAAAAATACTACCACAAGCTTTGGCAAAGTCAAAGGGGGTTTAGTTTTTAAACCTATATGGTTTAATGGGGTAAATTGAACTGACCAACTTCCAAGATGTATCAAATCGGACATGGGGGCAGAATGACTGGATTTGAAAAAAAATGTTTTGAAATAGCAATTTGCTACTTAAACTTCCAAAAAAAAGAAAAAACACTGGGTAAACTAACTATTAGAATCTATTTTCTGTTGCTGTTCTAGTTTCATTAGCTTTTATAGGTGAGTAAAAGATTTTTCAAATAAAATGAATTTCATATTTTTTTTAATAGTAAATTAATGTTAAAACATTGTCACAAAGGGTAAATAAAGAACAACTATGCCCTTAATTGGTTAGCCTTATTATAGTATTGTATATCATTTACAACATTTACACACATACTTAATTTACTCCACACAAACTTCCTCTAACACAACCTATATCACACAAAGACACCGTGTTTACGCCTGCCATAGCAGCCCTAGTTGAAGAATTTAGTTTGGTTTATGAAGTGGTGAGATAATTATATTTAACACCTCGGTAGGGGCCCTGAATAGCATGCAGATTGTCCATCCACAGTTTTCACCTAAAGCTTTATCACTATTGCCAAAGAATACTTGGGTTAAGATATCCAGTATTAGAGCTGCCAATGCATAGCATACTTGACATTTGCTTATCATTAAAGTGTGAAATGCATTAGGTGCATTTGTACAAAATATGAAAATCTAGGAAGAGTCTGTGAAGACATATAAAGAGTAGTAATAATGATAAAGGGAAAGAATAAAGTAAAAAAGAAAAGGAAACATAATTGCAAAATCAACCCGCTGACTCCTAAGAACAAATTTTAATCACCCCTTTACCTGCCTCCGTATTCAGCACAGCAAAAGCTCCAGAGCACCTTTCCTTCTACCCATTAGAATTCGTGGATCGAATGTCCCAGGCTTCACCTACCTCATTGGCCAACTGTTACCAGGCCTGTCCTATATGCACACACGTCATTAATCTACAGGATAGTATTGCAAAAAGTTTAAAGAACACGACTTTAAACAGCAATACTGTTATCAATCTGCAAATTAGGCAGGAATTAAATAATTGTGCATAGCGAATTTGCCAACAATTTTATATTCTTTGCACATAAAAACACATTTACATATTTTGGTTGTCCTTGAAGAAATGCTCACTGCTACTTTGACAAAAGGGGATTATTAATATATCCACTATCATAGTATCACTTTGGCATTGACTCGAGCCATTGAACTTGAGGAAATATTTTGCTTAAGCACATTTCTCTGTGCTTTAATCCTTTATCTGTAAATGGTCAGTTAATCAGACTATTTACATTTACTTGACGTTGATTTGTTGCCAAATGCTGTGTGATTACTTCTTGTTTTATTGTTTAACATACTACGATTCCACTTTATTACTATACGGATTGTAGATGTTCTTTGCTTTATGTTCCGAAGACACTTTACATTAGCAGAGTTAGTTAATTAGATTTTAACAACAGAGCACTGAATCTTAAATGCCATATTAATCTGTGTACTGTATATTACAGCAGAATGTACTTTGTTAAGATAGCATATACTTCTGTGCATACAGAAAAGAAAAGGTGTCAAAACTTGCTAAGGTACTGCTAAGCGAGCAGAAAGTTTCTTCTGCTTGAAATAATATTATTTGATTTGTTTTTAAATACTACTAAAAGTGTGCGTGTATTATAGTGCTTATGTGCTAACTTTTCTGTCGTTTGTTTAGCATTACAAGATGAGGCCTGACTCCAGAATGTCTTAACCTTACAGTACTTAGTTTGTCAGAGTTTTGTGAAAGGCATTGTGTAGCTGTGGATATCATTTCTCAGTTTTAAAGATGACACCACGTTAGTACAGCTGTTCATGTTTATACCTGCTATATATTACAATCTTAGTGCATTTGCAGCTCATTCACTATAATAAATATGACCCAGGTCTTCATCACCATTAGCCTTTGAATTAGAGGCAGGTGAAGTGTTGCGCAAATTGTATTACATACCATCCATTTATAGTTGTGGTGTGGGACATCTTGTTTTGAAAATACTGATCCATGAAGAGTTTCCTTTTTTCCTTTCATTCTTTACTTCACTTTTTTAGTGGGAAATGTTGTGTGGCTGCCAGGACACACAGAACACTCTGAAATATTGCTATTACACTAATAAGAACAAAATGCCCCAAAAATCAGACAGCCTATCCAAAGTATAAAACGTATTACTTCCTGCTAGATAACATTAAACCCCAGCTGAGATTTGAAAATAAGAATTTCTGAAGTATAATCTAGTGCCTTCACTCCCGGTCTGCTAGCTCCCTGCATTAAAATGTTTCTAATTACTCAAACCCTTACCTAGACCTTCACAAAATGCAAGCTTAGAACTTTAGTGTTTTGTCTGACACCTTCTGAAACAAAGTTTTATGTTAAGATGAAGAAATATCGACGTGTCCATTAACTTTGCAGGGTGACAGCAAGAAAATGGAGGATGCCAGCACATATTTATCTCATCCATCTACCCGTCAACAAATAGACACAAAGGGATCAACATTCAGCAGAAGCAGCAGCAGTTCGGGAGGGCTATCTGTTAGTTCACGTGATGCGTTCTCCATTTCTACACTTGTTTGTTCAACTAAATTAACTCAGAATGGTGAGTTATTTAGAACTATGCGATATCACAGATTCTACTCTTTTTTCTTAAAAACACTTCCCTGTGCTTTAAACATCATCTGTGTATTCTGTATCTGGAAATTTTTGAAAAATATGTTTACTCTAAACTGAAATTGGTGAGTTTAGGAGATGATTAAAGATATATGATTAGTTAGCAGGCAGTTATGAGTACTATATAAACAGGGCAAGGGTACTTTTTTGTAACACTAACTTTGTTTATTCTGTACTGAACAACATTTACAAGCACAAACAAATCCTTTTTTATTATAGATATATCTGATTAACAGCAATTGGCTTACAAAAGTTAGGTTTACCAGATCCACAATATGTCATGTTATTAACAATAACCACAATATGTCATGTTATTAACAATATATATATATATATATATATATATATATATATATATTGTACAGTATTTAAAATCATAAAGTAAATTCTAGCTACCCAGTGGAGCCTTCACTGGCCTATACTTTGCTGGCCCAGACAGACTGCTTAAATAGCCACTAACTTATTCCTGCCAGATCCATCTAAGCCAGAGTCTCGCAAACATCCTCCAGACAACACAACAGCTCAACAAATCAGTTGCAGGCTGGCATTGATATCCAGTGTGTTTGAAGTGTAAGGGTGTAAAATGAGAGTGGTTTATTGACATTTCTGTTAAAATAAAAGGAGTAAATAATACCCTAGTGGTAATTTTTCAACGTATCTTATCATGATCGCTTTTTACGTGACTTTGTGAACCAGTAGATAGATGTTTATGTAACATGGATGTTTAGAAAAAGGAAAGAGGAATTTTATTTCTAGCATTTAATGTCTATACACATGTTCTGTTGTTTATAAACATATGTTATAATTCCTTTCCTAGTGGGATTGCTTGGACTTTTGAAGTGGCGTATGAAACCTGAACTTCTTCAGGAAAACCTTGAAAAGCTAAAAATTGTGGATGGAGAAGAAGTTGTAAAAGTGTGTACTAGACATTGAATTTGAAACATGGATTATTATGGAAAATAAGAGCTATCTAATCTGCCATTTTTTTTATCTGTTTAAAGACCTGAAATGTGTTATTTCCTCTCTCTTGTGGTATCTTCTATACTATACTGTAGTGGGAGCCAGGTCAACCAGAAGGTCCCTGGTTGTTGTTGCTACCTTCCTCCTAGTGTAAGATGGCTACAAGAGGTTATCTGCTTCAATTCTATGAGGAAAATCTCCCAAATCTCCCAATGTACCACTAGTAATGACACAACACTCCAGACAGAACACACCATCTAGGAACCAAAACAACACAGACACTTTATTGGGGAGAAAAATATTGGGTTTTTAAGAGCAACAGAACAATGGTAACTCTCGGTAAACACACAGAAACACAGATCAAATCCCTGTTATCTCTGGCCAATGGCCCGTCGAGCATGGAACCTTGGAAGGGGAGACACAGGAACCAATCAGGGCTTCCAATTAGGTAGGGAGTGGAAGGAATGACCAACCAGAATGGTCCCTACAAATTGATAGATTAGTCCTGCAAGTCTCCATATCTGAACTGTGTGTGTATTTATATATAATTTGTAGATTTGATGCTTTCCTAGTGTTAATGCATATACATTTATTTTTAGTTTCTCCAAGACACTTTGGATGCACTCTTTAACATCATGATGGAACATTCCCATTCAAGCAAGTATGACATTCTTGTTTTTGATGCACTGGTAAGGATACCTCTTCTTCTATTATGAACATTAATGAAAACCAATTCGATTTATGTTCTTAGAACTACTAGTAATGTTTATAGCTGTCATTGATTAAATGTATCAGTAGCAATACATATACAGTATCTCACAAAAGTGAGTACACCCCTCACATTTTTGTAAATATTTTATTCTATCTTTTCATGTGACAACACTGAAGAAATGACACTCTGATACAATGTAAAGTAGTGAATGTACAGCCTGTGTAAATTTGTAACAGTGTAAATGTGCTGTCCCCTCAACTGTAACTCAACACACAGCCTATAATGTAGCTCCCCAGTGCCGGCAGCACTCATGCAGGCCCAGACCATGACACTCCCACCATCGTGCTTGACTGTAGGCAAGACACATTTGTGTTTGTACTCCTCACCTGGTTGCCGCCACACATGCTTGACACTATCTGAACCAAATAAGTTTATCTTGGTCTCAACGAACCACAGGACATGGTTCCAGTAATCAATGTCCTTAGTCTGCTTGTCTTCAGCAAACTGTTTGAGGGCTTTCTTGTGCATCATCTTTAGAAGAGGCTTCCTTCTGGGAGAGCCATGCAGACCAATTTGATGCAGTGTGCGGCCTATGGTCTGAGCGCTGACAGACTGACCCCCCACCCCTTCAACCTCTGCAGCAGTGCTGGCAGCACTCATACTTCTATTTCCCAAAGACAACCTCTGGATATGACGCTGAGCATGTGCACTTAACTTCTTTGGTCAACCATGGCGAGGCCTGTTCTGAGTGGAACCTGTCCTGTGAAACCACTGTATGGTCTTGCCCACTGTGCTGCAGCTCAGTTTCAGGGTCTTCTTATAGCCTAGGCCATCTTTATGTAGAGCAACAATTCTTTTTTTCAGATCCTCAGAGAGGTGCCATGTTGAGGTGCCATGTTGAACTTCCAGTGACCACTATCAAAGTGTATGAGAGCGAAAACACCAAATTTAACACACCTGCTCCCAATTCACACCTGAGACCTTGTAACACTAATGAGTCACATGACACCGGGGAGGGGAAATGGCTAATTGGGCCCAATTTAGACACTTCCACTTAGGGGTGTACTCACTTTTGTTACCAAGCTTCAGACATAATGGCTGTGTGTTGAGTTATTTTGAGGGGACAGCAAGTTTACACTGTTATACAGGCTGTACACTCACTACTTTACATTGTATCAGAGTGTCATTTCTTCAGTGTTGTCACATGAAAAGATATAATAAAATATTTACAAAAATGTGAGGGGTGTACTCACTTTTGTTAGATACTGTATCTATATCTATATGTGTATAGCCATGCATACACCATATGGACAAAAATATTGGGACACCTGACCATTAAACCAACAGGAACTTTTATTACATTGCATTAAAATTACATTTTACATTTTACATAATAAGGCATTATTATGTAGTTGTTCCTTCCTTGCAGCTACAACAGCTTCCACTCTTCTAGGAATGCTTTCCACAAGAATTTGGAGTGTTTATGTGGGAATTTTTTCCCCATAAACCCAGTAGATCATTTGTGTGGTCATACACTGTTGTTGGACGAGAATGCCAAAAGTGTTTGATGGGGTTGAGGTCAGGGGTCTTCACGGGCCAGTCAAGTTCTTCCACACCAAACTCATCCAACCATGAGTATGCTGAAGGGTACATGGAAATGAGGACCAACTACATGTCTATGTATTTAGAATTAGAGTTCCTGTTGAAGTAATGGTCAGGTGTCCCAATACTTTTGTCCATGTAGTGTATATCTATATATCGCTATATGTATTTTGATAAAAGATTTGTAGTCCTGTGAATGTGCCAATTCCTGCATTAAATATACGCTATATACGAACACACAAGCAAAAATAATAATAAAATAATGTATTATTATTGATTGTTTTTGTTGCATTGCTGGCATAGTTCCTGAATGAGAGCTGTGAGCATTTTATATCATTTTTATTTATATATTTTGCACTGAATATGCCCATGTTATTTATTTTCCCTTCACCACAGTTTCTTTCTCATCCCTAACATTATTATGATTTCCATCAACCAGTGTCACTACTGTCAACCTCATTCAAGTTGTGTTACCAACTTTTCTTTTAAATTGTATTTTCTATCTAATTGTACCATGTTGTCCTTCCATTTTTCTTTGTCACTTTCCATCCCATTGATAATAAACGGATTTCTTTATTCTGTTCTATGCCAATACTCTTCCGTTCCAGTACCCTCTGAATAACTCCTCATTCATCACTGAACTATTGTCTTATCCATTCTCCTCTGTGTCATTAACATTCCATTAGTTTCTGCATAATTATTGCTGGCATTCATGTTCATGCCATTACAACTATTCTCTGGTTGAAATAACTGCCTATGCTTTTGAAGGATATCACAACTGACCCAAAACAGTCTTCAGAGAAGTAGACAGAGTTGCCATGTGTAGAGGTGACATTACTATAAAGAAGGTTTACTCTACTTATTGCTTTGTCCAAAGTATGAAAAGGGAAGAGGTTCATCTGCATTTAACACTGAAATATATTTTGTGCAAAAACAAATTTATTTCTTCATATCATAGCATTGGTGGCAGGCAAAAATAATGTCACACATTGAGCTTTCTATTCATACAATGATGAGATTGTCAGGAGATAACACACCAGAGCGCATGTAAACCTTTGCTTTGAACCAGTTTATATTTATTGAAAACTGTTTTGAAATAGTGGAATTATAATTTAAACAAGGACATTTCTAAGTGACCCCAAACTTTTGAACAGTAATATACTGTATATGCATTGTACTTAAAGGGGCACTCCAGCTACCAAATGCAAGTTAATGCATGAGAGAGCTGTGCCCCCTTTAAATGGTATCAATGCAAACATGGAAAATATATGCCTTAGTACAAAGAATTAGTTAGGCCCCATTTGGAACCTGCAGTTTTATTTTGGGTACTAGTTCACAGGAAATATGTGACTGAATTAAAGCTCAAAATGAATGAAGGAATGGGCAATTTCAGCTATGAAAACTATTTAGCTAAACTGGATTTAGAAATGAGGCTTCTAAGGCGTGACCACATTTGAGGTCCATTTGAGGCCTTTACAGAAGAAATAATATACTACAGACACAACAAGATGACACAAGGCCACTTATGGTTGGATAAGTTTTGTTTGCATCTCACACTGATAATGGCACTCTTCGCAGTAGGGGCTGTAAAACTTTGGAATTCACTGCTTTAAGGAGATGATGACTGCAGGAAGAATAAACTGGACTGCTTTTTGGCAAAATTGTTTATTTCTATATGCTGACACTTCTCTTTTCAGATATACATTATTGGCCTCATTGCAGACAGAAAGTTTCAACATTTTAACACTGTGCTAGAAGCATATATAAAGCAGCACTTCAGTGCTACACTGGCCTACAAGTAAGTATGGAATGTTCTGATGTTCAATGTGAAGAATCATTTGAGATGCAAAGTTCATACAAACCTTCATACACACATTTTCCAACACACTTATAACTATGTTATACAATATTATAAAAATATATTGGATTTAGAGAATTTGTAAAAATTAACCGCATTATTGTTTGTAACCATATTTATTTTATGTACATATATATATATATATATATGTACATTTTCAAAGATTTCTAGTTAATAAGATGAGGCGCTATAAGCGGATGCTAAATACTAATACTTTATTAGGGGGCAAATGTTATCCCTACTAGCATGCCCTGGCTCTATAGCCTACCCAACTCAGTATGTATCAGCGTAAAAAATAAGGCTGTAATATTTGGTACCAGTACTTAAATAATCCAACCTTGTGTGCAGTTTTCAATCAAAGTTTAGCACCCTCATTTTTTCATTATGTTTTTAATTTATTTGAGCCATCAGGCAGCATATGTACCTGGCAAACTGGACCTAGAGGTGTTCTGATGGCTCCCTATATAGATGATTTTTGTAGTATAATGGGGTTATCTTTACTTGGTGGAAGCCTTGCATTTCCACTTTAAATCTAAGGTCCTGTATGTTTTATCCTTGCCTATCTCCTCATGCACGATGGACACCTTGCTTCTACAGCATTGGGGACAATGGGTCATGTTATATATACTCAGTGGATAATAATATCTTCTTTGTCTACAGTGGATTCTTCTGCATCACCTTTAAAGCAACATTTTCTTTGAATAAATCTGTCCATTGGCAGATATGGGTATATGGATATAAAATGTTAAAGTTTTAATCCAGCTTGGTATATTCTATTTAGTAGTGCTTTCCATCACTAACATATTTTGAAACTATTTTCTTAACAGGAAACTAATGACTGTTTTGAAGAAATATTTAGATATTTCCAGCAGAGGAGAGCAGTGTGAGCCAATTCTTAGAACTTTGAAAGCATTGGAATATGTGTTCAAGTTCATTGTACGGTCGAGGACATTATTTTCACAGTAAGCATCTTTTCTTTCTTTTATTTTGAAGTAGCTTATAATTGATTAGTACTGCTATACCACTGAGACATAGTATCACTGCCGATGCACTTACAAAATGTATAGCACTCTAAATGATCAAACATCCAGCTCTGGGATGCTAATGTTTTACTGAAGAGCTTTTTTTTGTCACCAGTTTGTTATGAACTTAAGAAATAACATTATAAACAAATTCTGCAAAGATTAAACTTTTATCTATATGTGTTTTATTTTTGTAATGAAATTATGTGGTGTATATTGTGTAAAATATGTTTTTTTTTTTTTGCAGTGTAGCCTATATTATACCTGTCATAACTAATGTAAATTAAATTACGGTAGGGCAGCAAACAGTCCTGGCAGCAGCATATGCAGTGCTCAGCTTAGGCATTGTGGGTGTCCTCGTTTTCCATGAAAGTGACCTCCCAAACTTTTGAACAGCAGTGCATATATCGAGAGAGCCCCTTGTAACAGTGCTGCATCAGGGCCCAGCTGTTCTTGATCCACCCATGGTCAGTGGGACACCTGAGAATTAGTGTGTTTTAATATTCTAGTGACATTATAAATACATAGTTACAAATGTTCCTACATGATAATCAGTAGATTTAGTATTACCACCCTAATACACAGTAAGAAAACATACAATCACTCATATATACCTGTCAGAGTAGGGTTTAGAACCTGAGAACTTTGTGAGTCGTAGTGTATGTTTCTTTAACCTCATTCCCAAATAGCTACACAAAGAAGCAGACAAAGTGTTACATTGGCAAAGTTATTAAATCAGGTATTGCGGTTTAAACATTTAAATCCAGCACGATGACTGGCAGAGAAGCAAATCCTGCAGAATCCCCTTCATACATTTGCAATAGAGGTCACATGAAATTTAAAAGGACCTAAAATTAAAAGTACTTAAGTACATATGATGGCTAGGGTATCACCTTAACCCAGGGGTATTTTACACCTACAAACTCTAAAGGCCAGAGCTTTTCTGGTATGTTGGTTAACAGCATATTTTCTAGTTCTCATTTAAGTTCACCCACACAAAGTATATATTGCTTCAGGGCTTTATTTTAGCCTGTGGTTATTTATGTGGTATTTTGTATGCAAATAGTACAGCAGAAGAAAAATGTCCCATATTATATTAACTAACTTGTCCTAATTTTGAAAACCTCTTCTGCATTGGATTCTCATCTCTTTTTTGGCAACGGCAGAGCAAATATGATAGCATGCATCTGTTCTGCAAGCTGCAAATTATACAAATTAGTTATGCTGAGGCTAAAAGCTTTGATAATAGTCACAGGTTCTAAAAGAAACTCTAAACCATATATTTCTGAAAGTCAGGCATCATAGGCTACTTAACTAGATTCATTTCAACCGTCATCTATGTATTTCAGTGCCAGTCTTGGCTTTATATGCGTAAAAAAGAAATATGCTATTTTTGCATAAGCATCACAAATTTGTTGTGAAGTTTAGAAACAGTATATATGCACCTGCAGAAAAAAGACACCAATTATTGTTCAGATTGTCTCCTGATTATAACAATATCCCACATGTATAGATTTCTCATGTTTTTGGGATGTTACAGTGCAGAGATATTTTAAGCTACTAAAACGTTCGCTATGTATTTTTTAAACCATATTTTCTGTCTTTTTCATTTAGTTTATCCACACAAATAATATATCTTGCTTTAAACCATATTCATATATGTAAGACACAGTTAATATAAATAAATTTGACTTGCTTGTTTTTTAAACCAGTTTCAAGTAGCTCTAAACATGCCTCCAATAACGTTTGATTGATTGGACTCCAGGTTTGTTACCCTTGACTGCAATTAGCTTTTGTTGAAGTGATTAGCCCAGGGGTTTTTAGCTAAAACACATTGTTGATTATTGTAACTTGATCGTATCATATGTAAAGATACATTTATACATGCATGTTGGTAAGTGCAAAGGGTTCATTTACTTTTTCTTGCCACTGTATGCTACAAGGAATAGCTAATAGTTGTATAATGTTTCAATGATGATTCTGTGGCATGTTTACTTTACAGCTGTTGTACAAGACATCCTTGTCTGAACTTTTGTTTTACTTTCACAGCTCTACTTTTGTGATTACTTAACACAGCTATTTTGCTCTCTCCAGCTATGCATATTTATACAAATTGTCTTTTCTGATTCTTACCATAAAACTTAGATGTGTCAATCTAGTGTAAATGATGAAGAACATTTGACTGTGATTCATTTCATTTTAATTTGTAGAGCAAAGCTTCCTTTTATGTTCATTTGGGAATTATACCAATAAGTGTATTAGCAGGTCTGGACTAGCCATTGGATATATCTGGTAAATGCCCAGAAGGCCAGTGCCCAGTGGTACCTCCCATATAACATTATTGAGGCCTGTGCAACTGATCCCATACTTCAGCATTTGGTGGGAAATATACAGCTGAAAAACTATAAAAATGTAGGAAATGCAGGATACCTAATCATATCTTGGCAATGCTTTACACTTTTTCAGTTTATTCTTACTCACTATAGTTCTATATAACTAGTTTCCCACACAGCAATGTAGACAATGAATATATTGTCAATGACTTGTAGTTATCCAAAAGGAGATAATTTCTTTCAAAAACCGTCTGCATAACATACCTTCCAACTTTCCCGACAAGCTGCTCTACCAGGTGTCAGGGCACGGGTAAGCAGGTCAGGTAGGAGCCCAGTTGCAGGGGATATCAGAGGCTCAGTTTGTACTCAACAATGCATCATTTCCAGAAGGAAGGTACAGACAGGCAAAATTAAACACAGCAGGTTGGATCTTAATAAGAGATGGTCTGCATTGAAGAAGCCAGTAAGACAGTACAGGCTGTAGACATGGCTGACTGGAAGCCCTCAGGCAGGGAACGTGTCTGGAAGCCCTCAGGCAGGGAATGCGTCTGGAAGCCCTCAGACAGGACACGCGTCTGGAAGCCCTCAGGCAGGACACGCGTCTCGAAGCCCTCAGGCAGGGCACTGGACACACGGCAGGGCACTGGACACACGGCAGGGCACTCTCAGGCAGGACAGATGTAGTCAGGCAGGCGGGTCAGAACCAGAAGGACAAAATCAATGCCAAATCAGAATCCAGGAGAAGAGTTAGAACAAGCCAGGTCAACACGGGCAGAAGAAGAGCCAAAACAGGAACCAAAGAACAAAGTCAAAAGCAAGCCAGGTCACAACGGGTTAATCCAAGTCAGAACACTGCTAGGCCCAGAATGGTGGAATAAACAGGTATTTAAGGGGAGGGCTGCACCCAGGTGAGCAGATGCAGCTGATCAGGTTGTTAGCAAACACAGTACTGCGATCTCACAGGTGACCTATAGAGGCTGCAGTGGACAAGATACCTATTAAATAATGGCAATGGGGATCATGGACCAGTTGGAGAGATTCTTTGATATCCCTTCCACAAAACTCCATTGCAGCTCCCACCTGGCCACCATGGGGTTTATTTACTAAAGAGAGAGTTGTCAGGAGAGTTGTATGGCAACTCCTTTTTCTTCACTATACATTACGAAGAGTCAGTAATGGCAATATTCTCCATGAAGAAGGGCTGACCTTGCCTTGCATAATGCATGGTTCAAGGGTGATGAGACTGGTGACGTTTTCCTGATTTAACTGTGCATTATTCAAGACTAGTGAAGCTCGTCCTGTAGCAAAACTTCACTGAGGTTAGACCTTTATAATGTAAAGTGAAATCAAGGCGCTGAAACACAACTGCACGCACTCATGCAAAATCTCATATCAATTCTCCCTGAATAGACCTCCGTGTCATATTCTGAAACTGAGAGCCCCTGGCTCTGCCAAAATAACTACACTGGTCAAGCATAATCTGTATTTAGTTTAATTCGTTAAATGTAATGATACTAAAGACAGGGTAGGAGACACAGAAATTGTAGTCAGATAAATAACTTGGGGCATCTAATCTGCTATTTTTATAAAATATGATTCTTCTTTAATAAACCAGCTTTGCTATCCTGTTTTCAGAATTAGTTTAATGTAAGGATTCTGACCTTGGAAAGAAAGTAAGTTAACTTACATACCACAATGTGTCACAACAGTGCATTAGTCCTACTGACCTTTATTTGGCACATCTCGACTGAGCTTTTGAAAGCACAAACATTTGAGAGCCATGCCCCTTTTTTGTATCTAAAGGGGTCACTAAATAAGGGCGTTTGCAGGAGAGTTGGGAATATTATGTCCCTGATTTCACTATGCATTATCAAATTGCAACAAGCTCTTCATGCAGCAAGGTTGGCCCTGTTACTGTTTTAAACATGAAGTCACTTGTTACCTCTAGCATAGCATCCTCAGGTACCCGAGGTTGTCCACGCCTTGTGCCTGCCATCTCATGTCCCTCTTGGCATTTCCTGGTCCCCGAAAGCTCCCTCGCTCCTGCTGCCCTGAAACACTGGCGCATATTCCCTTCATGGCTCCAAGATGGTCGGTGCAAGTGTTTTGGTCTTCAGTATGGCTGCCGCAAGTGTTTTGGTCCACTATGGCTGCCACAATAGATCTTTGGTCTTGAACATGGCTGCCGCATTTTTAGGCTTTTTGGATGATTCTAACCCTTCTGACCTGTTGTTCCAACCTATTGGGTGTGGCTTTACTGCCTTGTTTAGTACAAATAGCTCTCAGTTACTTCTTCTCATTTCCTGGGATAGTTATCCTAATGTTGGCTCCAAATTGTATTTATTGAGTTTTGTTGTTTCTAACCTTTCTCCAATGCTGATTTTGGCTCTTTCTCTGACTACGATTTTTCTGGTATCTATTTATTGTACGCTGTGGTTCCATGCTTCAGTTGCGGTATTGGTCAGAGTGCAAAAGTCCTGAGAGCATAAGCCTGAGGCTCGACCGTAGGTGAATTTCCTTCAGGTGAATAACTCTGTCTTGTACCCTGTTCTGTTGGTTGGTTCCTCTGCGCTGCCTCTGCACTGTGGTTCCTCACCCCATCGTTACATCACTTCAGCACGAGTAGTCTTCTTGCATTTATTTTAGACATGCTGTAATTGCTACACAAGCTAATCTCATTTAAAGATAATAAGCAAACATGCCTAAATTGTTTAGAACTGAGATGCCATCTGCCACTTCCATAATTGAATCTTTAGAAATGAATACATTTCTGCTGGTATCTCATGAATAAGATATACTTATATCACAATATAGCATTTTGTAATTAGCAGCTAAGAAAATAAACATTAAGATCAGTTTTTACTTCCCTATACAAAATATATATTTTTGGACATGGCCAGTTGTAAAATACCTACTATCATTATTAAATAATGTAATTCCCTTTTGGATCACTCTAAGTTTGAGACTTCATCAAAATACCAGTCATTTTTTAATTATCAAACCATCTAGGGTAATCAGGGAACAAACAAGTTTTTATTTCCCAAATCCTCATTAAGCTACATGAAAACATTTCAAGGCAAAAAGCTGTGGTAACTTTATAAAATGTAATCTAAGTCTTGGATGGCGAATATTAACCCTTTCCTTTTTAATTATAACTTTTATAGAGTTGATATGAGCGTTTTCATCCTAACATTCAGATACATGTGTTTTCTTATGAATCAATATCCAGTCACTTGAGAGACAGCTTATGCAAATATTTTGTGTTTGTAAATGTATATTTCACCTGATATTATTTCACGTGGCTTATTTTTTCTACTGACCTAAATACAAGCAAAGCGTATTAACAAATTCATTCTACATATGAAATAATTATTTGGGATATGATTGAGACACCTCATTAAAGTGTTTGTATTA
Source organism: Spea bombifrons (assembly GCF_027358695.1). NCBI lineage: Eukaryota > Metazoa > Chordata > Amphibia > Anura > Pelobatidae > Spea > Spea bombifrons. The sequence continues at coordinate 13,310,018 of NC_071090.1, forward strand.
ATCTTTGTTATCTTGCAATTTTCTGTCTGCTGCTAAAATTGAAAATGATTTCTCATCATAAATCTCTCCTGCCCAGGTTTGAGATAAAACTCAAAAGCTTTTTGTCAAGACTCCATCTCATTTTAGAAGTGTAATGTGCATTGGTTTACTGAACAGTTGTTTGCAGGGATATTTTGGGTAGATTGCACCATATGTGGCCTTTTCTGGACCTAATGTAGAGATTCACTGCCAAATGTTGATAGAAGCCAGTAAAAGACAAGGAACAAGCAACACAGAAAAATCTGCAATATTGAAGGTGCTGAAAAGGTTAATGATTGTTAATAAGGCGCATTTTATGATTTCCTGAGTTTAATGTGGAATTCATTTATGTCTTAATGCAGCCAATTTTGAGCCAATTTTAGTGAATTTTAGTCATTGGAGATTTTATGAGATGGCATTAACACATCTACAACTTTCTGGAAATATTTATTTGTAGCCATGAAATTACATCTGCAGCTGTTAAGGTGGGGTTCACAAAATTTAGAAATGTTAATATCCATGAAATTTTCATATTACCTGGCGAAGATTTAAAAATATTTCTTTATACTTGAAGAAAGAATATGCACATGAAACATGACCATTTTACATGCAGTCACAAAAAGACTGTATTAACACACAGAGGTATTTTTGAAAATTGACAAGCTCATAGTTTTAGGCAATCATTCAGACATGAATGATTAGCTGACCTATTGTTATTGGTGGTGTATTTAGGTTTTGTGCTGGCCTAGGCCTAACTAAACACATGCGCCCCCTAATCTTATTTGGCCCCACCCTTTATTACCCAGGCCACACCTCTTCTGCTGTAAATGCTACCCTTCTTTGTTTGGTCCCATCCTCCTCTTTAGCCTCCACCTTTGCCTCTTTGAGCCCCACCTTTTCCTCTCGGTATATTAAGCTTGGATACAGAGTACTTATTTTTGCATGTTGTTGTTCTGAAACAGCTTAACAGTGCCATATTGTTCCCATATAGCTGGTCTATGACGTCTCCAAACGGCTTTACAGAGCAAACTTAGTGCCCAAACAGCTTGTCTTTGCCATGTTTGTCCCCAAGCAGCATATTTGTCCTGCCATGTTTGTCCCCAAACAGCTTAACAGTGCCAACCTTGTCTATGCTCACACACTTTTACATACACATTTATACTGACACACACATACATGCTCAGACACAAACAAAGTACACTCCCTCCCATACCCTTTCTCTCTCTTTCCCTCACCCCCCTTACCTCAACTGCAGCTTTTCCTCTGTCTGTGAGCAGACTCAGGTGTAACATTCAGGGGGCAGTGTGCCCCGAGTGCCACCTATCAGGGGGGTGCCACATAGACTATCCCTTTGTGAACAATTTTGGACAGGCCATATATGCCAGTGCGGCACCCTCTTGATAAGAGGTATCTGGGGAAGACCACTCCCCCCCAAGTACGTTACTGCTCCTTGTGCACTTTTGGAAAAGGTGGAGCTTCCGGCACACTCTCTCCCCACATAGCTCCACCTTTTTGTGGAAGTGCACTGTGTGGTGAGTAATGCATATAGGTTAATGAAGAAAGAGAGGTGCAGAAATGCATCTTTTTTTTCACAAATCTATCTGAAAAGAACCCCCAGGACCCATGTAAGGGCCGGCTCTGGGGGGGGGGGGGCACTAAAGCAGGTGGTTCTAGTTGTCCTAGGCCAAGATACAGCCTTGATTGTTGTGCAGTAAAGTCAGATGGATACAAGCAAGTACACCTTAATGTGGTGAACTGACATGTGCATACCTGTGAACTTGTAGGCTTTTCCCAGAGTGCCTGGGTGAATGTTTGCTTCTCCATTGTTTTGACTTAGTATCTTCCATCATCAATCAGTATATCAGCACTTGGCCACACCTACTGTTACCCAGGTTCTGCCACTTTTTTGTACTCTCTGCCCACTTATCATACCTTTAAAGTCTAAATGGAGGTAGGACCTAATTAAAGCTACACCACCAAGGAGTTATATATATATACACGTTTATCAATGTTAATGCAATTCTGTTGATATATGAGGCTATGTTTTACAACATACTGTATTCAATTGAAGGTAGTTGTATCTACTTATTGCAGGGGTGTCCAACATGCGGCCTGTGGGCCAAATGTGGCCGGCAGCACCTCGAGGTGCGGCCCGCGTGAGATCGGCAACCAGGGCAACCGGGATCATAAGAGCCCTGCTGCTTACCTGTGGGAGGGTCTTTTGTACTCCACAAAGGAAGCGGAACTCAGCAGAGTTCACATGACATCACATGACTCTGCTTCAGTCCTGCTTCCTCTGTGCAGTACAAGAGAACGCAGAGGGAGGCCACGCCCCCTGATGAAGTCTGTGAGCGGTATCGAGAGAGCTGCAGTGCAGGTAAGGGGTGGGGAGGGTGTGTGAATGAGTATGCGTCATTGAGGGAATGAATCTGTGAATGAATTAATTAGTGTGTGTGTGATGTGATAGCATGGATGTGTAAGTGCTGGAACCTAGGCATGATGGGACTGTGATTGCTGTTAGCAATCACACTCCTATAATGCCAATTCAGCCAGTACTCGCTGAAACCTTGCTAGCTGCCCACCTTCTGTATTGATGCTGCCAGCAGTATGGGGTCTGCACATACAGCCACCCTGTACCAGCATGTACTGGCTGACTTGGCATGATAGGAGTGTGATTGCTAGTAGCAATCACAGTCCCATCATGCCTAGGTTTCAGCATTTACTGGTTGCCTGGGTGTAAAGGAGTGTGATTGCTGTTAGCTATCACACTCATATCATGCCAAGTTATATTGTTGAATTTTTTTTGTCCAATTGTGGTGTGTTACTTACATTTAATAAAACACACCAAAATTGGACAAAAAAATACAATAACATTATTAATTTATATATGATTGTTGGCATCAATCACACTCCTATCATGCCCAGCCAACCAGTACATGATGGAATCTGGGTATTCCTGAGACTGCTGTTAACAATCATAATTAAAATAATAATTATTATATATATATATATATATATATATATATATAAACATTGTTATGAAATTTTTTATACAATTTTGGTGTGTAACTTACTTTTATTAAAAGTGTGGGATTTTTTTATTATTTTTAAAGGTGGGGGGTGGTTTTCGGTTTCGGCTAAGTGAACCCTGAATTTTTGGTTTTGGTCCAGAATTTTCATATTCATATTCTATTTCATATTCTATTTTCATAAATAGAACTATTTAATTTTTACTTATCCAGAATCATGAATTTGTAGTCACAATCTTTCTAGACCCAGAAATCAGTGAGAGGAAAAGTAAAGGTTTTGTGTCATTTACTTGATTTTAATCTGCATATTTTATTAAAGGCCATATTTTCTCACAGTGAAAAATGAGTGCGGCCCTCGCACGTATACAATTCTGATGAAGTGGCCCACTGCAGAAAAAACTTGGACACCCCTGACTTATTGGGTACACATGGCAGGGTTCCAAGGTGTGCATGCTGACTGGTGCTGGAAGTGATTTCGGGGACAACAGGAGGATACATCTAGGTGATCTCTGGGAGTTACTACAGCTCTCTTGGTGAACCCCTCTTTTTCATACATAGTTTTTTTATATAACTATTACTATACAGACTGCGCATGCCCTTCTGCATAAGCCTCCAAGGGGAAAATGCAGTATGAATGCATGTATATGTTTATGCTTACAGATACTCTGTGCTCCTGCAAGCAAAAGAGGCATATTTATTTATTATGTAACTGACAGAGAGAAAAAAATATCTCTAAAAAACGAATGCAGAAATCTTAAGCTCCTAACTAAAATGAACTTTATGACAATTCATCTAGTTCAGAGGTTCAAGTTTGTTTACTTAAAGGGACTCTTCAGCCATCATATGTACCGTATTTGCTCGATTATAAGACGACCCTGATTATAAGACGACCCCCCAAAATCTGAATATTAACTTAGGAAAAAAAGAAAAAGCCTGAATATAAGACGACCCCAAAGGAAAAAAGTTTTACCAGTAAATGTTAATTCATGTAAACTATTTTTTTTTAATAAAAGCTATGATTGAGAAAAATATTTTTTTTATTTTTATTTCCTTGTATTTTCCAACCTGTCCCCCAGTAACGCACATCTGCCCCCAGGCTTGCCACACCAATATGGCACTGTGGCCCATGATATGCCTTTTAACCCTCTATATGCCACTGTGCCCCATGGTATGCCTTTTGACCCCCTATGTGCCACTCTGCCTCCAGAAATGCCTTATACCCCTATATCCCATTCTGGCATTTAGGGGGTTAAAATGCATATTATGGGGCAGAGTGGCATATAGGGAGGTATAAGGCATTCCAGGAGGCAGAGTGGCATTAAGGGAGTTAAAAGGCATTTTTACCCCCCTTAGAAATGCCTTATACCCCTATATGCCACTCTGGCATTTAGGGGGTTAAAAGGCATATTATGGGGCAGAGTGAAATAGGGAGGTGAAATGCGTTATACCTCCCTATATGCCACTCTGCCCCATAATATGCTTTTTAAACCCCTAAGTGCCAGAAATGCCCTATGCCCCCATTTAACACACACACACACACACACACACACACACACTTACCGGTGCTTCCAATTTCATGCTGTTTTGCCGGGGCAGCAGGTTAACGTCTCTTTCTGCTGCAGCCGGAAGGAGGTGGAGTTGGCAGCGGGGGTTTGTCTGCGTCCGTCTCGAATACCTTCCCCGGCTGTCAGAGACCAGAGTTCCCCGCACCGGTGCGGGGAACTCTGATCTCTGACAGCCGGGGGAAGGTATACGCGACGGACGCAGACAAACCCCCGCTGCCAACTCCACCTCCTTCCGGCTGCGCGGATCGCTGCCCCGGCAATACAGCAGGAAGCACCGGTAAGTGTGTGGGGGGGGGAGACAGGAGGATCCAGGTCCCCTGCAGCGGTGCGGGGGGATCTGGATCTTAGTCTCCTAATCAGACCTCTATTTGAGGTCTGATTAGAAGACGAGGGGTATTTTTCAGAGCATTTGCTCTGAAAAAAACCTCGTCTTATAATCGAGCAAATACGGTACTTTAATGCATATTAAATAATGCATAGTGATGTAGCCCTTTACTTATTCATGGTCTCCATTTGCAAATGCATGGGGTATGCTGGAGACTCTCACTGTATGGATTTGCCCCCCCCCCTATTTGGAGTTCAAGTGATGTGTTCAATCTCTATTCATCTCTAGCGCTGGCTCGCCAAACAAAGCCAAACAAAGCAGACAGACACATCAGGTTCACTTCACACTCCCATGAGATTGCTTTCCTGACACTAATTGGCTCCTTCAGACAGCCAATCATTGGCAACAAATGTCAGCCATGGAGGAGTTGCTGTAGAACGGCTGCAACTTCTGTGTTAGGTAATAGTTTTTTCAGTTTTTTTTTTCTTCAGAGTGAGTGTCATTTTATATGCAGTATATGGAGATAAAATATATGAAGAATCTCCCATGTATTTGCAAGGGGGACAGCAGGGGCGTAACTAGAAGCCTCAGGGCCCCGGTGCGAGAATCTGTTAAGGGGCCCCCCAACCCCCAACTCAATCTACCCCCCTTCTCATGCTATCTACCCCCTCTCCCTCCCTTCTCACGCTATCTACCCCCTCCCTACCCCCCATTCTCAGTATCTACCCTCTCCCTACCCTACTCCCTACCCCCTTCTCACTATCTACCCTCTCCCTACCCCCTCACACTATCTACCCTCTCCCTACCCCCTCTTCTCACTATCTACCCTCTCCCTACCCCCTTCTTACTATCTACCCTCTCCCTACCCTCTTCTCAATATCTACCCTCTCCCTACCCCCCTTTTAGGTCACTTACCGTGCAGTCCTGTGGTGGGGGCGTGAGGCCTCTGTCTCGCTGCGGTGCGCGCGGCTTCACTGCTCAGCGTGAAGCGCCGGGCACCCGAGACAAACGCCTCACACTCCCACCACAGCAGTTGGGGCAGCACTGAGGCAGGCAGCGGTGGCAGGGAGAAGAGGAGACAGAAGGGCGCACCCCTGGGGCCCACCTCACGGGCAGAACTCCAGGGACCGGTCGCAGTTGCGACCCCTGCGACCCCGGTAGTTCCGCCACTGGGAGACAGCATGACAGTTTAAGTGCATTTCAGCTGGAGTGTCCCTTTAACTATGCTTCATGCAGTTTTCTCTTTTTCTATGTCCTTTCAACCCCTTGTTTTGTAATGGAAATAAACGTTATTTACTGAAAACAAATCAGGACTAGTTTGCAAATACTTATTTTACCAGGAATTTGAATTAGTATTATTTAAAATTTATATTAATGTTTATTTTTTCCTTGTTTTGTCTAAAAAGGGGAAAGAGAAAAGAGATAACAGCAGGCAGAATTTGAGTTTGCAAGCTGGCACATTGCAGATACAATAAAAATTATGTCTACTGAATACTAGCAGCAACAACTTGATAGAATTGTGATATATGGCTGAATCTATTTCTCTGAGGCACAGTACTGATGTAACAGCTAAGGTGTAAATGTAAAAAAGGGGAAAAAACTGCATACAGTGCTTACAAACTGAAATGTATAGTATATAGATTATCAGTGTCAGCAGTGTAGTTTTTGTGACTTTCCTTATGCATACAGAGTAATCTTTTTAAATGCATGCACAATATGTGAATCATTTAGCCTATACCTTTGAATACAATTATTTGCAAAGTGGAGAAACCAGTCAGGCAGCCAGTGAAATGATGACTAAATAAAGTAAGTTCATGTGTGTCCATCTGCATCAGGAGATGGCTGATACCTTCTGGCCCGGGGGGGGGGGGGTAGTTAAAGCCAAGTGGCCTCTTTGCCCCTGGTAATTAGTAAACACACTAGCACACATAATGATACACACTCTTACACTAACCCACACTTATACACATACATGCTACAAATACTTACACTAACACACATTCTAGAACACACACAATTACACATACACACTCATGCTAAGACACTCTTACAAACAGGCCCTCATGCAAACATACATTCCACACACACCCTGTATGATCATACCTGGGAACTCTACGGGTTTGACCTGGAGATCTCGGGGTGAAGCACCGCTTCTCCTGTTCTTCGGGTCAAGACCCGAATCCTCCAGGTTGCGGGGTCTTGACACGCCCCTCTCCCCAACCATTTTTCCTTTAAATGGGGGTGTTTCCCGCCAATGTCGGTGGGAACTCCCACCGACGTCAGCGGGAACTCCCACCAACATCAGTGGGACCACCCCGCCGACGTCAGCGGGAACGGCTGGTGATGTCAGTGGGCCGTGATCCGCAAGGGTAGCTGGAGCTCAGAAGTTCCCAGATATGTGTATGATGCACTATTTTTAAAACATAAGCATACACACTCATGCTAACACATACACACTTACACATAAACACACACTCTTACTAACTCCCATAACCTCTCTCACTCAATCACTTACTCCCTTACCCTCTCTCAGTCCTCCCTTCCCTATTTTAGCAGTTTGCATACACTGCTGACTCAAGGGCTGATAATTAGCTCTGATTTCCTGCACCTCCTAGAGATGGGTGCCTAGACCCCGAAAATGCCCCCCTAGGTAGGTAGGAAAGGAGCATACCTCACGGAAAGGAAAAGGAAGTGGGACAGGAAAGAGAGAATATAGAAACCAAGGGGAGCACATAAAGTGAACTGAGGGTGGGGTGGGTGGTAAGAACGCAAATGTAATGCCCTGAAGGAGGGGATGCTGAAGAGGGGTAAAAAAAAACCTTAAATTGTGAGGTGTTAGCTTTGATTTTGAAAATATGACTGATCATGCAAACAGATATCACAACCATAAGCCATGTGGTGGCTCACTGATGTTTTGCGAGGGTGTGAGTTGTATAGGAACAGGGAATCTAGTGAAAATTGATGGTATGTTATCAGAAAATATTGGCAAACAATTTGCATTCTTCCTACGCTCTTGGACTTTCCAGAATGATAATAACCCTCCACTGGTTACAGCAGAAAAAAGTGAAGGTTCAAGCCACTCTGGGGAGATTTCATGCAAGACCAAAGACTTTACATGACCTGGTGGCATTTTGCCATGACAAATGGGCAGCTATACCGCCTGCAAGAATTTGGGGCCTCGTAGACAACTATTACAAAAGACTGCATGCTGTAATCGATGCTAAAGGAGCAATACGCAGTATTAAGAACTAAGAGTATGCATACTTCCTAAAAGGGTTCATTTCATTGTTTTCTTTGTTGCCATGTTTTGTTATATGATCGTGCCATTCTGTTCTAACCTACAGTTGAATATGAATATGAATATGAAATAAAAGAAATGTGTTTTGCCTGCTCACTCATGTTACATATATTACCAATTCTCCAAGGCTATGCAAACCTTTTACAACTGTATTACAAACCCACTATATTACAAACGTACTATTTTTAGAATCTCATACCTCCCGCTGCCCTGGGTAGCTGCCCCATTGTTCTGCTTTTATGGGCAGTGGGCATCATGGGCCGTTATGACTTTCATGTGGCCACCTTACAATACTCTGAAGCTAAATGCCACTAGATGGCTCTTCTTAGAAGGTGGTTGGGTGGCCAAGCCTACTTTTGGTGCTGGGCTTGTCCTTCCTCCACTCTTGCTAGACATCCCCAACACAGCTGTCCTGATTTGGATACTTGAAATGTTGGGGTTATATACAGAGGCCATATGGACGTATTGCCTGGGGTGCTGCCTTAAGCCTGTCCCAGAGAAGCGCCCCAAGCCACCCCCTCTGTGGCCACTACCCTCACTGCTGGGATATGATTATATATTCTGGTGCTCCATGTTTTAAAGGTGTTCAGCACCTGGTGATGCATTCTATGAATCCCCCTTGCAACCGGCCAATTAAGCAGTGACACAGCAGAGGGGAAGATTACCCATTTTATCCTGCTGCTCTAGTTCAGAAAGTACTGGGTATGGAATCTGATAGGCCACCTACTGATGTTGATTGTTAACACATCCTTTGTAAGTGTATTGGCAACAGGAAAATGATTACAAATATTTGACACATACTCTGCTTTCTTAATATCCTTAAATTTCTTCAAAAATATCAGAAACAGTGGCGTCTCCAGCTTTCATATTTGGGGGGGCATATGGGGGGGCAGGGACCAAAGTAGGGGGGGGCAATTACAAAAAGCTACATATGCATATATATATATATATATATATATATATATATATTATGTGTGTGTGTATGTATGTGTATATATATATATATATATATATATATATATATATATATATATATATATATATATATATATATATATATATATATATATATATATCGTGTGTATATATATATTGTGGTAAAGTGTATGGGAGAGTGGTTGATGGGATATATATCTCACCTGGTTACCTCAGCCAGGCATGGTAGCAACCCTAGGTGCTCTCAGGTGAGGCTTCCTAAGCTCGTTACTGGGGAGGAAGCCTTAAAAGAGAGGGCTGTTAGGTTTGCAGAGAGAGGGAGAAACTGAATGAAGGAGCAGCTACAGCCAGCGCTGCAGCTCACCAGGTATGAAGCTTTACCCCATACAAAACTGGTTACTTTGCTTTGCGTCAGACCTTAGGCTGCTAGAGAGGTATCCTGCTGTTTAGTTAGAGCCGGACAGGCTTATAGTTTGTTTTGTTTACAAGGTGCTCTGTGACTACAACATCTAAATAAACGCGCTTTTACGTTGGAAACCTGTGTGAAACCGTCATTGCCGCCCCATGCGTGAGCTGTCCCCTACAATTGGTGGAAAACGCGGGCACAGTGGTGCTAGGAGCAACGGCAGGACAAAACACAGCAGCTGAATTTTGTGGACATTTAAAGGGCCGGAAGCATATGTCCTGAGTGAAGGCTGCAGCACTGTAAGGCCCATCCGGCACAATGGAGGAAGTGATAAAGCAGCTGATACAGGCTAACCTGAGACATGAGCAGGCCTTGGAACAGCAACGGAAGTTTCATGCAGAGGCTTTTCACGCCCAGCAACATGCGCAACAGCAGACTATGGCCCAACAACAGGAAACGAATCGCCTGTTAATGGAGCAGATTGCTGCGCTCAGAGAGACTGTTGTGGCTCAGTCCCAACAAGTGGAGGCAAGCCCCCTTGAGACTGTTAACGTGAGGAGGGCCGTTCAGCGGGGCTTACAAAAGATGACACCTGACGACGACGTTGAGGCCTACCTCACCGTGTTTGAGAGAGTGGCGGAGAGAGAGAGACTGCCAGTTGCAGAGTGGGCAGAAGTGATTGCACCCTTCCTGACTGGTGAACCGCAAAAGGCCTACTATGACCTCGGGGAGCAGGATGTCCGGGACTTTACAAAACTAAAAATGGAGATCCTTGCTCGCCTGGGTGTTACGCCCGCTGTTCGGGCCAAGAGAGTCCACTGTTGGAAATACACCATGGACAAGCCTGCCAGGTCCCAGATGTATGATCTGATTCATCTTGTACGCAAGTGGCTGGAACCAGAATCCACTACACCAGCCCAGATTGTGGAAAAGGTGGTAGTGGACCACTACCTCCGCGCCCTCCCGGCGGAGCTACAACGGTGGGTTGGGCATGGAGACCCCAGAACTGCTGAGCAGCTGGTCAACATGGTGGAAAGGTTCATAGCAACCGAGGACTTCCTCCGTGAGGTCCCTGCGGCACCAACACCTTCCAAGACTGTCAGACCCGCGACATCTTTGGGTAAGAGAGTTCCAGCTGGAGGTGTATGGGAAAAATGTGAGAGAGAGCAGGGCTCTAGAGTTTGGGCAAGGGCAAAAGACTGATCCTGAACCCCTGGGACCCCACAATCCTAGAAAGGGCTCCCTACTAAGGAGGCCAGGGACCCCCCAGTGCTGGAGGTGCCATGAGTGGGGACACATAGCCGCCTATTGCCCTCTTAACTCAGAGCCCATGGTGTGTGACGCTAGTCGGCGTCAGTCCCTATTTGCAGAACCTGTTTGTGCAGCCATTCCAGAGTCAGAGACTGAGCCACATTTTTGTATGGTGACAATAAATGACTGCTCCGTGAAGGCACTTTTGGACTCGGGTAGCCTGGTGACTTTGGTTCGGGCCGGCCTTGTGGCTATGGACTACGTGCCGAACAAGCACATAAGAGTGCTATGCATCCACGGGGATATTGTCGCTTACCCTGTGGCCCCCATTAAGTTGGTGACCCCATCTGGAACTGTGACCTACGAAGTCGGAGTTGTAAAAAGACTTATGCATCCGGTTATATTAGGCTGCGATTTCCCATTGTTCTGGGAGTTGTGGAAAAGGGGGAACGTTTCTGCAGCGGGGGAACAAACTCCGGCAGAGTCTGTACCCTTCCCTGTAAATAATGGGTCATGTGAGACGGCCATAGGAAACAATGATACCAGTAAGGGGCATGATGAAAAGGATGTAGGCCCACCTGAAATGTATAGTGAAGATTCTTTCCCCTTGCAGGTGTTGGCTGGGGAGGAAGAAGAAGAAACTTCCCTACCCGGCCAACAGGTCTTAGATTTAGAAATGTCTCGGGGTAACTTCGGGACCGAGCAAGTGAGAGACCCCACTCTGGGAACTGCACGGGCAAATGTCACCGTAGTAAATGGGGTACCACAGGAACCCGAAGCTGACCAGAAATTTCCACATTTTGCCATGAATGGGGATCTAGTGTACCGGGTCACCAAAGTTAACACGGAAATTGTGGAACAGCTTCTGGTGCCGAAACCATACCGACACCTGGTGCTGGACATAGCTCATAACCATGTGTTTGGGGGGCACTTGGGGACTAATAAAACGCAAGAGAGGGTCCTCCAAAGGTTTTATTGGCCTGGGGTGTATGAAGAAGTAAAAAGGTATTGTGAGTCATGCCCCACATGCCAGAAAAGTGCCCCGACACCACACTTCCGTAGCCCCTTGGTGCCACTTCCCATCATCGAAGTACCATTTGAGAGAGTTGCCATGGATTTGGTAGGGCCCATTGTCAAATCTGCTAGGGGACACCAATACATTTTGGTTGTATTGGATTATGCTACCCGGTACCCAGAGGCGGTACCCTTAAGAAACATGGCCTCCAAAAATATTGCTAGGGAGTTGTTTTACATGTTCTCTCGCACGGGGATCCCTAAAGAAATTCTTACTGACCAGGGTACGCCCTTTATGTCACGGGTCATGAAAGACCTGTGTAAGTTGTTTAAAATCACTCACCTCCGTACCTCCGTGTACCACCCTCAAACAGACGGGTTAGTTGAGAGGTTTAACAAAACCCTCAAGCATATGCTAAAAAAGGTGGTAGAAAGGGATGGCCGGGATTGGGACTGTCTATTACCCTACCTCATGTTCTCTATCCGGGAGGTGCCCCAAGCGTCTACAGGGTTTTCCCCCTTTGAGTTAGTCTATGGCCGACATCCAAGGGGTTTGTTAGATATTAGAAACAAAAACTGTCTGCGCTTCTTACCCTAATAAAGTTGGCAACGAATATATAAACATAATATAAATGAGAGGTTTTGGTTATATGAATTGGCCAAAGCATAATTAAGCTCACCCGCCACGTCAAGGCACACTCTCAATAGGGTGAGAACCTACTCTCACCTCCTACATAGTGGGCACACAAAGCAGTTTATACTGCTACCAAAACCTTATTAATGTGTTGGGGGAGGTGCAATTAAACCTCCTCCCTATTAACCCCTGGACAGCAAGCTGCAACCAGACTGATGAGGAGCCAACAACCTCAAATATGTGCAAACAGGGAAAAGAAAAAATGTCGGTGCGCTAAGCTAGTCACAGGCTCAAATAATACAAATGTGTAATACGAGGCCTACCAAACAGGTGTAAGCATGCTGCAAGAAACAGTGTATTGGCTGCACAATGTATACAAGAAACAAAAACTGTCTGCGCTTCTTACCCTAATAAAGTTGGCAACGAATATATAAACATAATATAAATGAGAGGTTTTGGTTATATGAATTGGCCAAAGCATAATTAAGCTCACCCGCCACGTCAAGGCACACTCTCAATAGGGTGAGAACCTACTCTCACCTCCTACATAGTGGGCACACAAAGCAGTTTATACTGCTACCAAAACCTTATTAATGTGTTGGGGGAGGTGCAATTAAACCTCCTCCCTATTAACCCCTGGACAGCAAGCTGCAACCAGACTGATGAGGAGCCAACAACCTCAAATATGTGCAAACAGGGAAAAGAAAAAATGTCGGTGCGCTAAGCTAGTCACAGGCTCAAATAATACAAATGTGTAATACGAGGCCTACCAAACAGGTGTAAGCATGCTGCAAGAAACAGTGTATTGGCTGCACAATGTATACAAGAAACAAAAACTGTCTGCGCTTCTTACCCTAATAAAGTTGGCAACGAATATATAAACATAATATAAATGAGAGGTTTTGGTTATATGAATTGGCCAAAGCATAATTAAGCTCACCCGCCACGTCTTTTTCTTTTGTTAGATATTGCCAAAGAAACTTGGGAGACCGAGGCCACCCCATATAAAAGTGTTATTGAACATGTGGCTCAGATGCAGGACCGAATAGCGACAGTGATGCCTATAGTTAAAACGCATCTGCAAAGAGCACAGGAGGCCCAGAGCAGAATTTATAACAGATCTGCCAGGTTGAGGGCCTTTAATCCTGGGGACAGGGTCCTGGTTTTAGTGCCCACCGTTGAAAGTAAGTTTTTAGCCAAGTGGCAGGGTCCCTATGAGGTTGTAGAGAAGATGAGTGAGGTGAACTACAAGGTCCATCAACCAGGCAGGAGAAAACCCTTCCAGGTTTACCACGTAAACCTGATCAAGCCGTGGAAAGATCGGGAGTCTTTGGGGGCAACCCAGGCAGGGGTCAAAGAAGTGGGGCAACCCGTTCCCCCAGTAACAATAGGAGAGGCACTGTCAGTGCCCCAGAAGCAGGAGGTGAGGGAGTTCCTGCAGGAAAACAGACGCAAGTTTTCGGACCTACCTGGGCGTACCCACCTCATAAAACACCATATTAAAACTGAGCCTCACAGTAAAGTGAACCTGAAGCCATACAGGATACCAGAAGCACGTAGGGAGGCGGTATCCTCTGAGGTCAGGCGCATGCTTGAATTAGGTGTGATTGAGGAATCCACTAGTGAATGGGCAAGCCCCATTGTGCTAATCCCAAAGCCCAATGGGACGTGGAGGTTCTGTAATGACTTCAGGAGATTAAATGAGGTCTCAAAGTTTGATGCGTACCCCATGCCCCGAGTGGATGAACTGGTTGAGAGGCTTGGGAAGGCAAGGTACATCACAACACTTGACCTTACAAAGGGCTATTGGCAGATACCGTTGACTGAGGAGGCTAAAGAGAAGACTGCCTTTTCCACTCCAGAGGGCCTGTTCCAGTATGTTGTAATGCCATTTGGGTTACATGGGGCCCCTGCTACCTTCCAGAGGCTGATGGATCTGATTTTGAGACCGCATTGTGATTATGCCGCTGCTTACCTGGACGATGTGGTAATTTTTTCGTCTGACTGGAAAAGTCACCTCTGTAAGGTACAGGGCGTGTTAGACTCCATTAGTGATGCAGGCCTAACCATAAACCCTGAAAAATGTGCAGTGGGTCTGGAGGAAGCAAGATACCTGGGTTATATCATTGGTAGGGGGCTGGTTAAACCCCAGATCAATAAGATTGAGGCGATACAGAACTGGCCTAGGCCAGTAACAAAGAAACAAGTGAGGGCTTTCCTTGGCATAACCGGGTACTACCGTCGGTTCGTGCCCAACTTTGCCTCAATGGCAACACCATTGACAGATTTAACGAAGGGTGATAAGTCAGTGATGGTAAAGTGGAACCCCGAGGCAGAGAAGGCTTTTCAGAGTCTGAAGTCTGCCCTGTGTGACCAGCCAGTGCTCGTTTCCCCTGATTTTAGGAAACCGTTTCTGGTTCAGACAGACGCGTCTGCTAGAGGTTTGGGGGCAGTTTTGTCACAAGTGGTTAATGGGGAAGAACACCCAGTGCTGTTCTTGAGTAGGAAACTGACCCCAGCCGAGGAAAATTATGCCATAGTGGAAAGGGAGTGTCTCGCCATCAAGTGGGCGTTGGAGTCTCTGAGATATTATCTCCTGGGCAGGGAATTCGTGTTGGTGACTGACCATGCTCCTCTGGCATGGATGAAACAGAATAAGGAGAGGAATGCAAGAGTGACCAGATGGTTTCTCTCCTTGCAAAATTTTAGATTTACAGTGGAGCATAGACCAGGGAAGTTACATGGGAATGCGGATGCGTTGTCCAGGGTGTACTGTATGGTTGCTGACGCTGTCCAGACCTCTGGTCTGGAGTCGACGGGGGGGATATGTGGTAAAGTGTATGGGAGAGTGGTTGATGGGATATATATCTCACCTGGTTACCTCAGCCAGGCATGGTAGCAACCCTAGGTGCTCTCAGGTGAGGCTTCCTAAGCTCGTTACTGGGGAGGAAGCCTTAAAAGAGAGGGCTGTTAGGTTTTCAGAGAGAGGGAGAAACTGAATGAAGGAGCAGCTACAGCCAGCGCTGCAGCTCACCAGGTATGAAGCTTTACCCCATACAAAACTGGTTACTTTGCTTTGCGTCAGACCTTAGGCTGCTAGAGAGGTATCCTGCTGTTTAGTTAGAGCCGGACAGGCTTATAGTTTGTTTTGTTTACAAGGTGCTCTGTGACTACAACATCTAAATAAACGCGCTTTTACGTTGGAAACCTGTGTGAAACCGTCATTGCCGCCCCATGCGTGAGCTGTCCCCTACAATATATATATATATATATATACGATAAACATGCATTTTTAACACCATAATATGTACTTATCTCTTTGAAGTAAAGACCGCAACTAAAATATGATTTCAAAATAACAGCTAACCTGGCAGTTAGTTTTCATTTTGTAATATTAGACCATGTTGCCAATATATTGAAAACATTGGACCCCAGGAAAGCATTTCATTGGGCCCTGCTCTGAGCCCCCTAGCATGCAATCACTACCTCCACTACCACGCCAAAAAAAAAATATTTGCCACACTGACCATAGATTAGGGGAAGACTGTGAGAGTCAGTGCAGTCTTCCCTCCTTCTGACCCTACCGTGACATTGAGAGGTCCTCTCCCCCGTAATCATCCCCAGAGTCCCTTTGTCCCCTCATTCACTAAACCACACCTCTCTTACTTACTCCCTGTAGTTCAGGTATAGATCAAATAAACAACACTTAAATGTGCATAGATCAAATGAATAAGACATAAAAACTCTGTATTTGCAGGTATACATAAATAATTTATGGAAACACAAAAACAGAATAACACAAAAACCCACCTTTGCAGTTATAGATCAATTGGAATGCACATCAAAACTCAGCATTAAAGGGATAGATAAAACCCACTAGATCACAGGTTGCACACCCCAAAGGTATCTACCCTCTCTCCCCCACCTCACAAAATTCCCCTATCCACCATCTATCTACCCCCTCTCCCCCTTCTCACTATCTACAATACAGAGGTAGCTTTCATAAATATGGGTAGGTTTGATAAATTATTTTAGTTTTGCTAGATCCTATAAAGGTGAGAGTTCCTTGATAGGCTGAATGAACCGTATAGCTCCATAGCCTCTGCATTGAATATCAGTGCTTTCGAAATTGCTGACTCAATTTTTTGTGCTTGTCCAATTTCAGTTTATTTTTTTATAACATTTCTTAACTATTCATGCTCTGTCTCATGCTTTCATTTAAATTAACCCATCTGAATGCAATAGGCAACATAGTCAGTTTGTTGTCATTTAGTACTGAAAAGTATTTTTTTCCAAATAATGTGCTTTTATTATTTGACTGCATTGCTAAGATGTAACAGCGGGTAGCACTGTACTCATACTTTCATTGTCCTTGTTAGGAAACAGTTCACATTACACACTGTTCTCTCAGCTAATGGATTGACTATTAAAAGCAATGATGGGTCACAAAAGGCCATCCCTTTGAGCAACTGTATTAAAAGAGACATTTGCTTTCATTTAACTTACCTAATGACATTCTACATATTGCTTAATTGGTTATCATTTCAAATTATGGATGCCTTTGTTTTCTTAAATGCAGTCATATGCATTGATTTCAAGTCACTTGGAAGAAATACCCATTCAATAAAAAGCATTTTTTTTTTCTTTTCATATACTGAATGTACCCTAAAGCTTTTCAACTTGTTTTACAACTATAACTCTCATGATCCTCATTTTGTGACAGGGTGTAGGTTGACGCTTATTGGAATCATAATTTATTATCAGCAACTAAATAGTTAAAAGGACAGATCTTGTCTGGAATATTGTTAGAGACACCATCTCCAGAAGGACTTAGATTAATTGAAATTGTTTCATTTGCATCCTATAGGAAAATAGTTTTAATAGTTTTAGACTAGTTTTAAAGGATAACTAGACCAAACTATGCCCAGATGCCTAGAAAAAAAACTTAACGGTAAATTCACATATTTTAGTTTATTCACTCCCCTGCAAGTTAAACGGTTTCAACTTATTTCTATTTTTATTCTTGAATGAAAAGTTACTGGGTTTGGTCCATTATACTGTTTAGTGGAGTAGGAGTACAAATGTGTTTGACTACAACCCAATGAATAAAACCAGTCGGGGGTTTATTTAGTTTAGGGGGAGTTGGCAAGAGACAGAACCTAGTTTATTGCGAGACATTCCTATACTACACTTTACTGAGAAAGACGAGGCGTTGTAAACCGTGGCCAGGATGAAAATAGGTCGACCTACATATGTATTTCTGGTTTGCTGCATATCTAGTGCAATAAACTTTATCAAGGTCATAAAGCTCCTTTTTTAAAATCTGCACACTATGCTCACTCATTGTAACAGTACGCCTTTGTTTGCCAAAACTAATAATGTATTTAATTAGCATTTATACAACCGTATGCTTTAAGTATTTGCTCAGATGAGTATGAGCACTATTTATGGAAAAATACAAATGCTGAACATATAAACTCAAAAATGTATTCAAGAAAAAATAGAGTAAAACACTGCAGGACATTTTTGTATTCTATACAGATCTGTTAACTACATTTCGCCTAAAATAATGTGCTCATTTTACAGCCCATATTGATCCTTTTTAGCAATAACAATATGAATGTTTATCAGGATCTGCTGCGTGGCAAAGTGCATCACAGGAAAAAAGGGAATGGGAAACTATGCAGCTGAGATTATTTTGTTGATAATATCTAAAGCCAAGAGCATATACAGTATGGTGTAGCATAAAGGAGTAAAGAAAATTGTTTATTTAAATCACACAGGAGAACAGGTTCATCCATCATTAAAGTATAAAACTGGGAACAGGCAAAGCTTAGACCTCAAAAAATAAGAATGTGATATAGATCACTATATCTAGTTTCTGCCGGGCTTTCTTACAGGTTAGGGAGATTTACGAGCTCTAAAAGTATAGTTTTACAGTGTCAACCTAAGAAAATTCTTTTTACTTTATTTTAGAATCACAGCAGTGCTGTCACTTCCGGCAAATGGCTTATAATTTTACACTGCATTTGTATTCATTTCAAGTAATCTACATCTAGCCAAAATGGCAATTACTTACTAGAGCAGTTTCACTGCTTTTGAAATACATTTGCCTGATTTTACTATTCCTAAGAAAGTAATTTCATTTGAAACTTTATGCAGATGACACAGAAAAACTGTAAATTTTCTTCAGCGTAGCGTACAATCAGCAGAAGACCAAATTAATTTATTTGACTTAAAGGGCAAATTCATTAAATGTGGACAGTACAGGTCTGTGTCTGATTCCTACTCAACTTTCTTGAATTCTAAGATACATAATGTATGAAATATTTCCTATATATATATATATATATATATATATATATATATATATATATATGTACAGTATACATATATATATATATATATATAAATATATATATATATATATATATATATATATGTGTTACATCAATATATAAAATGAAAGTGAAAATGTACATGAATGTTGTTGAATCCTGTTTTCTATATGTCTAAAATAATGCATATTTGGTGGTGTTGCTATATAATACATTGGTTTCATAAGCAATGTATTTTGTGATTTGTAAATGGAACGTAAAGCATGAAAGGTATCATGTTACCAATTATTGTGACACCTAAATGTAAAACTAGATATTTTGAGGTCACTTTAAATAGATGAACTGGTATTTCTTTCTAAAATGTTAGCACTTGAACATCTTTTTATAGACTTTTAATAATAAAAAAACAAAAAAAACCCTCAGCATTTCTCTAAAGTGTACAAGTTTAAGGCATGTATCGAAACAGTAGATTGATTGCCTCAAGCTTAGTAAATATAAAAAACTGAACATTGAAACTAAAAAAATAGGCTAGGTTTTCTTATATTTTTAATTGTTTAAAATAATTTTAGGTGAAGAGGTTGCTTAGGCATATAGGTTTGTAAATTTACAAAATTCCCCGACAGTGTGAGGATTAATTGTGCAAAAATCAAGGACATTTTAATAATGAGAACATTTGAAATTACTATTTTTGTGTTATTTCCAAGGATCTGCTGTCTCACTTTGTATTGATTTTGAACAGGCTATATGAAGGCAAAGAACAAACTGAGTTTGAGGAGTGCATGAGGAAACTTTTTGAGTCCATTAACAATTTAATGAAGAGTGAACACAAAACAACCATCTTGTTACAGGTATGTCTTTTTTTTATTTGAACAGTATAGTTTTTAAGAGTTGTGCTTTTAAGAACAGTTGTGCTTTTAAGAGTGTCATAAAATTCAAATTAAACATTCATAAAATAATATGTATAGAAGTACATGTTTGGGAAACAGCATCTGTTGAAAAATGTACCACTTATTTACACTTAGTGTACTCAATACATTATGTATATTCATTTTTCCTTTATAGAATATATGTCAAGACATGTTTTCAACACACGTTATATGCATTATTTTTTAATTAAAGAAGAAAACCTTCATCCGCAAAATATTTACTTTGTGTGAGTCTATTACTGCAAGGAAATTGTAATCTTAATGATCAAGGGGAATGGTAAACATCCAAAGCAATAAACATAGTATAGGTTGCAGTGCTAATTTTACATAATCAAAATAAATGAACAACTCTTCTGTTGCAATAAAGAATGGTTACAGCACTGATTCCTAGTGTAATGAGTCTTGGGTACAATAAAAATAACCAGTGTAAATCAGGTAAATTAAATAATATATATATATATACATATATTAAATATAAATATTTATTAAGTAGGTAACATATTTCAATATTAATATTTCATAATATATAGAAAAAAATGTGTGATCTCAAGTAATCATTTTTGGGGGACTCTTTCTTTTTAATAGTTGTTTTAGTCAACGTACAATGAATTATATATGTATGTATACACCATATGGACAAAATCATTGGGACATACCTCTTAGTCCTAATTATTGTTAATTAGTGTTTCAATCAGATCCATTGACACAGGTGTATAAAATCAAGCACCTAGCCATGCATTTACAATCATTTGTGAAAAAAATGGGTGAACTGTGAAGCTTGGTACTGTTATAACATGGACAGTCTGAGTCTCCACCACACTGTTTATACCTACCACTTTTGTCAGGAAGATATTCTATAACTCTCTGCAATCTTTGCTGTGGAGTGTTTATGAGAGGCTGTTAAAAAAGGAGGCAGTTTTGACACACAGCCCTGTTACTTAATTTTATTTATAAGGACTCCATTCAAACCCTGTGGGTCTCTTGATTCTCTGTTCTCCAGATGAGAAAAGAAGCCTACCAGCCTGTCAGAATTAGACTTGAGAGCTGGCAGAAAATTTGTGGAAAAAACTTTTGTATTTGACACAATTTCTCCGTCTCTGTCTCCGAAAATCAACCCGGCTTAAAATCACTCAAGGGAACCGGAGGTCTGTTAAAGACCTCCGATACCGCTCCCTTGTGATCCGCCCGGCAACAGCTGCTGTGCGCCGGGGTTTGTTGTAAGATCCCGGCGCACAGCACTGAAGCCGCGCCCACCGCTGTCCGTGCCCTCTGAACCAGGAAGAAGACAGAAGAATTGAAGAAGAGGAGCGAAGAAGAGGAAAAGAAGCTGAAAGAAGAAAGGAAAGCATTAAGTGAGAGTGGATTGGTATATATGTGTGTGGATTGGTGTATATGTGTGTGGATTGGTGTATATATGTGTGGATTGGTGTATATGTGTGGATTGGTATATATGTGTGGATTGGTATATATGTGTGGATTGGTATATGTGTGGATTAGTGTATATGTGTGGATTGGTATATGTGTGGATTAGTATATATGTGTGGATTGGTGTATATGTGTGGATTGGTATATATGTGTGGATTGGTATATATGTGTATGGATTGGTGTATATGTGTGGATTGGTAAGTGTGTGAGAGTGATGGGTGTTATGCTGTACCATTTCCAATGTCTTTTTCATGATCTAATTATGCTCTAAAAGTACATCATAACTCCCATCACTTTATACTGTTCCATACAGTGGCAGAGCTGGGAGGCAGAGGCATTGCTCCCCCACCGCAGGACTCCTGAAAGGTAAGTGAACTTCAAAGAGGGAGAGGGTAGATAGTTAGGAGGGGGTAGTTGCGGCGGGCTTAAGGGGCTCTGCGTTAATGCGGCCATATAGGACCAGTCAGTCCGGTCCTGACTGGGCCTATTTTAAGGTGGGGGCCTGGAGCTGCAGCTCCATCAGCCCCTAAGTCAATCCTGCCCTGCCACAGGCGCGGTCGCAGTTGCTTCTTGCTCCGGCAACAAGGTAAGTAGGGTGAGGGAGGGGGGTGCAGTGAGAAGGGGCAGAGGGGGGGTTAGATAGTGAGAAAGGGGGAGAGGGGATAGATAGAGGCGGTACATATTGAGAAGTGGGGAAGGGGGTTACATAGTGAAAAGGGGGAACATAGTGAGAAGGGGCAGATAAGATGAAGAGAGGGGGTAGTGTGAATGCGTATGAGAATGAATGAATGTGTGGATGAATTGTGTGAATGCGTATGACAATGAATTCATGTGAGGATGAATTGCTTGAATGATTTGTGAGACTGCATTAATGAATGTGTTAATGATTTGTGTGAATGATTAAATGCAAAGATGGTACATGAAGGGTGGGCTTTAACAATAAATAAATAAATATGGGCTGCTCAGGCTTAAATGCCCGGGCCTATTTTTTGTCCCAGTCCGGGCCTGGTTGGCACCCCCTGATGAGCGGCACCCGGTGCGGACCGCCCCCCGCCGCCGCCGCCGCCGCCGCCCCCTGGAGTGTGGCGCCCTGTGCGGTCGCACACCCCAAAGGTCGGCCCTGCTCTAAGGGGCCGGGAAGCCCCACCAGGGCCGGCCTTACGGGTCTGCGGCCGCACAGGGTTGAGATTAAAACATCGGGTTTTTTTTTTTCAACTTTATTTAACATCCTCCATGTTAAATAAAGTTAAAGAAAACTTTATTTAACAAGGAGGATGTTAAATAAAGTTAAAAAAAAACCTCGATGTTTTAATTTAAACCCTGTGCGGCCGCAGACCCGTAAGGCCGGCCTTGGTGGGGACTTCCCGGCCCCTTAGAGTGGCGGACCCGGTCGCAGTTGCGGCGGGCTTAAGGGGCAGGTGCCCCTTATGCCCTGCGTTAATGCGGCCGTAGGTAGGGTAGGGGCCTGGAGCTGCAGCTCCATCAGCCCCTAAGTTAATGCGGCCCTGCCGTGGCCCGGCCCACCGGGCAAATGCCCGGTGTGCCCGATGGCCAGTCCGGGCCTGTACATTGTAGATGCATCATTTGTTGACTGTTCCTATATACAGTATATATATTCTGAAGTATGGTAATTTGAGTTTCGGTGAGTTTTTATTTTAACATATTGTAAAAATATTATTTTGTAAAATTGAGATAATACTATGTTCATCTGTATACACTATAAGTTTCCTGTTAAATTGTTGCAACTCTTTTTCTCTGAATAGCTATTCCACAGATAGCACCTACAGTGTTGTGAAATGATTCATCCTAGACAGCCATTCCATTGTTAGTACAATTCGTGTCCTGTGTTTTTGACCCGCAGAAGTTTTGAAAAGTCTTTATTTTATTTGACGTGTTTAATTCAAAGTATACCCAATACCCATGCTTGCTCAGAAATCAAAGCAATTGGTGACCCATAGCTGTCTGCTCCACTGAAGCAACATAATAAGCTCTTTTATTTAACCATTTTTTTTTCAGACCCTTTTTATAACCACTGTGCGCCAGAGACACAGAAGTGACAACTGTTAAATGCGATAACACAACGCACGGTACTCTCTGAAACAAAATGAAACACCTGAGAAAACTACACATTTTTTTTTATCTGAAAACATAACATTTCTTCCCAACCAAAACTAGGCTAGGACTGGCCTAACATTAATGGTTTATTTTAAGCTTTTATAACTGATAAATTAAGATTTTTAACTAATGTCTTTTTTATGTAATATGGTAGGTTCAGCTTTGTAATATATATCGTGTTCAGATATTTGTATAATTAAATTAATCCAGTGCATGTATTCCACACAGAGCCGGCCTTAAGTGTTCTGGCGGCCTGTGCGGACTACACCTCTGGCGGCCCCCCATCCCCTTCTCACTGCCCCTTCTCACTACCCCCCCACTGCCCCTTCTCACTGCCCCCCCCTGCCCCTTCTCACTGCCCCCTCCCTGTGCCCCTTCTCCCTATCCTTACTTACCTTGTTCCCGGAGCCCTATGGTGGGAGCGGGAGGCGTCCGTCTTCCCGATCTGCCGCAGTGCGTGCTTCACAGCTGAGCGCCGGAATAATTCCGGCGTTCAGCATTAAACGCCGGCACCGCAACGGAGTCACGGAGAGTGAGGGGCGCCGAGCGGTCGCTGAAAACTTCACGAGCGACTGCTTGGAGCCCCTGCCCGGGACTTAAATTGAAACATCCTGTTGCCATGGCGCCCTGTGCGGCCGCACAGGTCGCACACCCCTAAGGCCGCCCTGATTCCACATACAGAATTTGTAATTGCTCTGTTTTAAATAGAATATCTAGCAACCCTGGTTATATACAAAAGGGATATTTTTCAGGTAAATTTCATTTTGTTTACAGCATTTGTGCGGCTTAGATCCAAGTAATCAGGTCTACTAGTTTCTTCTGTTTTTTTAAACAACAGTGTAGTTTGTGGGTCTGCAGTTCAATATGTACAGTGTTTAGTGTTGCCCATTAAGTGTTCGAATCATCCAACTAACCCAAGCACACAAGCACGTCCACCGTTGAATGACTCAAAATAAACAGAATGAAGATTTTGGAATAGCCTAATCAAAGTCCTGACTTAAATCTGATTGAGGTGCTGTGGCATGACCTTAAAAAGGCAGTTAATGTTAGAAAACCCTTCAATGTGGCTGATTTAAAACAATTCCATGTTGTGATGTGAAAGACTCATTTCAAATACATGATTGCAGTTGTTGCTGCCATGGGTGGCACAACTAGCTATTAAGTTTAGAGAGGCAATTACTTTTTCACATGGGTGATATAGGTTTTAATGAACTCTTTCCCTTCAGTAAATGAAATGACCATTTAAAAGCTGCATTTTATATTTACCAGTGTTGTCTTATCTTAAAATTAGTTGGATGATCTGAAACATTTAAATGTGACAAAAAAGCATAAATTGTATGTATCGATAGAAACTGGCTATTCCCTAACTACTAAAACCACAATTTTAGGATACATACTGTGCTTAGTAGGTAAACTACTTAAATTATTATACTAGATAATTTGGTGCAAATCCTGCATTTCTTGAGTTATATAGCCATTTTTTTCTCTCCATCCTGTTGATTTAGACTTGAGCCCAGCCTATTACATCCAGTTTATTAGAGAAATACATATTGAAGCATGATACAGTTCCTTTTTTTACATTGATGTGATAACCAAGTATCCCCTTTGAACTAATTAATTTTTCAGCAGAACCCCCCTATGTTTGCTCTCTTTCTGTCGACCCTCCTAAATTTCTACTTATCATTTCAAACTGTACTACTGCGCTGTGTATCATCCCACACACGATTTGTCACTTTGTAAATTTTCATACCTTCTTGCCTGAGAAAGAGAGGACATTTCCCCAAGTAGGTCATGTTTTAAACTGAGTGTTCAGCAAATAAATTAATATAAGGTATTGCTATGTACTGCAAAGTGAAGAGATGGAAGAAGAAAATTATATTTACACAGCTCATCTCAAAGAATTGATATAAAAGTGTATTTCCCTTGGCTCTCATACCTTGTTATGCTAATGCATTTGATGAACTCTGAAAATATATTTTGTGCCATTTCTATCCTAATTTATTGGGAAGTAGAAAGGTTGATTTATCCCGTTACAAGTGATTTTGAATTGTTAGGGACTATGTGAACAATGGCTACATGATAAAATGTGCTAGATCATATGGCACTTCAGGCAAGAATACTCTTTGCCTTACCCCTATTGTATCCTATATCTAACCTCTCATTAATTAACAAATGCAGTACATGTTCAGCACGACAGAAATGCATTATTGCAAACAATGGCATGCAGTTTTTGCTATGGCAATGATCAAAGATATTGATTGCGGTGTAAGTATGTTGTTTGTGCTCCACTCCCTTTTTGTCTTATTGCACCCTGCTTTAATAGGTTATGGGTGATGGGGATGTATGTGCTGTCCATGAACAAACCTCAGTGAGATACTGATGCGGCTTGATGGGCCAACAGCATAGCTGTGACGTATGCTGAAGCCTCCCTGATTTTGATGCCCAGGCAGGTGCCTGGTACCAAAAGCCACACATATGTACATACACATTTTGCCATAATCATAGACAAGTTCAGAGCAATCAGAGCTCCCTTTTAAAGCATGATAATGAAATTTATACACACCTTAACCCCTTCGCGACCTTTGCCGGTTCAGGACCGTCATAACAAGAAGGTCACTAAATGACCTTTGACGGTCCTGAACCGTCAAAAAATTAAATAAGCTTAGAAAGTGATCAAGGATCACTTTCTTCGCTTAAACGGCCTTGCTGCAATGCCTCGATTTCGAGGCATTCAGCAAGGCCGAGATCGGCATCGGGGGCCATGTCTGGCCCCTCCCCGGGGCGTCAACAGCCGCCATACATTGTATGGCGGCGGACGCCCGTTTTAAAAGCGTTTAGGAGGCGATCAACGATCGCCTCCTAAACTTAAATGGTGTCGCTGGAATGCCTCGATCAGGAGGCATCCAGCGACACCAAACACTTACCTCTGGGTGGGCTGTGACCGCTCCGGAGAGCGGTCACAGCCGCAGCTGCCGGTGATCTTCGCCATCCGCAAGATGGCGGCGGCCCGGGAAATAAAACAATAAAGAAGAAAGAGTTCGCTAGACGGTCTCCAGACCCTCTAGAGAACTGGCTCCACTTGCTGGTTGAATACAGGTACTGCATTCAACCATGCAAGTCAATGGAGCCCAGCTTTCTAATCACTATGTGATTAGTAAAATATTCAAAAAAAAAATAAAAAATGGAAAAAAAAAATTAAAAATAATTATGCAGTGATGTCACTAGATGAACCATCCAGTACCAGCAAAATGTGTAAAAAAAATATAAAAAAAGTATTAAAAAAATAAAATTAAATTAAAAAATAAAGTTTATTATTTTGAGCAAGTGCTAAAATTTCTCAAAAATCTCAACAAAGAGTTAAAATAAAAGCACTTCAAATACCCAAGGGGTGTCTAATATAAAAAAAAATGGCTGATGGGGTAAATTGGAGTGGCCTAGCTCAAAGATAGGGCATAGGTACAGACTGACCAAAATGTAGAAAAAAGCGCACTTCCCAAATGTGGCATTTTAAATCTCAAACAATCCGACAAACCCATGCATGTCGGGTATCACTGCACTCAGGAGATGTTCCTGAACACATATTGGGGGGTTGTTTGACAGTGGCATATCCCAGAACCTGTATATCTATAACTAAAGTACAATTTGTGTGAAAAAAAATTAAAAAAAATTACTATTACAAAGTTTGACAAAGTGTAGTTCTATAATTGGTGCATGGAAAGGGTTAAAATAACAGCATTTGGAATACCCTGGGGTGTCTAGTTTTCAAAAATATATGGTTTGAATGGGTTAAATTGAGTTAACCGGCTTCAAAGATGTTCCAAAGAGGAGATGGAGGCACAATGACCAAATGACCACCTGAATTACGCATGCCCCAAAAGTAGCCTTTTACCAGCCAAACAATCTGACAAACCCATGCATGTGGGGTATCGCTGTACTCAGGAGATGTTGCTGAACACATATTGGGGGATTATTTGACAGTGGCATATACCAGAACCTGTATATCTATAACTAAATTACAATTTGTGTGGAAAAAAAATTAAAAAAAATTACTATTACAAAGTTTGACAAAGTGTAGTTCTATAATTGGTGCATGGAAAGGGTTAAAATAACAGCATTTGGAATACCCTGGGGTGTCTAGTTTTCAAAAATATATGGTTTGAATGGGTTAAATTGAGTTAACCGGCTTCAAAGATGTTCCAAAGAGAAGATGGAGGCACAATGACCAAATGACCACCTGAATTACGCATGCCCCAAAAGTAGCCTTTTACCAGCCAAACAATCTGACAAACCCATGCATGTGGGGTATCGCTGTACTCAGGAGATGTTGCTGAACACATATTGGGGGGTTGTTTGACAGTGGCATATACCAGAACCTGTATATCTATAACTAAATTACAATTTGTGTGGAAAAAAAAAATAAAAAAAATTACTATTACAAAGTTTGACAAAGTGTAGTTGTATAATTGGTGCATGGAAAGGGTTAAAATAACAGCATTTGGAATACCCTGGGTGTCTAGTTTTTAAAAATATATGGTTTGAGGGGGTTAAATTGAGTTAACTGGCTTCAAAGATGTTCCAAAGAGGAGATGGAGGCAGACTGACCAGATTTGTTAAAAAAGATTTGGAAATCATAAAACGCTGCTTGTACTTATTGCCCTATAACTTACAAAAAACAGCAAAAAAATATAAAAACATTGGGTATTTCTAAACTCAGGACAAGTAGTAGAATCTATTTAGCTAGTTTTTTACTTGCTTTTTTAGGTGAGTAAAAGATTTTTCAAATAAAAGTCATAAAATGTGTTTTTTTTCAATTTTTCACCATGTTTTTTTTATTTTTTTTATAGTAAATAAGATGATACGATCAAAATAATGGTATCTGAAGAAAGCCCATCTTGTCCTGAAAAAAACAATATATAACTTATGTGGGTTCACTAAATGGGTGAGGAGAAAATGACAGCTGAACACAAGCACCACAAAAGTGTCAAAACAGCCTCGGTCCCACAGGGTACAAAACGAAAAATGAGCCCGGTCCTTAAGGGGTTAATGGGGTAAATTTTAAAGGAGATAACTATATTAAAGTTTCAGTCAAAACAGAAGAAGTGTCTAGTAGTACACTAATTACTAATATGCACTGGACTTAAGTTGCCTATGATTAGGCCCTAATATTTTCTGGTCTCCATCAGGACCAATCTGAGAATGAAAATCAGCCCTGACAATGTAAGGCCAGTGGGCAATAAATCACTGGTATGCACAAACTTTGGGATATACAAACAACCACTTAACCCCTTCCGTACCGGGACGTACCTGGTACTTCCTGGTTAACAGTCACCGGTAGACCGGGACGTACCAGGTACGTCTCCTCCAAAAAACGCCCCCACATCACCACAATAGCGGTGATCGCGGGGGCGCTGCTGCTGCCGTCTGCCCAGGAGTCCTGGGCAGACAACACAGCCTGTCTAAGCCCTCCCCCAAGCCTACGATCACTCCCACGGAGTGATTCTCTAGGCAGAAACAGCGATTGCAGAAAAATCTGCAATCGCTGTTTCAGCTGCCACAGGCAGCTTCAGGGAAGGGGTGGGGGTGTTGAATGGGTCCCCACACAAGTGTGGGGGCCTGATCCAACACCCCCCTGCTGCCTGATCGCTCCATGAGAGCATCAGTGCAGCGTTAACCCCTTCAATGCCGCGATCGCTGCATTCAATGCCGCGATCGCGGCATTGAAGGGGTTAATTCCCGTTTTTTAGGGGGTTCTGCTACTGGTGGTCTGCCTGGAAGCCCAGGCAGACCTCCAGCAGCAAAAACGAACCCCCAGAAGTCCTCTGATCAGCCCTGTAGGGCTGATCAGAGAGACTCCTCTCCCACAATCTCCAGTCCACTGGAGATTGTGTCCCAGCTGCCAGAGGCAGCTTCAGGGACAGGGAGACAGGGCTCTTTGGTCTCCACATTAGTGTGGAGACCAGCCCCCCCACCCCCCATAGTTAACCCCTACCCCCCCTCTTCCTCAATTAACCCCTTCAATGCTGCGATTGTTTATGACCCCCATCGCAGCATTGCAGGGGTTAATATTAGTCCCCACAAGCTTGTGGGGACTAAATATCAATCAATGCTGTGCTTCAATGGAGCATCAGCATTGAAAGAGTTAAAAAAAAAAAAAAAATAATAATTTTTTTTAAAAAAATACTAATAAAATAATAAATAAAAAAAATAATAAAAAAATAATAAAAATAATAATAAAAAAAATACCAGCACTGACCTGAAAGTCCAGGGTGCTTCCAGGTCAAATGCTGGGCTGATCAGATCGCTCCTGGCCAATAGGAGTGATCGGATCATTATGGCAGCCCACGGATGACCCTGCTCTACAAAGAGAGAGGGGTCATCTAGGGTAATTATGAAAAAACACAAATTATTAATAAATGAAATAATCATAATTATTACCTGATCACTTGTCGGTGACATTTTAAGTCGCTGATTATTGATCGGTCTCCCTGATTGATGTCAGCGGCCTAAACCTGTCACTTACAAGCAATCTGATAAAAAAAATATTTAAAAAAATGTAAATGCACATGTTCCAGTTTTGCCCTCATAGCTTCCTCAAAAAATGCATGAACCATGCATGTGAGGTCTTGTTGGAATCAGGGGATCTTGGTGAACAAAATGTGGTGTTTTCTTCCACTGTTGCACTTATGGTGTGCAAGAAATTCAGTGCAACATTGAAATGTATGCGTTAAAAACGCAATAAAATAATTTCCCTGTGAAGTTTGGCAGAAACGAGTGAAGAAATGGCTAGCTGAAAACTGTCAAAACTACCCTAGTTGAACACCTTGACTTGTCTACTGTTCATAAATATATACTTTTATGGGGTAATTTACAGCGGGGGGCTTCCAAAATGTCCCAAATGGGATATGGGCCCAGGAAACCAATTTCTGAAAATTCCAAATGTGAAAACGAAAATGCGCATGTTCCAGTTTTGCCCTCATAGCTTCCTCAAAAAATGCATGAACCATGCATGTGAGGCCTTGTTGGAACCGGGGGATGTTGGTGAACACAATTTGGTGTTTTTTTCTGCAGTTGCACAAATTCTATACAAAATATAATATAAAATCTAAAGCAACATTGCAACATATGCAAAAAAACCCAAAAAAATATAAAAATACCTCAAAATTTGGCAGCAACTGGCGATAAAATCCCTGTTTGAAAAGTGTCAAAATGACCCTAGTTGTACACCTTGACTTATCTACTTTTCATAAACATATAATTTTGGGGGGATAATCAGTATCTGTGACAACTATTGCAGTTATTAGACTACCATGCCAAATTTGCAAAAAATTACATTTCAAAAACACGATGCATGCCTAGCAATATTTGCCCTATACTGGTCAAAATAGATGAAAATCCTGGCCATGTTGGGTGGTTTCCAAATCAGGACAACTCAATGAATATATTTGGGATAATTTTTTCCCATTGGTTCAATGTGTGTACAATTTGTATGTATACAAAACTGTAAAAAAATGCGTTTTTTTCATTTTTTCACCACTTTTTCCAGTTTATTTCAAACAAAACAATGTACTACCCAGCTTAATATGGTTTCAAATGAAAGCCCTACTTGTCCTAAAAAAAACAATATATGATTTGTGTGGGTGCACCAATTAATAAGAGAGAAATTACAGTTGAAGAAAGACATGGCAAAAACACAAAAACGGCTCCGGTCCTTTAGCGACACGTTAGTATCAAAATCCCGGTCCTGAAGGGGTTAATATACGTTAGCATCCACTTCCTTCCTACTACAAAGTGAAATGTGGGACCACGTGTATCCATTAGTTACAGATGAGTGGGAGACACAAAAAAGCAGTATTGAACAAAGTCAAATTTATGTTTTATAAGTTACCTTGCTGGGATTCCAGTGACTCATTTAATGTATATTTCCAAGAAAAAAAACCCTATTTTCTAAAGTTTATCTAGACTAAATAGAAAATATAGAAAATCCATTACTCTCTTGAGCAATAAAGAAACACAGATCCATAGATACATGCTGTGAAAAAGAACCAACTGGCAAATCCAGTCTACCCTTTTTTTGAATTATTTCTTGCTTGCTATTTCATTAGTGTAGCTTTTTGCACATCTTCAGCTTACGTGAAGATTAAACAGATGTTGTTTCCATGTTCATCAATAGGATGCTATCAAACATTTATAGTGTGTGTGTAACTTGCTGATGCATTTAGAACATTAAATTGTTAGAGATTTTCTGGTACTATTATATCTAAGTATTTAGCTATAAGACTATTATATCTAATTTCAGAATGTGGACAACCGAGAGCAAATGCAATTGCTAATATCATTTTACTGATTTATTATCTTTACAGGTTGCTGCTTTGAAATATCTACCTTCTGTTCTTCATGATGTGGAGACAGTATTTGATGCCAGGCTACTAAGGTAACTAATAAATAAATCTAAATTATTGAATATGTCCTAGAGATTACATACAAATGGACAGTTTAAAACAGGAAGTATTTTCTATCCTTCTTCATTTCTTTAGCCATATTGCATTAATAAGTATTCAAAAGATCTATCATATTCATTCATTGACAAATCACTAACATCTTCAAAATGTTAAGGCTAATAAAATAAGCGTAAGTTCCATACCATTTAAAGATGACCTGCGTTTATGAAAACATTTCATTAATATATAAAAGAACGCTTTGTTTTGCTGTGGTTAAACCATTCACATTCTGCTAGGTGCCTTTTGTTTAGGCATAACAGTTCATGCACTGGATTATGAATTCTGGTAAACTTCCTATTTTACATCTTTGCATTTTTTATATTTTTTATAATAGGGTTTTATAATTGCCATATACAGTATGTCTCACTGATAATTATGGTGCACTATTAATATTGCAACAGCTGCAAAATTTGAAAAGAGTTAAAACATAATATCGACCAGGGCCGGCCCAAGACGTTGTGCTGCCTGGGGCGAAGTGTGAAATGCTGCCCCCCCCGTATGTGTGGTGTATAGTCCCCTCTATAGTCCCCCCCCGTATGTGTGGTGTACAGCCCCCTCTATAATGAAATCAGCAATTGTGTTTCAAAAACTCTGAAGAATTTAAGTTTCCTTTTTCATAATCTATTCAGATTGAAATTAATAAAAATTTCAAAGTTCTATTTATCCCTGCATTAAGAAAGGAGCCAGGAAACAACCAAATACACACCAGTACAGGCTCTGCCACACCGACACCCAAACACACACCAGGACAGGCTCTGCCACACTGACACCCAGACAAACACACCAGGACAGGCTCTGCCACACTGACACCCAAACACACACACTAGGACAGGCTCTGCCACACTGACACCCAGACAAACACACCAGGACAGACTCTGCCATACTGACACCCAGACACACACACCAGGACAGGCTCTGCCACACCGATCCCCAAACACACACACCAGGACAGGCTCAGCCACATCAGGACGGGATAAGCTACTAAGAGCATAAAAACATGCTTTCCACATTGCTGCTTGTTGTGTGTTTGCCACCTTTGTGCATCTGTGCCCCCAGCCAGGCCCCTTTGTTAATTTTGCCCGAACACACCCCTGTCTATTGATTTATTTGATGCCCCCAGCCAGCCCCCCACCCTTGTGTTTTGACCCCCCCTTTTGTACTGGTTAATTGTAATGCCCCCCATACCCATGTGTATCCCCTCCCCTTTGTGTATAGATTGTCTTAATCACCCTGCTGTGTACTTATGCCCCCAGCCACCCTCTAGTGGCATGAATATGTCACTCCATGACTCCATCCCTCCGTCTTTCACCTCAGTTTTTTTTTTTAAAATACTTACTTTTTCTGCTGGCTTTCTTCCACTGACGTGCTCTTCTCCCTCGAGATCTTCTCCTTGTCACGCGGTGACGAGCAACTATTCTGCATGAGCCCGCCCCCTTGAGCGTCACGGCGCATCTTCAAGGGGGCGGGACGAAGAGCCGAACTGATCGGCATGCAGGCAAGCCGACCGCTTACAAATAATTAAACGTAGGCGGTTTTACAGCGTAGGCGGTTTTTTAAAACCAGTAGCCGCATCGGATGCGGAAAAAAACGGCGCTTGGGGCGGCAAAGTGCCGCCTCTTCAAAAGTGCCGCCTGGGGCAATTGCCCCAGTCTGCTCCATGGTAGGGCCGGCCCTGATATCGACCATATTTAAGCTTTTAAATAATGTGAGAATTGTCCCGGTACCAGGTCTACCTTAAGATAATATCTCCCACAATGCAATGAATATTATGGTGGGCCCGGGAACGATATATGTTTGAATTGGTTATATTGATTATATATCAATAAAAGGGTATCTTCACCAAAGAGTGCTGAACATTTCAACTTTCTGACATCTTAATGCATTATCAAGGACAAACTCAAGGGAGCTTCCTTGCATAGATCATTCAGGAGATGACTTATTTTCAATGATTTCACGAGTGTGATTGCCATGTGCAGGGAGCATACATATGAATGCTTTCTGCTTTAAGTAGAGGAAGCTGAGGAGGAGTTAAATCATACAGAAGTCTTGTTTTCTCTCACAAAAATACATGCACTGATTTGCAGTGAGGGCTATCTAAAATGAATCTGAAATGAAAATAATATGCAATAAGCATGAAAATAGGGCTGAGCAATACCATAAATAAAAATTATTCCATAAAGCTTGACTCCGGGAATGAAAATTATTGGTAATCTGCAAACAGGGAGGCCTGGCAATGTGCAACTAAGAACACCAATAATGATGTAGAAATAAATAAGTTTTGCACAAAACATGCTTAATGAGTACTATCCAGTTCTATAAAAAAAAAAATTACACAAATAAAATACACCGAAAATCCTCAGAACACAGACATGACCCAGTGTAAGCAGCAGCTAATATTGGTAATGAAGGGGAATATGAAAAAAAAATACGCAAATAAGTGTTCTCATCTCACAAAAGTCTTGACAAAAAATGAAAATGTCATGAGTAGAACACCGTATATCATTAGAATATGCCCAAAAAGCACAAAAATAGCTACAAATGAAAGGAACATTTTTCTGACAGCAGTTGCAGAGGGATGAAATTCAGTATAGGCAAAGTATCTAAGAGTCCTGTTCATCTTGCAACAAAATTCATGGAGCCCAGGTAATACGATGAAAACCATTTATTTCTTTTCTTTTTTATTTCTGTCATTTCATATTGCCTTTAAAATTGCGTTGTTTAGTTTTTTTTTGGTTTTTTTTAGATATATTCTTTATTCTGTATTTTTTTTTCCAGTTAAAAAGAATACACAATTATACACAAAACATAACACAAAAAACAAACAAGCAAAGAAAAAAAAAAAATTAGAGAAAAAACAATTATACAATAATACACATAATAAAAAAAACTAAACGTTGTTTAGTTTTAAGTCTGTATAACAGAAACATTGTTTTTGTTCTCTAATACAAATATTTATTCCCAATAAATACTCGTCTTGTAACACTAATAAAACAGGGATAATAACTTGCAAAACTGGAATTTAGATGACTAAAATCTACAATTAATTTGTTCCATATAACTTACAGTATAAATCACGAGACACAGAAAATGTAATTAAAAAGTTTTAATGTGTAGGTAAAATTGCATTGAAATTTTAATTATTTATATCCACAATAGCTTAATTAATTGAAGTTGCAAAAAGATGTACTGTACTTGTATTAAGTGTAATATTTGTTGATGTTGATCCAAATGTATTTAAAGTATTTCCTTGGATCACTGATAACCCTGTGTTTTCAATAATTTAGTAGGTCTGTATGTTCCTTTCCACTCTAAGGTATATAGAGCTAGCTTTTTCTGCAATATGTCTGTTTTCCATTACTGAGTGTGAACTCTCCTTCCATAAGTCCTAAATTGGAATACTTACTTTTTTTCTATATATTTGCTGATCCGAACTCCAGAAAGTTAAATGTGACCTTGGATATATTTGTACAACATTATCATATTATTAGCCTATTTCGTAGTGTCAACGCAACTTTTTTGTTTTGATTTTATTGTAACTTTTTTGATGAGCGACTTGCACTCATATGATTATGTAAATAATATGGATGAAAAATGATTTCATTGCGTATGACTTGCAGTATTAACATATTTGATATTTTTTCTTAAGTTTAAGTTATGGATAAAAACAGTCATAAAAAAGTATTATGAGCTAAACATGCCATTAGCTCCCAAGTAACACAAACACAGCACGTGTCATTATCTCAGCAATAGAATTATTACCATGTTCCTTTATATATGATGGCTTTAATGTCTGCTATTTATTCTTCATCTATTATCAGCCAGCTTCTGTATGAATTCTACATGTGCATACCACCTGTAAAACTACAGCCACAAAAAGTGCAATCAATGAATGATATTGTTCACAGCAACTTATTTAAGAAGCAAGGTAAGATTCATGCTATATTAAGTATAAATAAAAATAGTGAATGTCTGTAACTAGTAAATGGCAAATAGATTACTCAGACAACAGCTGTGATCAGCTGTATTACATTTTTTTGTAAGGTACCCAGTGAAGTATCATCTTTGTAGCAATCAGCACTTCTATAACATAATGAAGCATGGTTAGTGAAAATTGTAAAATGACGGGGTGGCCCTGGCTAGGTTTGTATGCTTATGTAGCATGGGGGTTAATGTGTGGCTCTGCCATCCAGTGGCCCACTATGCCAGATGACCTGTCCAGGCCTGCTGTCATAGGATGCCACCTTTGCCACAAGTCTGCCCTGGTCTACTCTAAGTGCTATTATTGTGAAGTGGAAGCATCTAGATGTAACAACTGAGCCACAAAGCGTTAGACAGAGAGGGACTGTCGAGTGCTAAAGTGCGTTGCATGTTAAAGTTGCATATAATGGATTTCCCTAGCCGAGCAGCTTCACACAAGTCAATGCGTAATACCAAGCGCCCACTGGAGTGGTCTCTGGAGCAGCAGAAATGTGTTATGTAGAGTGATGAATCATTCTTCACTATCTTGAAGTCTAATGGACAAATCTGGGCTTGATGGGTGTCAGGAGAACACTACCTGAATGCATAGTGACTACTGTAAAGTTTGGTAGATGAGATATTATGTTCTGGTTCTCTTTTTCAGGGTTTGGGCTAGCCCCCTTAGTGATGGTTAATGCTACATCATATAATTACATTTTAGACAACTGTATGCTTCCAACTATGTGGCACCTGTTTGGGCAAGGCCCTTTCCTGTCCCAGCATGACTGTGCCTCTGTGCACAAGGCAAGTTCCATGGTTGACAAGTTTGATGTAGATGAACTCAAATGGCTTGGACAGATCCCTAACCTTAATCCCATTAGACACCTTGGGGTGAATTGAAAAGTCGATTGTTAGCCAGGTCTTCTCATCCTACATCATTGCCTTTTTGACTGAATGGGCACAAATTCCCTACAGACAGACTCCAAAAAATGTGGAAAGGCTTTTAAAGCTGTTGGATGTCCAACAAGCTCATATATGTTTAACGGTCAGATGTCCACATATAAATATTGGTCATATTTGGTCATATAGTATAAGCTGCATTTACCCTACATAAAATATATAACATGGACCAACCATAATATTAATGAGGCCCTGGACAAGCCTGTGTTTGTGAGCATGGCTGCACTGGCATCGCCACAGGAGTCGCAGTGGTCACAGCTGCGACAGGGCCCGTGCCGCTGGTTCCTGTCTCTTCATGCCGATTGAAAATAGATTAGAAAGGTCTCTTCCTACCTGGACCACACCACGTTAGGTCAGAAGGGCCCTTTCTAAACTATTTTGAACCGGCACGGGGAGACAGGAGCGTATCTGGGTCGTTTTACATTACGCTACATCACGTGTTTCTGCGGTGAAAATGAGTGTGCACGTGTAAGCATAGATGTCTAATTGTGTTTGAGTGTGAGCATGCATGTGTAATTGTGTGTGAGTGAATGTATGTCTGTGTGTTTGTATGTAAGTGAGTGTATGTATGTGAGTATGAGTAAGTGTGTGTAATTTGTATAAGTGTGTTTGCATCTTCTATCTATCCATCTACATGATTTTTGTATATCAAGTGTGTGGTTTAACTAAATAAGAGAGTTGAGGAAAGAGCAAATGTCAGCTGAGGCAGGGTATTAACTAAAGTATTTAAACATCTGTTTCAACTTATGCTAGAAAACAATGTTTCCAAATTTCTCCATTGCATACTGGAATCACAAGTGATACATTATCGGTGGGCACAGGTGCAAGGTGTCTGTTAGATATGTCTAAAATAATTATGAGGCTTTAATACTTTGTTTTGGCAAAACTATAAGGCACCTGCCACATAAAGGAACTGTAAAAGAACAAAGAAAAGTACCAAGCACACATAACAGAGCTAGAAAAAAAACACAAATCAATGAAGACATTTGCTGGGATGAAGATATGCATAAGACATTTATTGTAATTATTTGTATGTTTTTAAATAATTTTTGCATCATACTAGCTAAAAATTATATATAATTTACAAATCACAGATGCTTGAAAGTGATCATAGATCAAGCTGGTTTTGCTTGCCCCACAGGATGAAGATTGCTAGTCCTATAGACTTTTATTATCAGGTGGAAAATATATTAAAAATATATATGGCATTTTATATTCACTGCTTTTTTATTTTAATACAAAATATATAACTTTTAGTTTCTTTCTTAGCTCTTATAAACCACATAGTGACATTAAAGATCCGGAAGGTTTCTTAAATTTATGTTCAAATCAGTGTTTCTCCCAGAAGCAAAAATGTGTAAGAAGATTACTAAAAAGCTTTTGCAAAACAATGCATTTTAAAAATGTTGAATCAATGTAAATTGATTTCGTTAATACAAAAAGTCAAACCAGTCAGATTTAAACATAATTCCCTTAAATCTTAAAGATAAGCGTTGAAGTAGAAATAAAAGAAGAGGTTCACAGTTTTAACCTGCATTATAGTCCAGAATGCACCATAGTCCACTGACTTCCAAGGATGCTTTAAAATAGCACAACTTAGCTATTATAATCAAGAATTGTTTTTATCCCAGCTTTGTCCTTTAGAATGTTTCTGTTGTATCAGTAAAAATGCAAATCCATCACTGTGAAGTTCTGTATTCTTTAAGTTTTTTTTTATAAATGAACATGCAGATGTATACAATTATATACATCTCTTAAGATCGGTGATTTGAAATATTCAAATATTTTTTGAGTGACAGACGTGTAATTAAATCATGATACCATTACAAAACTGTAACTCTATATTAGCACAGCTTGGAAAAGTACTGTGCAGATGTAAACAGCATTAAAGTGCTGCAGCCTGCGTCCTCGTATGACGGGATATGATGTAATGCCTTTTAATGCATCCTGTGGAGGCTATGCTGGCTTGACTGCCGCCCCCTGTATATATGCCGCCTTAGGTGTAGGCCAGAGTATGTCCCTGGATGTTCTGAAGTGTTAAACAGTGGGCATGGTTGCTGTGTATTAGCATATCACTGTATCTGATCAGACCTCACCTAGAGTAGTGTGTACAGCTCTGGAGACCCAATCTTCAAAACGATCTTGGCATTCTGGAGAGAGTTCAGAGACATGCTACCAAAATGATGAATGGTTTGCAGGGTAAAAAGTACCAAGTATGTATAACTTGGAGAAAAGATAAACAGAGGATGTGATAGAAACATTTAAATACATAAAGGGCTTTTATTAACTCCTTCAATCCCATTGGTCCAGCCAATCAATATCCCAACCATCCTGTTTTCCACAGGGCAGTCCCAATTTGCACCAAGCAGAGCAACTGTTGTAAAAGTTCATAAATAATCCTCAATCTTTAACATAAAGACACAACTTACACTTGGTTGTGTGTTAAAAACAAACAAGCACAAAATAAATAGATGATTAATGCAGATAATATAGAAACACCATAAAAATCTATCTCTACTGGAATTGGATAAACTGATAATTAGATAGTATAGTAATGAAGTAACTGTGAAGTTTAAACAGAGACATAATACAAAAACAAAATTAGAAAAATGTCATCCAGTGTGGAATGCGAAAGAATATTGTCCATCTCCAATGTGAAGAATGCAGAACTGGCAAAAATTTCAATTCTAATTATGGAAATACGGACCAAACACTTGTTTACTGGTAAAAATAAAATAACTGGCAGCTACACAATCTTTTCCTGTCATGTATGCAACTTCTGTAGTATGATAAAACAGGTCAGCAATTTTTTGTAAAGCATTCTGATTGCTAGCAGTATGTGGTTTAATGTGTAATTATAATTTTATGTTCAAATTAATCTGCTAGAATATAGTTATCCATTATAGGGTACCCTAAAATATTGCCATCATTGCTTTTTTGGAGAACTCAAAAACATTTGCCAAATAAGCTACACATTTAACGAGTGTTTACAAAGCGTCTTTTGATATTTAAAGCTTGCAAAAAATGTCCACTGACACAAAGTGGTAATGCATGTGCTTTTTATTAAACCGATATTCAGGTTACATTTATTATGTATGTCAATACCACTACATCATATATTGCATCTGGTTTGTTCCTATAAAAGCCAATATTCTAATGTAATAGCGTATTGGCTCGATTATAGGCCGCACCCGATTATAGGCCGCACCCTTATAGTTTGGTGCTATTTTAAAGAAAAAATACACATGAGTGGAATAGCAAAATAGTATTTTATCTAATGAACAGGAATACATGTATCTTAACATTTCTGGTATCTATTATACAGTTAGTCAGCATATGTTATATATACAAACAGAAAAGCAATAGCCATTTTAAGGCCCCCCTTAATTCATAATGCACTTTACTTATAGATATGCCACTCTGCCCCCCAGATATGCCACTCTGCTCCCCAGATATCCTTTATTCCCCCCCCCAGATATGCCACTCTGCCTCCACGGATATACCACTCTGCCTCCTGATATGCTTTATGCCCCCCCAGATATATCACTCTGGACCCTAGATATGCCATTCTGCCTCCTAGATATGCCACTCTGCCCCCCCCAGATATGCTTTATGCCCCTCGATATTCCACTCTGCCCCACTCCCTCTAAATACCAATACATCTATCTGTCATAGAAGCCCCGGCAGAAGTGCTGGCAGTAGCGCAAGTTGTCCGCGCGCATCGCACAGATGTTCACCGGCTGCCAGAGAGGAGGATACAGGTCCCCTGCAGTGCTGCGG
The DNA here is from genome assembly GCF_027358695.1 of Spea bombifrons. Classification (NCBI taxonomy): domain Eukaryota; kingdom Metazoa; phylum Chordata; class Amphibia; order Anura; family Pelobatidae; genus Spea; species Spea bombifrons. Next base: position 13,350,493 of record NC_071090.1, read on the forward strand.
GGAATCCTCCTCTCTGGCAGCCAGTGAATATCTGCCCAATGCGCTCAGACAACCTCTGCTGCTGGCTGGTACTTCCGATGGGGCTTCTATGGTGGAGCACCAGAAGGTCAGGTAACACATACGTCATAGAAGGCCCGGCGGAAGTGCCGACAGCAGCGGGGTTCCCTGCATCGTGCACACGTCCACCGGCTGCCGGCTGAGGATCCAGGTTCTCTGCAGCGATGCGGGGACATGGATCCTAACCCTGCTGCTTGCCCACAGCAAGGCTAAATGAAAAAGAAAAAAAGAAACACCTGCCCGGTGCCCAGAACTGCATGTCCCAGGTGTCGGTGATATCAATTGCGCATCCCTGCGCTAAACCCTGATTATAGGCTGTACCCTTACTTTAAAGACTTAAAGTGGGGCAAAAAAGTGCAGCCTATAATCGGGCAAATATGGTATTTCGTTTCTAAATGGACCCTTGGATTAGCATGCTCACTGTCTTGGATTACCATGCACCAGACACCTAAGAGAAAGGAGGTCCTTGGACAACAACTGTAGAGACACATATTCTGGGAAACACTCAGGGGCTGCTGGACTGGGCACCAATCAAAAACCCATGGCTCTAATTCACACTTTAAATATACAGTGGTAATACAGTACTTATTGTGCTAATTGTGCACATTATTTATGTATGTATGGGTAACACACAGGGGCTGGCTTGACGGGTGCGCCCAGATTCTCCAAAATGGTCCAGATCAGTCCAAAATAGGAGATCAGTTGTAGCTCAACAGCTCACACTATGAACAAACAGCACTTCAGACAGGGTCCTGTTTGGCCAAAATGTTGCTTTTGTTTGCTCTCCCTTAATAAAGTATCATAAAGATTGGAAGCTGTTTGGAGTGCTGGGATTCCTTTTCTTTGTTAGGGTCCTGGTAAGAGGCTGTAAGTGTGGACTAGATGCAAATGTAGAGTCAAATCTGGGGTAGGGCGTTCCAAAGAATAGGGGAGCACTTGAGACATGTTATATTTGTGCATTAGACTTAGAAATCAAAGCAGAGAATCATCAGATGAGTGGATGAACTAGGTAGGCGTGTAATTGGTGAGGTAGATGTAGGTAGGGGAACTGTTATGAAGTGCTTCATAACAGAGAGTCGATAGTGTCGGTTTTAAATTAAATATTGACGTGTACAAGCATTGTGTAAGGGGTCAAGGTGAGTATGAGGGAGACCAACTAAAACTGAGTTGAGTAATCAAGATGGACATGATGAGTGTGTAAACAAGATATTTAGTTGTGTCTTGTGTTAGGAAGGAGAAAATAGAACAATTGTTTTCAGATGTAGGCAGAATTTTTTTTCTGGAACAGAGTGAATGTGAGGTCAAAGTCAGTTACCACAAGGAGGCAGCGAGCTGTGTGGGGTAGGGTGACTACTTTGGCCATGTTTTCCAGGACACGATTAAGTGCTGCCCTGCATCCTAGTGGGATGTTTAGACTCATGGAAAGGAACCAATTATTCAGTTATACATCTATCCCCCATACTGCAAGCCAACACGTTATCTGGGCTGGTCAACAATATGTAAAAATTATGTGTCCTGGAAAACATGGTGGATGTGGGCACCCTAATGTGTGATAGGGATGAAAGGGAATCTTTCAACAGAATGTTAACATTGGTAGGAGGGGAAAATAAAAAAGCTAATATTGCAGACATCCGGTTGGAAACAGAATTGAGGCAGTTAGTGATACAATCACAGTGGAAAGGAGAGAGATCATGGGAATGGAGCCATGAGAAGGCACAGTGGTGACGCATTACAACTTCAGATTTTCACACATGTCAAACTAAACCTGAAACATTTGTGTTCATTTAGGTTGTTCCACCTACTCCACCTACGCCAAATTTAACGTTTTTGTAACTAAATACTGCATAAGAAACATCAGTGCCAATGCTGTTGAATGTCCAAACCCCCAAATTTGTGGGATATTTTGCCTCATTCATATTGTATAGAACATGTTTTAATTATTGTATAACAAAGGCAGGCACTGAAAGGTTGTTGCCACAGAAACTAGAAAAGCTTATTAAAATGTTATTATGTGTTCAAAGGGAGTAATAAAATGGCAGGTTTCCTAAGGTTTATATTCTCAATGTGCTAGAGATATCAGTTAATGTTTTTTTTCTAACAGGAACAGCACCTTTAAAATGTAGAAAAAGGAAATTATGAAAATATAGTTTATATTTAATTTTTGCATAATGAATGTGTATTTAATAAGACATTATGCAAGATAATTATGTAGTTATTTTATCAACTAAATTCATAAACAGAAAATACAAAAACTCAATAAAACTTTTAATAAAACTGACATTATAAAATACATTGTTAGGGAATAATAAATCTGCCAATGTTAGTAAATGGAATGTACACACATATGCAAAAAATAAATAAAATAAATCATACAAACCTTTTACTTTATGGAAAAGAAACACTTAAAGTCTACCCCAAAAATACATTGCAGAATGAGCTGTTTTTCTTACCTTAGGATAAATAGGCAAAATCTGTTGCATTATATTGCAACATCTTAGCATAACATTTAAAAATAAAATTGAAATAAAGATTATTAAATAATATTATTATTATTATTATTTATTATTTTATATAGCGCCATCAAATTCCGTAGCGCTGTACAATGGGTAGACAGGACATAACAAGTAGTATGTTACATTACAAATTGACTAACAGAGACAACAGGTGAGGAGGGCCCTGCTCAAAAGAGCTTACAGTCTAGAGGGAGTTGGGTGTATTACACAATAGGGAAAAGTGCCGTTGTTAGGGATGGACCAGCCACACTAGTAAAAGTATTGCAGGAGAGGGACTAGGAAAGGTGAGCTAAAGGAATGTGGGAGTATGGGAGGCCGTCAGTGTGCTATGTTGTAAGCATCCTTAAAGAAGTGGGTCTTGAGGGATAATACTTTGAATGTCACATTTAAAAACCCTCAGTGAGACTTTTTTTTACTGTACGTAAAGCAATCACTATTCTGTATCCTCATAACATTGATGTCACTCCCTTTTGATTATGTAGATTAGAATAATCTTTTGTTTAACAGCACAGCCCTTTCAAAGAAGACATGTCAGCTATTATTCTACAACTCTTCTCATGAAACTAAACAAGTCCTATAAGTTAGTTTACAGTCTTATAAATGTCTTCAAAGAGCAAGATCTGGTTAGGCAGCTATAACTGGTGAATACTATGCCTCTGTACTAAATGAATTCAAATAAAGCACATAATACCCTGCCTTTACAGTGTAATGTAAGCGGCTTTAAAATCATGCCAATGCAGGAAGAAGCATAATTCTATATTGTAGTTAAAAAAAAAAAAAATAGCTAGGCATTAAGATCTTTCATAGCTAGATGACCTTTATTTCACGAAAGATAGATTTACATTGAGAGTGTCTATATAGACAACTGAACAAATTCTTTGCAGACACAGTGTATATGTTAATGAATGGAGTCTGTAAGCCATGTCCTTTTATCTTCTGCAGCACCCCTCACACTGGCGTGTTAAATGCCTTTGTCGTGTACAGCAGTAATAAGATACTATAAATAATGATAATACCTTTATCTATTTATGTATTTTTAAAAAGACCCATTGAAGAACAATTTTAGGTGGTTTTAATGTTGAATCTGAACATGGTACTTGACCCACTAGTTTCAGTAGTTCTTAAAACATTTCTTATTAAAGTGTGAAGGCTTCTACCCACCTTAAGAAGTTTTTTGTGCTTAACTAAAAGTAAGACTGTAGTTGCTTAAAGGAGTGATGTGGTAGGTTAAAATAAACAGCAAATAATAGTGATGTTCCAGGTATTGAAGAAAAAATATAAAATACTTTTTAGTTTATTTAAAGTAATAATTGTAAAAATAACTTACCAGCATTTGCTTTTACTCCTAGAATGTCGTGACATTTTGCTTCCCATGATAACCAAAGAACTTAAAGGATTGTTTGAACAGGACTTACCCCAACTCAGAGAGAAGAAGTACTGTGTGGATTTACTGAACAGTATTCTTCAGGTTCTCAGTTGCCAAGATCCAGTAAGTATAATTATATATTTATATATAATATAATTAAATATATCAGTATTTTTACAAAAAATGAATATCTAATAATAACTGATTTATCTCCAGAAGGTCCCTCTAAGACTGAGGCCGATAATAATAAGTAGCACTCAATGTGTTTATCAACTAGATTGGGCTATGATAATTCTTGCATGAAACAGGTGGCTACAGAGATCCCTGGCTGTCGCCATCCTCGAAGGGTGAGCTGGCAACAGGTGGGTAGCCAATCTGGAGTAAAGTGTGCTCCTCCGGGGGAAAGTCTCTGAAAGAACTCAACCACCCCTAACAATTGGGGGAAAACATGGCGGTTTTAACGAGAAAATGGAGACTCTGGGTTAACATACAGGACATAAATTAGTTCACTCATTATCCCAGGACAAAAGGGTGTCGATGGACAAAAGCTAAAATGCATGCACATGATAATACATCATAGATTATCTAACGCATTAATATCGTATTTGCTCGATTATAAGACGAGGTTTTTTTCAGAGCAAATGCTCTGAAAAATACCCCTCGTCTTATAATCGAGGTCGTCTTCTAATTAGACCTCAAAAAAATGTCTGCTGGGGCCAGGCTGCTTACCGGTGCTTTGGTCCCGAGCAGCGTCTCTTCTATTAGCAGCAGGAAGCTAGCAGAGTGTCACATAATTCTGCCTCCTTCCTCTGCGCAGAAGTCTGCGAGTGGGAGATCTGCAGTTCAGGTAAGGGGGTGGGGGGTTTGAGTGTGTGTGTGTGTGTGTATGTGTGATTAATGGAATGAATGAGTTTTTAAATGTTTGTGAATGAGTGTGTGTGTGATAGCATGGATGTGTAAGGGGGGGTGGTAGCATGGCATAGGGAGGCTGTACTCAAACTCCTATCATCCCCAGGTTCCTGCATGTACTGGCTGCCTTGGCTTGATAGGAGTTTGATTGCTGTTAGCAGTTATATATACCTCCAGAAATGCCTTTTAACCCCCTATATGCCACTCTGGCATATAGGGGGTTAAAAGGCATATCATGGGGCAGAGTGGCATATAGGAGGGCATAAGACATTTCTAGAGGCAGAGTGGCATATAGAGGGTTAAAAGGCACATCATGGGGCAGAGTGGCAAATAAAGGGGGATTAAGGCATTTCTGGGGGCACAGTGGCAACCTTGGGGGCAGATGTGCAAAACTGGGGGGGGGGCAGGTTGGCAAATAAAAGGAAATAAAAAAATATATATTTTTCTCAATCATAGCTTTTATTAAATATGAAAAAAAATGTTTACATTAATTAATATTTACTAGTAAAACTTTTTATCCTATAGGGTAGTCTTATATTCAGGCTTTTTGTTTTTTTCCTAAATTAATATTTAGATTTTGGGGGGTCGTCTTATAATCGAGCAAATACGGTAATAATTGCAAGTGCATGCACTGCTTCATGTGAAATAGTTTTTCTCAATGGTGCTATGTTATATTTAGCTCTGATGCATTGTTTTGCTTCTATTCTTTGCATCAGTGATACCAGCTGAAGCTTGCAACTTCCCTATAACAGTTGCATTAGTAACCTATGGATGACTGCACTATAATGCTAATATAATAGCTACTGATGCCAGTGAGAGGATATATATACAATACATTGTTATATGAATTTTATTTTAAAGTTCCCAAAAGCAATTGTTAAAAATGCAAAAATGTTATAGGAAAAGTCTCCCTATTCATACCTGTTAATATTAAAGAGCTTGATTAGGACAAATCCATGTTGTACTGTAAAATAATCATTATGTGTGTTTCACCCCTTGTTTCATAAGCAATTTATTGAAAAAATACGCTGCCATAGGATAACCTTCTGAAACTATTTCCTATTAAACTTGTTTTCATAGTCAGATCAATAATCCACTATTTGAGCACAGTGGGTGAACAATGATTATGCGCCCTAGCCAGCCAGCTACTTTGCCTACATGGTAGAGCAGGCCATGAATATGTATATGCAACGATGTTGTATTTTGTAGGGAAATATTTCCTCTCAAGTACCTTGTTTAAGCTCTTGTCTGGGATACTTGGTAAATCAATATTGAAGGCAAGAAAAACAAGACTCCTTGTACTTCTTGGGAATTGATGATCATTTTTTTTAAATTGAACTGTGCGCTTATTAAGAAGGAGAAATGCCAAAATGATAGCTCAGGAAAGAAAACACTTTTGCCCTTTTTATATTGAAACTTATATTGCATTGCTGAAGCTTGTGAAATGTTTCCCACAGTGTTAGAATATTATAAAAGAGAACTGTGAGGCCAATGTTCCTGTCTGCTAAATATATAAAGGAGAACTCTTTCATATAAGCTATTTTCACCAACTTATCAACTTTGTTATAACATTTTTGAACTTATTCTACTTCTATTTTACTTAATTCAGTTAATTTATTGTGTTGTTCAGACATTTCTGTTGCAAAGAAAACTCTTTCCAAATTTTTCAGTGGGAAAAGTTTCTCAACAGACTGTAGCAAGAAGCAGCACCGGTGCTGGACTTTTATTATGTTAGGCTGGGCACTCACCTGCAGCGCCAATGTTGAGACACAACATTTGTAGTCCCCCATATTCTTTCCAGTGCTAGTCTGCTCTGCCTGTTAAACCATTTCTTGTCGCTTATCATATTCAATTCATGCACTTCTTTTGAGTTTATTTAATATTGTTTAATTCCACAGATTTTACTTTACATTATGAAGGGCCAATCCCAATGAGCTTCTGTTGCCAGAAGAGCTTGACTTGCCCTGTATAACATATAGATAAATTGGTTGGGTTTCAGTCTCATCACCAATTGCATTATACCTCATGCATTATACACTTCAGCCCTTTTTGCAGCAATATAAGCCAGGGATAGCCATTTATAATGCATAGGAAACCACAGCTCTCCTGCCAACTCCCACTTTAGCGAATAAACTCCTCTGAAAGAAGGACTTAAAATATAGTCCTGACCACCACACTATAAGGGCAACACTATAAAGTTATTTGCATTCTGAGAAAACTATATTAACTCACATTTTATCTACAATGTACTTGTTCAAAAACAAAGATCTTGGTGTTCAAAGTGTACAACACTAAACAAAATGGCTGTAAATAATTCATATGAAATGGGATATCATAGAAAATAAATGAGAACAGAATGACCCTGCTTCCTACTTATAGCAGATATAGCACCCAGCTGTCAAATAAAAATGTGTTGTCAAGTTGTCAAGCATGTGCATCACAAATCAAATATAACTATTAAAGGCAATTATGGTTTGCTTCCACATTGAATTTTTCAAATTATACTGTGTGTGGATATGAGAAAATGTTATTAACATTGTTAGACAGAAAAAAAGTACTATTCAATGTTTTTATGTCTTTGATGCACACGTAGATCATCATAGGAGTATAAATTAAACGGTAGTTGGAGAAATGCATGTTGTCCAACATTGTCTTAGCCTATATATATATATATATATATATATATATATAATATACTGTATGCACGGACAGTGTTGAGAAAGCACTATTCTAGTTTTGTCACCATAGCAACCAATGCAGTCATTATGGTAAATTAAGCAGGGACATGGACATTATGGTCTGTATTTGGTATTGAAGACTTTATTATTCATTGTTTTTAATAGACATTGGGCTTCTAAATACATGTGCCAAAACTGTGATTACAGTAAAATCTTGAAAATAATAGGAACCCAAGTATTATATGTATGGACAATTAAAGGAGTGAAAATTATAGTACTTTATATAATTTTGAACATTTATAATAAACACCCACCCTTAATTCCAAAAGCAGGGATGCATTATGAATTGTGGAACATTTTACTGTGAGCTTAATAGCCTTATACAAATCGTGCTTTTGTAAAAGTACTTTTGGGAAACAATCTAAAAATGTCATCTGTGCCATGTCACAGCCTTAACATGACAATTTTATTTATTGTACCCACAAATAAAATTGATTAGTAAAATAGAATTCATTTGCACAGTAAAACTAAAACTGAGATAGCCCTGACAGATATCCACTTCAAGTATATACTGAATATATATATACGGTATATATATATACACATATATATATCAGGGAAAAGAAAAAATGTTGGTGCGCTAAGCTAGTCACAGGCTCAAATAATACAAATGTGTAATACGAGGCCTACCAAACAGGTGTAAGCATGCTGCAAGAAACAGTGTATTGGCTGTACAATGTATACAAGAAACAAAAACTGTCTGCGCTTCTTACCCTAATAAAGTTGGCAACGAATATATAAACATAAAATTTATATTATGTTTATATATTCGTTGCCAACTTTATTAGGGTAAGAAGCGCAGACAGTTTTTGTTTCTTGTATACATATATATATCATATAGTAGTGGTAGAAGTTAATAAAATAAGGGAATTTAAATATGTATACTGTATACTTAAATTATATACTGAATGGAAGGCAAGACGAAGGACCAAAGAAGGTTAAAGTTTTTACAGCAGAGTAACTAGGCAGATTACATGGTTGCTCCCTGCCATCAAATTCATAAACTATGAAATTTAGTTTAGTGAGTTTATTCTGTGCATGCATCATGTCACCTTATATTCTCAGAACATTCAGACTACCCTCATAAATCATAAATAAAAGAAACATTTAGGTTTGGTTCTTGGTACCTGGACAGCTGTTGTCTGTCTGCATGTATTACTCCAGCATAATCTTTCTTTTCATGTGCACTAAATGAAATATACATTGCATTATTTTAATGGCCACGGCATCAGTGATACTTTGATAAATGTCCTTGTCTGATTTAACTTCAATGTCCTTGGACAGACATTTTCGAAGAGGCAATGTAACAATCCTAATTACAGTAGGGCAATTAATACACAGCAGTTGGCTGTGACAGCAATAATACAAATTCTGCATACAAATTCTGCATTTGGCCAGGTACCTGGGATGCCTGCCAAGAATGAGGGCAGAGAATAATTCCATACTTTGTGTTTTTTTAACATATAGATCGGTATGTTCTATATTTACTATACATAAAACAAATGACACTAGATAACACTAACAACATACCTCCCGACTGTCCTTGTTTATTTTCACTCACACATATAGTATGTGTGACCTTTTATTTTCTTCATATGTTTTTTTAGATTGAGCAAAAAATACCTTTGGATGTGTATAATGAATAAACCAAAAAAGAAGCCTATTCTTTACAAAAGACCTTTTACAAAAAATATTTACTTTTACATGAATACACTGCCCGATTAAACCCTCTCAAAATCAAGATTAATCATTTTCTCAGTTTATTTTTTTTTAAAAAAATAATATAAATCAGACCTGCCGAGTTGACATTAAAATAAATGTGAATTTCACTTTTAAAAACATATTAAATAAACTGCCTCAGATCACTGTGTGTAGAGAGAAAGGCTCAGAGGTATTCTCAATATGCTGCATGAACGTATATATAAAACCTGCGATACTGTTATTTCATCCAAGAAATACACTTGAGAAAGCTGTAGGAGTAGAAAAGCTAGCCAGGAGCATTTTAAATGTTAATATTAAGGAATCATTTATAAACACAGAAACAAATGGTGGGTAGAATTGGCCTATTATCAGAAACAACAGTTTTACATGAGTAAATATATTAAAAAATAAAAACCCTGTAGCTAACACAAGGTTTTACCTTCTCCATAGATAACAGCTGATAACCAAAAGATTCCAATACTTAAATGTAATGTAGAAACACATGCCGTGGCATTAACAACTTTAGTAATTGATCTAAAGTTGGCAGCAAACTGAAAATGCTTACAGCTAATAGATCTGTCTGCAGAAAACTAACAAGCCTATGCCACCGTTCAGCAAAAATAATTATATTTCATTGTATAACGGCTTCTTCTGATAATGTAAAGCAGGACAAAAGAAACAAAATGCAGCTTTGAATAATAGTGTATGTATTTTATACAATATACTATTGCTATGTTATAGCAAAGGCTTTAAGTTTGACAGGCTGCTAAAATGCATGGGTGAGGCTATAAACCGTAGTTCACTTTAAGTTGAATGATTTGCAGTAGAAGTTTCTATTCAGAGTAATAAAAAACATCATGCAGATCTGTTATTTTTTCCCTGTGTGTTGCTAGTCTTCAAACTCATTATCAACCTATTAATTATTAATACCCTCCCCCCCAAAAAAGCACAGAAGATATCTGCTCTTGCATTAATTAATAGTTTACCCAGAATTATGCCCTGAGTATCTACCTCGAGCAGGCTTTCCACATCATCACTGATCTCTCCAACCAGCTTATTGAGCAGCGGCCCACCAAGAAACAGGATCAACCCTGGTAATGAGACACTGAAGCTGCTGGTAATATCCATTATCACAAATGTGAAATAAAAAAATAGAAGATAACCTCCAGAATAACCGTTAATCGTTTTTTTTTTTTTTTTTTTTTTTAAATATAATGCAAATACATTTGAACTGCATATAGATAAGGTATCTTGCATCTCCAACTTCCACTCCAGAAGTTGACTCAAGGCATGTTCAAGTATGTGGATAGAATGATAGAAAGAAATTTTCTGCCCACTTTTACCTTCTTTAAAAACCTCAAGCCTGGTCCTTGGTCTTCAGGATAGCCTTATGCCTATCCAATTAATGGTTAAATTCACTTACTGTATCAATCTACTCATGCTGGAAGGCTGTTGTACTTACAGAATCTACTACCCTCTTGGTAATTTAAAACTTCCTTAGCGAATATTGCATAGTTTTAGACTATGACTTAATATTGAATTCTTTTATATATTCAATCAATGTGTGCATCCATTTTGCTATTATTTCCAATGGTTTAAATGTAATATCACATTTATATATTTAGAAATGCGTATTTCCTTCTGTTTCCTCTTCAAGTGAATTATATATTGGCTGCATTGTGTTAGGGACAAATGATAACAGATCAGAATTAAAATGTTTTGTTTTTTTGCTTTTTGCCCCTGCCCATATTTATTAACTTTAGAACATATTCAAATCTTAGGAAAAAAATAACACGGAATTACCTGGATTTATGCATTTATTGGTAACAAAAAACTGATCTTCAACAAAATCACACAAATAGACAAACACCATCTGTTTTAACTAACAATGATATGCTCTCATACCTGTTTTAAACACATTGTGTAAATATTCACAATGAGGGGTGGAACAAGTATGTGAACCCCTTAGCTAATGGCTCCTTCAAAGATATTTGGCGTTGGTTAACCTGGAGTCCAATCAATGAGATACGATTGGAAGTGTTGGTCAAAGCTTTAGTTAGCTATTTACAAAAACCATTTGAACTATAATTTGAACTATACCTCAAACAAAAGAGATCTCTGAAGATAAAGATTGCGAATTATTGACTACCATAAAGGAAAGGGTTAACAAAGTATCTCCAAAAGCTTTAATGTTCATCAGTCCACAGTAAGAAATAGATAAATAGAGACTGTTCAGCACTAACCCTACTATCCCTAGTAGTGGATGTTCTGTACAGAAGACTGCAAGAGCACAACACAGAATGCTCAGTGAGGTTAAGAAGACTTACAAAAATATCTAGAACTTACTGATGTTTATGTAGAGGGATCTACAGTACATACAACAATGAAGACATCTTACTATCATCGACAGAGTAAAGCACAGGAGTAAGTCAAAAACAGAATGATTTCAACAGAAGATCCACTTTCTGGAACGTCCTAGTCAACCTTATTGAGATGCTGTGGCATGACCTCAGGAGTGCGATCACAACAGACATAACAACAATATTGCTGAACTAAAACCGTTTTGCAATGTACAAAATTCTTCCTGACAGTTGTGCAGGCTGTCAAATCCATTGGTTCTCATACTTTTTCTACTCTGCACTGTGAATATTCACATATATATATATATATGTCCATATGTGTAGTGCTATGTTATTACTTTCCATTTGTCTTGCTAAAATCATGACTTTTGCCCACAGATTTCAACCTACCATCATATACAGGAAATAACAGTGCAGCTATTGAGAACGGTTAACAGAACAGTCATTATGATGGAACGTGATCAGGATTTAACTGTGAGTGCCCTATCTTATTAATATTATCCAACTTGTTTGGTATGTACAAGGACGTAAAGGCTTGCATCAATGAAATACTGACATCCTCCATCCATTTCATACCTGATGTCAAGGATTATTTGACAAGCATATACTTTTATCATATAACCTTATTTATATTTTAGTTTATTATCCTTTACTGTAATACCAACCACATTATTTTGCATTTATACATGTTATTGTTATTGTGGGTGTTCCCTGTAATCTACACAGTGTTGCCATGTGTGATTGTATCTCATGCAAGTATATTCACACACAATTCAGAAGCCTCTCTGTGGAAGTTTTCATTTATAGAACACGGGTTTTCATCTGAAGAAATTAATGTTAAGGAAAAAAGGATCAGGGCAGTTAAGATGGGAATGCATTGCTAAGTTAAGTGTTTCGGTTGTGTTCCGTTTACCCTTTTAAAAAAAATAAAAAAGATTGGATGCCTTTCTAGACATTCAGGGTTAAAACTGGACTTTGGCATGTTCGTGTTCGTGGGGAAAAAAATCTTCTTATTCCACGTTCAGGCGAATATTCATGTACATTCTTAGTGTTCGTTTTTTTCTTCGTTTTTTGCTGTTTTTTGTTGAAGGGTTTAATACGGGGTTTGGCGCCAGGATTTTAAATGTCCATACGAGCAACTCTATTTGTCGCTGGCAGGGGCGTCCTCTGCCATCAACCAATGAAGTGCACCTGTACTTCATTGGTTGATGGCAGACAAGCCCCCTGCTGGCAACCAATAGAGTCGCTCGTACAGACTTTTAAAACCCTGGTGCCGCAACTTGGCCAGGAGAGACCACTGGACGTCCAATAGAATTGCTCGTACCAAGCTTTAACTCTTGGAGCGGGGTCTCCCCAGGCCAAGTTGAGTGAGTGTATTGGTCGCCTGCAGGGGCCTCCACTAGCATCAAACCAGCTTGAGTCCTAATATTTATCAACCGTTTAAGTTTAGTGAAACTATTATGAATAATATTTTCATGAATTGTGAGCAATTTGTGGGTTTTTTCAAATTCTATAAATATAGTGCAATGATCTCTTACTTGCTTGAGCTATAAATTATTTTGATAAATCAATAACATCTAATTTATGTAATAACAGCAAGTTATTGTTTTGCCAGTACTACTTTTATATTATAATCTAGGGATATATGAATTGTGAGTTTCATCTAACTGACAATTCATATAATTAAAGAAATGTGCAACCATAAAAAATTCTGAATAAAATAAGGAGACATTAATTTATAATTAGGCTTATAAATCTGGAAATAAGCTTTTACTTTATGAAGCTTTAAAAACTAACTTGTCTCATTGCTCTTTGTTAAATTGTATAATCTTCTTATATGGCTTGAAATGTAAGTGTTAACACATAAATCAGAATATATATATATATATATATTTTTTTAACTATTTCTATCAACGTTTTGAACTATTATTTAGTTTTCAATGGCAGCATCACGTTGCACATGGGTCTTACTTTTACAAAACACTAAAATCATTAATTCCTACAAAATAAGAATTGTATAAATAGAAGATATTCACGACATTGACTTTGATGGATGTACAGGTGCCTGCGAAAAAATAATGTTGCCGGCGCACAAGTCACATTATGCCACATTCAAAATACATTCCTGAATACAGGAAAACAGTTCTTGTTGCATTCCTGAAAGGGTTACACATCCATTTTGTGAAGCTCTGGGCCTGGGGCTCCACGGATCCACTGTCAGAAGCATGCTGGCTAAATCCAAAGGTTTCGGGACAGTTGTGAATCTCCCCAGGATCGGCTGCCTTGCCAAAATCTCTTTAAGAACAAGATATAAAATCATGTAGTAAGTTGTTTTTCTTCCGTTTTAGTTTGGGCCTCTTTTTACTTTATGTTTGTATAGCCCTTTTTCCTTGTTCCAAAAATTATGACTGTGTGGTTCATCGATGGAACCCGAAAAGGTAAGATATTCAACCATTGCTGTGTTTAAGTTAGTGAACATCTTCTCAAACCTTGCATGGCTATGTTACATTGATGTTTTATCTTGGAGGATCCAAATGAGACCTGCTCATTTTTATTGAAATTTGTTATAGACAAAAAAAGAATATTTTTGTTTGTTATCTTTCACTCTCCGATAATATGGATGCTTACATTTTTATTCAGGCAAACATGAAGAGATCCACTTTACATATAAAACCACAACACATGGACATAGAGAGAGTAAAGGGTGTATGGGGGACTGTTTTTTTAACCCCTTAATGACAAAGCCAGTACATGTACGGGCTCAAAATGCATTGTTTTCAATGGTTTTAGGGACCGCCCATTGTCCTTAAGGGGTTAAAGTCTTTACTCTATGATTACCTGTAGTAGGTGAAGGATTGTTCAAATATATATTCTATATATATAATTTAAGCGTTCCCCAGCAAAGTCTGTGCTGCTAACATTGTTCGTAACAGTTTCAGTGGCTGAAATATCATTACAATTTCATAATGCAAAATAGAATTTATACTTTACTTTTTGATATTGATTACAATTTTAGATGTCTGTAAAGTCAGTCAGTGAATGTCATTTCTGTTAGTATGAATTTTATAGGCCTGCACGTATTGAATATTTTTATTGATAAATTGTGACTAGACTTTGCAGTCATTTTTCATCTGTTGCTTCTAGTGGATGGCAATGCATCACTTAACCTATTCAAAATTCATTGTCAACACAATTTCTAACACTAGAAACCCGGTTAATACAGAATGTTGCATTAGTTCAAAGCCTGTATTAACTGAGTAGTTCACAACAGATACATTTATTGTATCTTTTTTTATCTATTAGGAACTTTATTTAATATTATATGTAACAATCAGCTAATTGGAATACACCACTTGCTTGTGATTAAAACAAAGTTACAGAGCTCAGTTATTGTGAACAGTCTAATTCTCTACAGATGGTGAACCAGCAGAAATGTATGGTCAGTAGCGATAACACAAAATAATCCCTATATTTTATTGAACTATTGTGCACCTTTACATGATTAAACTGCTTTTTAACCCCAAAGTATCCATAATAAAAGAAACAACAAAATGTAACATTTGTTGAACAGGATCAGGCAGACCTTCTGTAGAGATGCACAAACCTGGTTTCTTTAATACTTATACAGAGATCTGGTAACAAAGAATAAAGTGAGTGTTCAGGCCATTGCTATTATGACCAATTTAAGTAATTAGTAGACTTGTGCATTTGGATTTCTACGAATTGAACAACATTTGCCTATTTTGTCAGACCAGACCCCCAGGCTCTTTTGCTCCCACTATTTCACTCCACATTCTCTCACACTCTTGTCCACATTTATCCTCTCTCATACTCTCTGGATGTATCACTACCCTCAGTTGAGTGTACCCTACCCTCTTTTGCTAACCACTTCTGCTTTTGTGTCTCACCCATCCCCTTCCAATGTCTCGCATCTTCTGTTTCTTCATCTTCCTGTTCTTCTCTCTTCTTTCTTAGTCCTATTAGAGGGTTGGGTAAAGGATGTAATTGAAAACCTGTCATTTTGCCATAAGATAACCCTGTGTGAACTTCTCCCAAAATGGCAGAACCTCCACCTACGTCCTCTCCCACGATTGGAAGGTTGGGGTAGAAGTCGTCACCAGTAGCTCTGGCGTTTGCCCTAATATAAGCCTATGTGAACATTTGATGTAATGGGGGGAGCTTCGGTGACGCCCCCCATTTGGAGAAGATGAAGAACAAGAAGATGCAAGACCTGGAAGTGGAACGGCAAGACACATAACCAGAAGCAGTGAGACCTAGCAGGTGTCAGATGAAGAACAAGAAGATGCAAGACCTGGAAGTGGAACTGCGAGACACATAAGCATTGACACCTACAAAGTGTCGTAGAAGGTAGTGAAAAATCCAGAAGAGTGAGAGGGAAAGTGAATGGTGATAAGAGCGTGAGAGAGTGGAAGTGAAGGAGCTGCAAATTTGGGGAAAAAATCCGTAGCTTTTTGTTTTGTGGGGGGGTCTGGCATCTTTTTCGGAGATCCGTACAAATTGCCAAAATTCATACAAATCCAAATGAACATGTCTAGCGAACAGTATTAACCACACTGATTGTTACCTCCTCCGTTGTCCCGCGGGTAGGGGAGCTGAGACGCAGCCCGCGCGTCCAGCCCCCTGCTCGTTCCGTCGGCGGGAGCCGCCACCAGGTCCGTTCGGCGGATAGACGCGCGTCCCCGCAGAGATCACTGGATCCTGACGGGGCGCGCGCCTCGACGTCAGGAGTGCCGTTCGCGCATGCGCGAACGGCTAACTCATAAATATTCATGTCGCTTCTTAATGCGACATTTATCTTTTTTCCTCCTCCCCCTAATTAGGTGGGTAGGAGGATCCTGTGATTGAGAGGGATATTTAAACCCTCAGTATAGCCTTCACTAGCGTTCCTGTATTGCTTGTTATTTATTGGTTCTGACTCCGGCTAGTTTTTGACCTTTGCTGTTTGCTGCCTGCCCTGACCTCTGCTTGTGACCCCGACTACTCTTCTGCCTGACCCCTGAATTTATTATTTTTATTTATTATTTTTGTTCCTGAATATTTGTACTTCGCTACGCTCCTGTGTCCGTTATACACTTCGGTGTTCCGTTGCTGGGCTCTCCACCTCCGCCAGGAGGCGCCTTCCCAATTTCTGCAGCGAGGATCCTCTGCTGTATTGCAGACGTGACACGGATGTCCTCCTTTCTGGTGGAAGAAATGCTGATTGTTCATTAGCAAATGCTGCCTGCCTTCTGACAGGTATGAGCATTTAGTCTACTGTGCAGGTGGACGCATAGTTGCATGTTCCCTGTACTTTTACTTTTAGTGGCAAGGTTCGAGAACCCTGGAGAATTTCAGGCTTTCTTTCAATGCAGATTCATAGTTTCTAGAAATTATATCCCAGGGCAGGACATTTCTGTTCTATTCTTCAGATGAACCTTCCCTTTGTCTTCTCTGCTAATGCGTACCTGCTATATTTTGTTAGTAACGTCAGGAACCATTTTAGTGGAATTCTGTCTAAATGTATTATTCTAAACAATGTGTCACCAGTGGTCTATAAAGGTGCATTAGTATGTCCTTTTACTGCTACTGATAACTGGTCCTGTACAATCTAGTATCCAAATGGCTTTTCCTACTGATTCACTGCACCACTTGCTCACCTTTCAATCATCAAATGATAACTACTAAGTTAGTAAATGCAATTTTTAGGTTTGGCCTGTACACTTTAGGTCCCAAACATTAGTCCATTAGTGTTCTTAAATTTCATTTATACCATCAGTGGCATCAACGCTATTACACATTGTTGTGTCATCCACAAAAAAACACTAGCAATATCACTTAAACAGATCTTAAAACTGACCCCTGAAAAAATCCACTAGTAATCCTTTCCTTCATTTAAATATGTACTCTATTACCTTTAACCCTCAGTCATGTTGCCAACATCTTATCTACACAACTACTTTTAAATCCAGTCCCAACATAATTTACTGTGTTAGGCAGTAGCAAATGCTCTTCTAAAATCAAAATATGAAACATCTACTGCTCTGCCTTTACTTATTATAACTCAATAAACTTGCTGTGGCACGATCTCCCTGCGGTAAAAACATTGCCTTGGGCCTTATAAGTTACTACACTGTAGAAAAGTTATTATTTTAACTTTCAATAACATTTCCATAATTTTTCTCTCTTCTAAAGTAAGACTCACAGGATTATATTTCCCAGGTTCAGATTTGTCCACTTTTAAATCCATAATGTGTGATTGGTATTTATTCCAGTTTTATTAATGAACGATCATGTACTAAAAGCATCCTATATATAATATTTAGTGGGAATCTGCGCCAAAAAAGGTGGGGAAATAGAAAGTGGGAGAGTAGAACAAAAAGTTTAGCAGCTCCAGATAACACAAGTTTGTTCCCAATGAAAAGGTGTGAAACAGCAATGGTAATATTGTGATGTGAGCCCTAGAATAAAGAAGAGGACAGGTAACAAAGATTAAAAAAAAATCTTAGAAATGTATTACATACATTTATCTGTGCCGTGAAATGTACATATATAATAAAAATGAATATTTATTACATTTATTTTTATATATATAATAACAAAAATATTTATTCCACTCTGTGGTTTATTCACTAAAGGGAGCTTTGGCATGATGGTTGTCAAATTCTATGTTTTTATGTGTAATGCATAGTTCAATGTTCAATGCTGATTTAATTACACATTATACAGGGCTAGCCAAGCACATCTAGCAGCAAAATGTCACTGGGGTTGGTTGTTCATTATATATAGTAAAGTGATAAAGCTGAAATACAATACTCTTAAGTAAAACCTTTGACCAAAAACTGATTGGTTGGGTAATTTCATTCACATGCTCACTGAGATTCCCTTTAATTATAGCTTGTTAGGCCACTTGAACTTGATAAACTATTATGTTAATTATCAGCCTAGACCATTAAAGTGAGCTGCACAAACCTACAAATTATTTTTGTTGAGTATTTATGATGTAAAAGTAACTGGAAATATTATTGCCTTGTATCCATGTATAAAGTGGATATAGAGGCAAAAGGTGATCATTGTTGACCATATTTTACTAAGAATAAAATGCATATTAAAGCACTAACATTTTTTGGTTGTAAATGCTGTATTGGGCATTATACTGTGTTTTTAATGTCTTAGAAGCCACAATCTAATGTAGTGGCATCATTACTTTGCACACTTGACACATTGGTAGTTATTTCTTAAGTATTTGATAGCATGAATACGATGTGTCATGTTTTATTGCCAAAAGAAACTTGCCTTCATAACACAAGATCCAGCATATCACTGTTTACAACTTGACCCTTGAAAGTAAAGATTCAAAGAGTCATGTACTTATCTGAATGAGTGATGTGTCTTAGCCTAGGCCAACTAGGCCCAGGCCTGGGGCAGCAGTCCCTAACAGCTTCCACAGAATTCATTAAAAGGCACATTTAATATCCTGGCAATTGTAAAAGGCACACTGCACATTTTATTGTACCGGAGATGCTGGCCAAGGTGGTAAAGGGGATGGGGGTGCTGTCCTAGGTCTAGCCTAGGGCGGTCCCAAAGGTAAATACTGATCTGAACTATTACCTTTCCTTGTTTAAGTTGAGAGGAAATAATCTTTTAAATACTATTAAATTAAAATGGCATTGTGCATCAAGTATGATTTTAGGGTGCCACCAAAAACTTAACATTAACATTATTTATATGAACACATAACTAGAAACTGGCTAAGGCTAGGTTTCCACTTGTTTTTTTTTGCTAAAAACGCCCATAAAAACGCCACAGAAAAGAGACAAAAGGGTCTACCAAGTAAATTACATCAGGAGAGGGCAGATACTTGCCATTTATCCTAATCCCTTTTAGCTGGGTGAAACTTCTAACTTGTAAAGGCTGGAAAAACTGCCTAAGGTCAAAAAAAGCAATTTCCACAGAAAGGCTAAAACGCCAGAAAAAACGCCAAAACGCAAGTAAATGCAGTGGCAGTTTTCTTGGCGTTTTTCCTCGCGTTTTTCATCAAGAAAAAAACGCAGGACAAAAACCCAAGTGGAAACCTAGCCTAATACAGTTTTCTTGTGGAAGGAACTTTTATTGTATTTCCAGCTAGCAGATCATACCTAGATTGTACTAATTGACTGTAAAAATCTTGCTTTTAGTACCTGTCAGATTTATTTTAGCAAACTATGCCATACAATATATCTTCCATGTTGCTTGATGGTAACTTTTTTTCTTTGTTGGCCCAATAAAGGTAAACTTCAACTAAGTTAAGGGCATTTGGAAAGTAAAGACATCCCTGACAGAGGATCCATTAACATTCCTTAGAGAGTCTTATAATTTTAACAACAAATATCTGCAGTGCTGAAGCAAGAACATCCAAGTTACACTAGAGTAGTCCTTCGTTCTATCTGTGTAACAGTTTTAAGAATTTGCATTTCAGAAAAAAAAACCCATACTATATCTGCATTGTTCTCAGAAGGTTGTTTTACATATTTAAAAACAGTCCTGCTTTATTCAATATGTTTACTGTAGTCTTATGAATATCTAAATCACCTTTCAACATGGAAAATAGCTAGACGGTGGGAGAAAGGGAACATACATTTAATGCGATCCAGCGGACACCATGGAAAAAAAATGGGCCACAAGCTATCAAATGCTTTAAAATAGATATGATGGCTGGAGTATCTCTTTAAACAGGAACGTAAATGATTTGTACCTCTTCTTTTTGTTGCACAGATATTCCAGATGGATGAGAAGCAAGTTTTATTGTGTCTTCCTTTTTTCTGTTAAAAATATATATAGGACCACAATTGTTTATGTATACAAAAATATTTGTGGAGTCAAGAAACTTCAAACGTTTCATTCAAATTATGTTTTATTAGCGTATAGTTATATATATAGTTGAAAAAACTTACACATAAATACGGAAGCCAGATTTTGAATCAAGGAAATGTTATAAATAATTCAGCAAAGTAACCTCATGAGAAAAACAGGGGTTCATTATAGATTTGCATTATAAAAAAAACACGTTTTGTTCTATTATATGACATTTTAACCTCAACTTTTTCAAACACCAATCCACCATCATTACCTCCTTTAAATCATATATTTAATCTTCACAACCTCGGGCATATTAATTCCATACACTCCAGACCCTCATACCCCTAATAAGTACACTACCTTTGTAGCACTCTCTCGCACTCCCTCTTGTGTTCCCCTCACACCTGAGGGGAAAGCCCTTACCTGTTCCAGCCTCACTTTGCCCCTGTGCACAAAGCATGGCCCATAAATAAATGGTTTTAGGAGTTTAGTGTGGAGGAACTGGAGTGCCCTTTACAGAGCCCTGACCTTAACCCCACTGAACACCCTTGAGATGAATTGGAACACTGATTCCAAGCCAAGCCTTCTCATCAAACGTCAGTGTCAGAGCTCAGCTTCCTATTAATGCACATGGTGTTGGAATAGGACGTCCAACAAGCTCATATAAGTATTATGGTCTTGTGTCCACAGACATTTGGTCATATGGTGTATATTTATACTTGATGGCATGAAATATATTTCATTCTAAAATGTGTGATGTTACCATGTTTTATTAGATAACTATCTAATAAAATCATGGATTCAGAATACATTTTAATAATAAACCTGCCTTCACATAAAAGTATGTACAGCTTATATAAAAATTATGTTCAATTTGTAGGTCTGCACTAGGCAACACATTTTGGATTTTGAGGTTATGTGGGGTAAGACTTGTTTGCAAGTTATTTCCCAAGCAAAACCCATCAGCAGCACTGTTACCATGTTAAATGCATACAAATAAATAAAATAAATCACATAAGCATTATGCTAAACTTAAATCCACCAGAAACATTTTTTTTTCAATTTCTTTGATTTTTTTCTTATGTCTTGTTTTTCGTGAGTCGCATTGTCCAAATCCGGTTTCTGTATCGGAGCCCTAACAGGGCATTGTTCTCCTCTATCAAGCATTTTGAGAACTTGATGAAATCTGCCTTCCTGTTGTCTGAAGTCATATTCTACACTAGGAAATAAATGGAAAGATTAATTAAATCAGTACCCAATCCATTAGATTGCTGTTGCAATGAATATGTCTTCAAGCAGGTATAACTTATTTGACATGGGTAAAGAACTCGCTTTTAAAAGACCAGGTTTCAAAGCAGTCATATGTAAAAATGTTTTAGCTTGTGACTAAAGCAGGGTATCTGAAAAGCTGTCATATTAGTGGCACTCCACTACACACTTTTAATCCTTTAGTAGAATAAAATGTATTTCCTGAAATAGAATTTCTAAAAAAAAGAGTTTGCACTTTATTATCACCCTTAATAATCTATATTTTGGGGGGATTTATATATCGTTTTGCTTCCCTGCCAGCATACTAATATATGTGTTTTATTCTTTTAAGCTTTGCAACACTGCTGTAAAACATATATTTATTTTATTTATCTGACAACGCAGAACTCATTTAAGACTCCAGACCACAGTTGTGCATAAACAAGATTATAGAATCAGCAAAAGGATTATAGGGGAGTGCTGTCTAAGCTCTTTGTTGCACTGCTTTAGTCTTCTTTGTACCAGAATTTATTTTTAACAGTATATACTTATTATGGTTCAAAGTACAGATCATGTTTTCACTATAAAGTAATTCATAATTTAAGTTAACTGGAATTTACCTTTACTGCATAGAAAATGTAAATCTTACATTGTAATTATTATTATTATAATTATCTTTTATTCATATAGCGCCAACAATACAATACATATATTCAAGGGGTATGACAAGACTAGAATTGACAGACTAAGACAAACCAATACATTAGGTGGAAAGAGCCCTGCTCACAAGCTTATAGAAGAGGCTGCCAGATACATCAGCGCATGAAACAGTGTTTATATATATATATAAATATATAAAGACAAGCATAAGCAATCTAGAATCCAGAGTGCCATATGTTAACTTAAAGACAATATCAACTGCTTTGCCTTCGCTAGTGCATCATGAGAGAATTACTTATTGCATTTTAATCAGAAATAGTTGGTTAAAATTAAAAGTCATACAAATATCAAGATAAGCAGACACAACCTAATTAAACTTATATTAAATACATAATGTGATCAAGCATTTACAAAAGAGCTATACTGGAAATAATTAAATTAGCCCAGGTCTATGTTGGCAGGTCGAAGGAAGCAGCAGTAGCCTGGTACAAGCCCCCGGGGTCCATTGCGCAATTCATTATGGCAGTCTGAGAAATGGAGTGTGTTGCAGTGGTCAGAGATATTGTTTCCAGTTAACCAATACCTAAAATGACAATGTTGCATGTAAGCAAAATCTGCCATTGAATCTGTGGTCAGACCTTTTTAGCCACATAAGGACAGGGGCATACCTAGTGTATTTGGGACCCCGGTCGGATCCTGTATGTGGCACCCCCCCCCCCACAAAATGTATTAATGTTGGCAAGAATATTTATTTCACAAATTTGTAAACTGTATGTCAACTGGAAAAAAACTAGAAATCTGAAAAAATAAATTAACTTATAAATAAATTAAGTTTAAATAAATAACATTTACTGAACAGATATGGTACAGCATAACTCCCATTACTATATACTGAGCCTTTGCCCCTAAAACAGCTTGCCTGTGCCACCGCTGCCCCTAAAACAGCCTGCCTGTGTCACCGCTGCCCTTAAAACAGCCTGTCTGTGCCACCGATGCCCCTAAAATAGCCTCCCGGTTCCACCGCTGCCCCTAAAACAACCTGTCTGTGCCGCAGCTGCCCCTAAATCAGTGTCTCCATGCCGCAGCTGCCCCTGTTGCACCTCTGCCCCTAAAACAGCTGGTTGTGTCACCTCTGCCCCTAAAAGAGCCTGGTTGTGCCACATCTGCCCCCAAAACAGCCTGGTTGTACAAATTCTGCCCCTGAAACAGCCTGCCAGTGCCACCTCTGCCCCTGCAGAAGCCTGTTTGTGCCACCTCTGCCACTGAAGCAACCTGCCTGTGCCACCTCTGCCACTGAAGCAACCTGCCTGTGCCACCTCTGCCCCTCTAAACAGCCTGCCTGTCCCATTTCTGTCACCCCTGAAGTAACCTGCCTGTGCCACCTTTGCCCCTGAAGCAACATGCCTGTGCCACCTCTGCCCCTCTAAACAGCCTGCCTGTCCCATTTCTGCCCCTAAACATTCACTCTCTCACACCCCCTTACCTCTCTTGCAGATTTTGTTGGTCCGGAGGCTGGCCAATCATCACTGGGGCTGTGCAGATGTCTATGCGGCCCGACAGCCGCCTAACGCAGGCCTGCAGCTCACTTTCCCCGCCCAGGTTCTTGCTCCCCTGGGTGGGGAAAAAGTTTCCTCACACAGTGCGCAGGCACCACAGCAGTGATCTGCCGGCCCGCATTAGGCGTCCGTCATGGCACCCCATGGTGAGTGGCATCCGGGCGGACCGCCCCCTTTAGGTGCGTTACTGCATAAGGTTCAAATTACCTTGAAGCAGTAGCAGAACTCAATCACATCTGAACACTGATGTTGCAAACTTGGTCTAGAGTATTAAATGCTGCAGAGAACACGTTGACACATTTTAATAATTAAGATAAGCATTTTCCTTCCTTTTTTTAATACTTGCAAAAACAATGAAAAAACGAGAACAATATATTATGTGTTAGTGTGCCATGATAAAATAGACTAAATCATGAAAGTTGAAAGAGATACTGTGGCATTTTCATACATGAAAAATTGGCCAACCATGTATTAAGGTCTGGAAGCGGTATTTCTGTGAACAACACAAAAGGCATTGTTCTGTGGTAATGTTTGATTACATATGTCAGAACATACTGAACCATCCGGCAGATTTGACAGGGGTGCTACCACGCCGGCAGTAATGTCCGCAGCTACAGGAGCAGGCTCGTTTGGGGAGATCAAGGATCTCCCTCTAACCGGCTTAAAGTCAATCAAGGGAGCGGGAGGTCTATTAATTGAGACCTCCGATCCTGCTGCCTTGCAAATGCGTGTAGCAACTGATGCTCTGCGTTGGGATTTGCTGTCATATCCCGGCGCACAACACTAAAGCCGCGCTTTACCACCTATCCGCGCTCACCGCCTTCCGGGCTCACTGCACCGGAAGGAGACTTAATAAGAGGAGCCTGGAAGAGGAAGAACGAAGAGGAGGAGGAGGAGGAAAAGGAGCTGTAGAGGGAAAATTGACAGTGACAAAGGAAAGGTAGGAAAACATTCAGTGAGAGTGGATTAGAAATGTGAGTTAGTAAATTGGGATTAGTAAATGTGTGAGAGTGAAGGGTGTTATGCTGTAGCCTGTACCATTGTCAATGTGTTGTTCATTATATAATTATGGGAGTTATGATCTGAAGTACATTATAACTCCCATCACAATATAATATGCCAGACATTACATGAATATGAGTAAATGTATATGAATGAGTGAATATGAATGTTTGTGAATGATAGCATGGATGTGTAAGTGTGTGGGGGGGTAGCATGGCATAGGGAGGCTGTAATCACACTACTATCATGCCCAGGTTCCAGCATATACTAGTTGCCTGGGCATGATGGGAGTGTGATTTTTGTTAGCAATCACACACACACACATTATATATATATATATATAATTCATTTGTTTTGTCCAATTTTGGTGTGTTAACCACACTTATTAAAAGTAAGTAACACACCAAAATTGGACAGAAAAATTAAATAACAATATTAATATATATATATATATAAATTGCTAACAGCAATCACAGTGCTATCATGCCCAAGCAATCATTACATGCTAGAACCTGGGCATTGCTGTTAGCAGTCACACTCCTATCATGCTAAGCCAGTACATACTAGAATCTGGGTATGCCTGGGCATGATAGGAGTGTGATTGCTGTTAACAATCATATATATATATATATCTATATATATATATATATATATATATATATATATATATATATAGATATATATATATATATATATAAATATTGTTCTTTTTTTTGTCCAATTCTGGTGTGTTACTTTTAATAAAAGTGTGTTGTGTGTGTGGGGGGGTTTCCGTTTCGTTCCAAAATTTTTCATTTCCCTACTATATACTAAACCAGACACTGAAGTGGTAGGCCTACACCACATCAATGTTTGGTGTAGCAGATAGTGATAGGGGTTATGCTGCATTATTGTCAATGTCTGGCTCAATGTATAGTGATAGTTACGCTGTACCACCATCAATGTTTGCCTCAGTATATAGTGATAGGTGTTATGCTGTACCCCCATCAATGTCTGCCTCAGTTTATAATCATAACAGTTATCCTGTACCACCGTCAATGTCTGCACCAGTATATAACGATAGCAGTTATCCTGTACCAACGTCAATGTCTGCGCCAGTATATAACGATAGAAGCTATGCAGTTTTAAAGTGTGTGTGGGGTGCCACATACAGGATCTGCCCCAGGTGCCAAATACTCTAGGTACGCTGCTGACTGCAGGACAGAACATGCATGCATTTTAGATATTACAGGGGGACCACATTTTGTAATTGTAATTACAGGGTTAGGGCTTTGGCGGGGATGGGGTTTTAGTGTATACTAGGTCTGTTTGGGGCAATATTAGATACTTGGTATAGTTTCACATCACCATGGTTGCAATCTAGTTGGTAAAAAAAAAAGGCATTTAGCTGTCAATGGTATTCTGGAAACAATAGTTTTGATGGAAGTTTCCCTTCTATTTACTGTTATGTGTATGGGAGAAATAATGTACTTTATTTACATCATTGATTTTTATATATATGTGTTCTGCTGTTTCTATACACATTATCCTAACATTAGGGCTGTAGAACACTGTCCTGCTCTGTACCATAAACCTGAATTTAAGGAAGGTCCTTAGTAGAAAACAATGCTTATTTTTTATGTGTTTGACATAACAACACAGAATAATTATTTTGTATTATCTTACCAAACATTAATGATATAAAAATAACTGTGGAAGATATTAACAGTTCAATTCAAGAGTTTTTTTGTCTGCAAAACAGCTGCTGGAACAATAGGGTCTGTACAATGTAGAATGTGTAATATATGGTCATATAAAGCAATTTTACAATAAACCAAAGAGCTATAATTATCTCAGATTCTTATTATTTTTCCAGAATGTTACTTTTTAGTTAAGTAGACATAACACAAAAAGAAAGAAACGCAAATCATATTATGCAATTATGGAATGAAAAGAGATACAATGTCACTAATATGGCAAAATGCTAATTTGTCTGCATAGAAACAAGCAGACAAAATTGTAATTAAATTGAAAGGTCATTCCTTAAAAAAAGATTGAACTATTCCGAGCGCCTCTGGCAAAATGCTAATTAGACCGTTTGTATTATTGTAAGCCCTTTTGTCTAGAAATCTAGAATAAATTATTTTTATGCTTTGGTATCTGTGAAATATTTAATATTAGGAACAATATGTTTAAGTGATTTATCTGAACTTTAGAATAATTACTGTATTTTTATTTACATCCAAAAAATAGTACCATGAAAAATACATTGCCCACAACAGTAAATGAAAATCCAATGGAAACTATGTGTAGAATTCAACATTATTGTCAAACTGAACATCATTGTCTGTTATTTGTCAGAATCTGACAGCATAAAGAATCCCTTTAGAAATCATATGGCTTTAATTATGAGCTTTAATTAGGTGATTTGTGCTACTGGGACCATCATAGAATGTGAACAGCACCGGCATATTCACAATGCATTTTGCAATAAACCATGGTATATGCCAAGCAACAAGTGAATATATGTGATACATCTCTCCTAAACTGGTTGCCTTGAGCAGAAGTAGCTATAGAGGTTATGTTGATCACGTACGTTTTTTTACACTCAAGAACTGTCACATCTGCTGTGCTCTCTGAATCAACCATGAGACAAAATGTTTTATCTATTTCTTACTGTTTTTCTGAAATATAGATACTATACAGTTTTTAGAAGTTTTCACGATATTTGAGTTTAGCCACTATGTTGGGATGCATGAGAACCATTCAAAATCACACTAGAGGCCTACACATGATAAATAAGCTGTGAAAGCAGATGCATAGTTGTGTCCTGATTGCAAATAAGTCTGCATACTCTGTTTGATGTGTTTCCTCCATTCTATTTTTTAAAAAAGTAGGATATATAGAGTATAGTATACTCTGATAGTATACATAGACTTTATATGGTTATACTACTGTTTAGTTTTCTTTGCACTAAATATGGCAATGGCCCCCTAATTGCTGCAATGTAGTTTATTTATTTGTATGTGTAGAATACTTGTAGTACATGTTTGTTCTGGGTAATGTGGGTTCTTAGATAGGGACCTGCTTGGTGCATTGGGCCCCTCTCCTATAGCAAGGCTGTTTGCAGACACATACTCCATTATGGGCATCAGTTATGGCAGAGTCAGGACCCTACTCCCTATCATGTGAATGGAACAGTGGAAGTAGTATGACTCTGCCTGTAAGAAAAAAGGCACAGGTCGGCATTACTGTGTGAAGATCTCAAGTGTAGCCACTAAATAAACAGCCACATAAATACGTACACATGTATACACACTGGCTTTCATACTAGTAGATCACAGCTCATAGACTATCTCTGCTCCTGTGAATGCAGGCTGGGAGATCCTGACACAGTAACTCTTGAGACTTTCCTTTTCCTTAGCAAGTAGGAAGCTATGTAATCCCTTCACTTACTGACCACAACTACTAAAGGAGGTTCTTTTTGGCTGGTTCTGCCACATGACAGGAAATAAGAAACTCCCTCTACCATCCGTGATCATACATCAGAACTTAAGTCTGTGCTTCCGAAATGCCCTTGTTGCAGGAGAGGGTGCCTATGGACCAAGTGGGTCCCCATTTTGTATTGTTGCTGTGCAGTCAGGGCAAGGATATGACGATGCAACAATTAAGCAGTTTTGTTTGCCCCTTTGCTAGTCTATCTGTTTGGGGGGGTGCAGGGACATGTCAGAAATGTATTTAGTTTTCATTAATTATTTGGATTTGCTGTAGTTTAACTTGTCCTGAAAGTGTGTGTGTGTTTCCCTTAAGTAAAGTGTTTATGGCAGGGGTGTCCAACCTGCGGCCCTCCTGCTGCTGCAGGGTTACATCTCCCATAATGCTCTTTCAACTAAAAGGTTGGCTGAGGAGTATGGGAGATGTAGTCCTTCAGCAGCTGGAGGCCCGCAGGTTGGACATCCCTGGTATATGGTGTTATCACCTAACCCGGAAAAAAAATGCAGAGACACAGTTCCAAACCTTATTATACAAGGGGTTAAACAGAAGGTGCCACCACCTTTACCTAAAACCTTTACCTAAAAGTTACGAATATTTCAAGTTCAACCTCTCCTATAATCAAGGTTCATAGAAAAAGATCTGAGGTCTCATTATTAATGTTATTAATTATTGTTATATATAGCATCATCAAATTCCGCAGCGCCGTACAATGGGTGAACAGGACGTAACAAGTAGTACATAACAATTTACAGAAACGAGACGTGTAAGTAGGTCCCTGCTCAAATCAGCTCATAATCTAGAAGCAGTAAGATAAATACATTTTAAAAGAATGATAAACTACCTGTAAATGATACATGCTGTGCTCCGGCAAGTGCTACAGTTGTTTAAATCTTGTCCAGTTCGATAGAAGTTTCGCCTATTTGTTAAACAAAGTCATTACTTTAGTTAAGTAGTCCAATAATACACATTCAGAATTTGTGTTCATAGCTACTACTTATTTATTATTATCTTTTATTTATACCTCACCAAGAAACTTTGCAGAAGTATACAAGGGATTAGAATTACATTCTTGTTCTGATTTTAGTTTCATAAACTATTAGCTTTTCTAGCAGCGACGTGCCTCCTAACAGTTAAAATACCCCAAAGAAGCACACTTTGGTTTCAGAGTTGTGCTTAGAGGCATGGCTAGGGGGCTAGGCTTTACCAATACTATACTTATGTTACTTTATGGCCTGTTTGCGCCAATTACTGAGTAGGCTGTTTAGAATAGGAATGGCACATTTGATTTACGTAATTTCAATTAAAAACACATTCCCTGCTATTTACATTCACATTAATGTGCAAAATAAAATATAGCAGTGTTAGTAGGAGCAACTAATCCTGCTCTGAATTCAAATGGTACAAAATTCCCAGAGAGATCTAACAACTCTCTGGCTTAAAGCAATGTATCAGGTAGAAGACATATATTCAAATGAGGGACCTAACAGTGGATTTGCATGTCTTTGGCCAATATTCTTAACGTGCACTGGAAATGGCATTCATTTTTTTGTCATTTTTTGCTGGATTTACCGTACTCTATAATATGGGCTTTTATCAGTTTCTTGTTCAGTATACAAAACTGAACTTAAGTAGCTGTCTCTTTAATACATGAATCATTGAACAGATCAAGAATCAAGGCAGTACACAGTTAAAAAAAATATATAAAATAATTTTTTTTCTTCCAGAGACATTGGTTAAGGATGATTAAAGGACTAAAAACACTGAATCTAAAGTGTGTGGTAGATCAGGAATATGGGAAAATACAGGATGTAGGGAAGAGAGCCTTCAATGTGTATGGGATCAATAGTGAGTGTATGGGGTGTGAGCATAGTATATCTTGAGGAAATATCTACTGTTTGTTCTTGGTGTGTATAGAGTGTGTATCCAGTAGCCTACCTAAAGGGGGCGAGGGGGTCGGTCCGCCCCGGGTGCCACTCATCACGGGGGTGCCCGGTGGCCTGACGGCCCCATAATGGGCCCGCTGCTTACCGCTGTGGAATAGAGTTTCCTCATAGAGTGCGCAGACGCCACAGCAGTAAGCTGCGGGCCCGCATTAGGCAGGTATCGGGCCGCATGGACGTCTGCAAGCCCCCCAGTGCAGGGGGGGTGTAAGGGGTGCGGGAGAGTGAATAGGTGAGTGGGTGAATCAATGTTAGTGGATAAAGTTAGTAAGTAGTGAGTAGGTTAGTGTTTAGGGGCAGAAATGGCACAGGTAGGCTGATTAGGAGGGCAGAGGTAGCACAGTCAGGCTGATCAGGGGGGCAGAGCTGGCACACGCTGAGTAGGAGGGGGTAGAAGTGGCAGGCAGGCTGTTTTAGGGGCAGAGGCCTAAAAAACGTCAATATCTGGCTCAGTATATAGTGGTGGGAATATCTGTTCAGTAAATGTTATTTATTTAAATTAATAATTCCATTAATAATTTTCCAGATTTCTATTTTTTCCCATTGACATTCAGTTAAAAATGTGTAAAATAAATAGCCTTGCCAACATTATTTTTTCGGGGGGGGGGGGGGGGCCCATATACTCTAGGTAGGCCCCTGTGGGTATCTGTATGAAACCAACTGTTAATCCTCTGTTAAAGCTTTCATGGGCTCTGGTACTTGATCTATTATGATAAAGAATGTATGGAGCACTCTTTAACGTAAAATATGTATTATGACTATAATCAGGGGATGTTTGCGAACAGAAATGTTTACTGAAATCTTACAGGACTGAAGTGGCTACTATACTTTATAGAGATACAATTAGAAAAAGATGAAGTAATGTGTACTGTAGATCATTTGGTAGAATTAACATGGTGTTTGCACCAAATTTTCCAAGGATTGCATTAGTTTTCCCATGTTGGAAATAAGGAAATGACCTTAGCATTTCTATATGGTGATATCAAATAAACTGCATTATTGTTTGGACTTAATATTTTATCCGATATGTTTGTATTTAATGTGCGATATGTGTAGTTTCTATTTTTGTTCAAATTTTCTGTAAGAAACAAAATCTACCATACCCTTCACTGAGTGCTCTGGCCTTTTCCAGGTCTTGAATTACATTCAAAAGGATCTTAATCTTCTCTTGGTTTGACTGTAAGGATTCCTCTATGGATTGCAGTTTACTTTGTAAGGAACAAAATCCTCCATGTGCTTGATGACCTGGATTCCCCTCTTTACTTTCATTGCTTTCAAGTGTTTCATTCTGTAGAGAGCAAGGGAGATCTTCTGCGTTGCTGTTGATTTGCGGTTCTGACTGTGTTGTGTTCTTTTCTAATCCTTTTTCAGAAATTGCATTTCTTTGTGAGTTTCCAGCATTTTCATACATGGTTGCTATCTGGTTACCTTTTGATGGGAATGTTCCTTCCAAAACTTTTTTGGATTTTTCTGCCTGCTGGTTTTCTGAGTGAAAGCAGTATGATAAACTACTGTTTAAAGAATGCGTTAAAGTTAGAACCTGGTTACCCTCAAGATTATCTTTTAATGGTGATATGTTCTCTACTTTAGTTTGCTTTAAGTTAAGTTCTTGAGTTTTTGGTTCCCCGTGTTTGCTGGAACATAAGAGATAATCTGTTGGTTCTGTGAAGTTACATTTTCCATGCCTTTCTAAAGAAACTTGTATGGTATGATCCGTTTCTAAGTTAGATGTCTCATCTTCGAACCCCTCTAAAGTAGACGTAGCAGGATTGTCAGGTACCTTGTTTGACACGGTTGCCCTTCCATAAGTTTCAGTGATTTCTATTCCTGAGCATTCACGTATAGGTCCATTGCTTTGTGCTTTAGACATCTGTTTAAAGGGACAGCGACTCCTTGATCTTTTAAATACATCCAATTGCTCTGCAATCCTAAGCCCTGATAACTGTGTTACTATTTCTTCACGAGAAAAGTCCCCATTAAGCTGTTTTGATCTGCTTGACTCTGGGGAAATTTCATTTAAAGGATTTTCTGTTACTTTTTTTGCCTTTAAAATGGATAAGTGTTTTCTGAGACAAGGAGAAGTCTGAACAGCAATATTTTGAAGTTCCCTTTGTGATTTAGGGCATGATAACATAAACATTGATCTATTGTGACATTTTTCCGTGTTTCCATTTATTAGTAATGTGTCATCGTCTGGCCTTAATTCCAACTCTGCATATTCTTGTACATTTATATTGGTACTGTCCTCCTTAAAGCGGACTTGCTGAGATTTGGTTTTTTTTGGATGGTTAGAATGCTTCAGGGGCTCTGAAGGATCTAAATTTTTTCTTTTGAGCAGCCCAGGTCTCACTTTCATTGTCTGTGTTTCCATTGAATCACAAGAAATGTTAGCAAGAAAGTTTGTCTCGTTCCGACCCATTTTAGCAGGTCATATTAAAAGTGTTTGGAAATTGAGCAATAACTGAACAATGCTGGTAAAATGCTTCATGGGAGGATCCATTTTTGTGTTAATTTTCTTCGATATTTCCAGACAAATCCTTGTAAACTTTTTGTTTTTCTCATAAAATCAACGGTTATCTTGGTATTTTCATCAATATGTATGTCCAATTATAGTAGAGATCTGATGACACTTTTGTATTCTTGTTTTTGCTACAGTTCCCAGACAAATCTTTGTAGTGTTGTTGTACGCTGTTTATCTTGCTAGTTTCATCTGTAAGTATTGTTACAGACAACTGCTGATACTTCTTGAACTGCTTACAGTTACATTTCTCTGCATTTGATCCTATTTTTTTTCTAATAATTGCTATTAAGTCTTAAAATGTAAAATGAATAGGTACTGAATTATGTGTGAATTCCTTTGGTTCCCCTAAAATGGGCCATATGTGACATTCCTTTTACCTATGAAACTAATATATTTCATCTAAGCGGATTGTTCCAAAAGTAATCTTCAGAGAAAGAGAGGTAATCTTCAGGAAAGTATTTTCTGAAACAAAAAAATATCAGAATTCATTAAATAGCTATATATATATATATATATATATATATATATATATATATATATATATATATATATATATACACATATATACACACATCATCAAACAAGTTTGAGGTTACTTAGAAATGTCCTTATATTTGAAAGAAAAGCAAACATTTGTACATTAAAATATCAAATTAAAATATCAAATGGATGAGAAACAGTGAGTGTAGATGTTTGTTAATGTTCTAAATAACTATTGTAGCTAGAAAGGCAGATTTTAGGCATACAGATGCCATTTATCATTCCCATCACTCCTGTGTTCCAAGTGCATGTTGTGTTAGCTAATCCAAGTTTAATTTTAAAAGGCTAATTGATCGTTAGAAAACCCTAGAAAACACAGCTAGACATTTCCTTGATTTTGATGAAAACAGCGAAGTGACCCCAAGGTTTTGAACAGTATACAAAATGTATATAAAACTCATGCAATCACCCTCCCTATATATTTTGCACCAGCTAAAAAAAAGATGAATAGGTAATTAAAAAGATATTATTCGAATAATCATTTGAAACATGTGGAAATTATCATTTTATGTGCTTAGCATCTAAATTATTATTAATTAATGCATTATCTAAACATCAGTGTTTTTTTTTCCTCATATAGACTTTAGAACCTGATTTAAAAGTGTCACTGTAACTTAGGCTTCTATAAAAGATACCAAAGCTATTTTTTACGGTGCTCAAAAAAATTAGAAAGCTGTTTTGCTTCAAAAATGACATGCACATTTCTCAGGGCAACTAGGAAGCACTTTCAACCTAGGTAGGTAGATGGCATCTTAACTGTATCCCCTTTGCTGTTTATGAGTGTGCCCCGCTATAGGAATACTGCCTGTTCGGCATCAGTCTCAGTTAATTGCCTGAGATGCACACTAACAATGTCTACGCTTGTTAGCTGTCAGTCAGGCAGCTACAAAAAACAAGGTATAAATCTCGTTTTATAGAATTTTTAGTGAGAAATAAAAACCCCCAAACTGTGGTTCTATCAGTGAACTCTAAGTTATTATCTGTCATTGCCTTTATTGCTGTCTCGCATTCCCTGTTTCTGTGTGTTTGTCTTTGCTGCTACTTTCTACATTTCAGTTGCTCACCGTAGTCTCTCCTTCAACGCACTCATTTCTCATTACTTCCACATGGTTTATTGCTGTATGTAAACACTATAAACATCAATTTTTCCCATGGGATGTGATGTCAGCAGATACTGAAACTTCACAGATAACAAAAACACCTTTTTGGAAGTCCTGAAAGCTTATGTAATTTTTCATCTTTTTCTATGTTGGCCCAATAAAAGGTACTAACTTCAACTACAGATTTCATCCTGGGTACATAGCGATGCCAAAATGTTTTTCTTACAGCAGCATAAAGGATTATTACTGTTGTAATTTAGTTAATCTTTTGTGGAAATACGCAATCTTAGGAGCTGCAGATATAACTCCTGGAGACAATGACTTCCACAGCAATAATCCCTGTTTCGCTGTAGGAAGCACAGTTTTCAAAACATTGTCAGTAATATAGCAAATTAACTTCATTTTGTATAAAATCATAATATGAAGTCCATTTTTACCTAAAATATTAATGAAGATTTGTTCAACTATGTCGATATTGCTGTAAAAAAAAAAGAACAATATTTCCTATATATGACATGAACAAGCTGCTACAATTCAGAGACAGTCACCTTCAATATATAGTTTGTCTTCTGAAAAATGTAAAGTGCTTTAGTATTCCTTGCATATGTTACATTTTATAAAGGGTTGTTGGACCCACCACTTTTGTTCCATTCGCATGCATCATCACAAGCAAATAATCTAATACAAAGCAGAACATTCACATTGCATTTCTTAAATACCATATTTTATATTTCATATTTATTTACAGTTTAGTAATTCA
The DNA here is from genome assembly GCF_027358695.1 of Spea bombifrons. Lineage (NCBI taxonomy): Eukaryota > Metazoa > Chordata > Amphibia > Anura > Pelobatidae > Spea > Spea bombifrons. The sequence continues at coordinate 13,385,773 of NC_071090.1, forward strand.
ACATAGACCTTTCATACTATAATACAGTATATGTAAAGACATGGACAATTGTGTTAATTGGAACATCAATGGCATTCTGATATTTCATACGTAATTATTATTAACAACACTAGTAACAAACAATATTCATATCACGTAAAAAAACAAATAGGAAAAATATCTACATTTTGTTATGTATAATTACAGGAGAATTTATTCATGAGTCTACAAAGAAAACCTAAACATAATTGCAAATTTTTACAGACTAGCAACAATCTGTTTTACAAAGTGTATATTACAACAAGTGATTTTTTTCACTAAATAAAAAACATATGCTGCTTTTGTGATGTTACTCCAGACTTGTCAGATTAATACCTCATGGAAATAAACGTAGCAGTTTATTTGTTCTGCTTCATTTCCCATCTGGTTAAACAAGTAATGTTTAAACCAGTCAGTGACACACATTTTTAATGTCTTTTTTTGTTACATTATTGTCAGGTATAAAGTATACATGTATGCACAGCATATATGCACTAATTCTACCACCAGTCAAAGTTTGCGGCAGTAATTTTTTTCCTCCACACACATTTAAGTTTTGGTATGAATTTACAGCTCTTGCTTTATGTCACTGACAAACAACACCCCCATATGTGTTCAACAACATCTACTGAGTGCAGTGATACCACCCATGCATAGGTTTGTCAGGTTGTTCGTGGGCTAAAATAAAATTTGGACATCTGGTCATCCTGCCCTCATGTCCTATTTGGGACATCTTTGAACCTGGTCAATTCAATTTACCCAAACAATATATTTTTGTTGAAAACTAGACACACTATGGTATTTCAAATGGTGTTATTTAATCTCTTTCCATGCACTAATTCTACTACAAGCCTTGATCAAAGTTTGTGGTGGTAATTTTGTGGGTTTTTTCCACACACATTGTGCTTTATATGAATTAACAGCCTCTGCTGTCACTGACAAACATCCCAATATGTGTTCAGCAACATCTACTGAGTACAGTGATACCATTAATGAATAGGCTTGTCGGGTTATTTGTGGGCTAAATTTGTAATGGGGAAGTAGCGTACCTAAAGGGGGAGGTCCGATTGTCTGACAGCTGCCTAATGCAGGCCTGCAGCTTACTGTGGGCCGTGTTAGGCGGCCATGGGGCCACATAGATGTCTGCGCAACCCTAGTGATGCTCAATCCTGGGCCAGTAAAATCTGCAAGAGGGGGTAAGGGGGTGTGGAAGAGTAAATGGGAGAGTGAATGAATGAATGAGTGAGTCTTTAGGGACACTAATGGGACAGGCAGGCTTTTTAGGGGGGGAAGAGGGGGGGCACAGGCCGGCTGTTTCTGGGGCAGAGTTGGCACAGGCAGGCTGCTTCAGGGGCAGAGTTGGCACAAGCAGGCTACTTCAGGGGCAGAGGAAGCACAGACAAGTTGTTTCAGGGGCAGAGTTGGCACAGGCAGGTTTCATCAGGGGCAGTGGTGGCACAGGCAGCCTGCTAAAGGGGCAGTGGTGGCACAGGAAGGCTGTTTTAGGGGCAACGGCCTACCATGTCAATATCTGCATACAGCAACATTCTTTAAGTTTGGTCACTTTCTAAACTCATTTAGTGCCATGACATACCAGGCACGTCACTGGTCGTTAATTAAAATTGTTGCTTGATGCCCCTGGCACATCATTAGTCATATAAATGTTAATGGTTTCTTAGATGGATGTATAAGATGCCAAAATGATGCCACTTAAAAAAATGTTTCCTTTACTCTGTTTAGCCCAAGCTACAAATTACTATATTTGCAGTTAGCCTTTTCTAAAGTACAATTTGAAAAATTCCTCAAGAAAGACTGTATTCTTCTTGGAAATGTTTTTTTTACAGGTCTACTTTGTCCTAGACAGCATAGCAGTCTTTCACATTCTGTTGCTTTAGTTTTTTCAAATGTGTATGGCTTGCTGTAGTGTTTGTAGCGTAAAATCCCTTGAATTTTTTTCAGTTAAGAATTTTAAGTGTAATTGTTTGGGAAACGTTCTTCTAATTTAAAATGAACCCCCCCCCCAAGCAATTTTGAAAACAAAATAACACTACTACATATTAGAAACTGTCCAAATAGCTTATTTTATTACTTACCTATGCACATTTAATATCTTTGTCCCAGATGAGAGACAGTGTTCGGTAAGAATGTTTTCAATTGTATATGTTTGTGCATAAAACTCCTGGGGCAAAAATGGTAATGTAGATGATGAGTTGTTTAAAACAGTGTGAAGAGGAAAATATAATTACTTTGAAAATGTAATTTCATATGCTTTATTGCATGGTATGCCAAGAGGTAAAAGCATGATGTTTGCTACTTAAGAGTTTCCATTGTTTGGTATATACTTTTAACTGCCCCACATAATCTAAAGGCATTTAATAGTGTATTTGCTCGATTATAAGACAACCCCCCAATTTGAATATTATTTTTTTCAGGTATGTCAATATATTTTGCAGTTTGTGATTTGTTAAAATATTCAATTCATATTAAGGTTGACACAGTAATCTATCTCCACTGTTTTGCCATCAAAGAGCTGAGTCATCTGAAATGAGTAGGACAAGCCTTTTACTTATCACTTTGTATTGGGCGGGAGTATTATTAATTCGGAGAAATTCATTTCTAAAGTTCTGAAAAGAAATATTAGTGATGTGTATTAGTCATAATGCATTCATATCATAATATGGTATATACCAAAATGACAGGGTGCAGACTAAGTCATCATTTTGTTATGTGCCTAAAACATAATTCATTTTGACACCTCAACTAAAAACTACTATATCCAGCCACTAAGAGATTTTAAATGCATTTTTAAGCAAATAATCACATCACATTCTTATACCATCCAGTTCTCTGCTTTTAGAACATTGTAGCTTCAGAAAAAAAGTGTTTATGAAAATTCTCACATTAGCTAGGAGCATATTCTTAAACTTAAAAAAAGTGACAAATAATCAACTGAATGCTCTTTGGCAACCTGACAGAAAAATGCATAGTGTTGTATGTGTTAAGGGGCATGCTTATGAACAGGTGCTAAAGATTAAAATACATATATACAATAAAATTTCAGTCACATTGGAGGGTTTATCTAGAGTTAAGTGTCTTTTGGAGGTCGAGACCGAGCATCACAATTGAGTAGTTGATGCACTCTTGGAGGTAGGCTGGCCATTTGTAGAGATAATGGCTCTAACCCCAGGTTTGCTGGCATCCCAAAGCCTTAGAAAGGCCTTTCTAGACTGATAGATATTAACGACTTTGTTTCTCACCTGTTCTTTGGATCATGACATCATCTGCTACTTTTTGAGACCTTTTCGTCTACTTAACTTTGCTAGACAGGTCCTATTTAGTCCTATTTAGTTGATGTTTAATTTAAACAGGACAGGCAGACGTCACTAAAAATGTATGCTGGTTCATGCACTACGGCCTATACTTTCTATGCAAAGACAAAACTTTTCACACTGGTGGGTTTACAGGCTAATAGGCGTACCTAGAAACTTTATTGCTCCGGCCATCTGGAGCCTCTGCTTGCTGGATATGGGCAAGAAGTCCAGCTGACATCTGGGGCGGTCTCATTGAGCTAGCAGGCGTTTCCACTGATGTTGTGGGACACACCACTGTTTAAGGGACAAATGAGCGTGGAATGGGGCAAAAGTCCACTTGCGCAACCCGGAAACGCAGTGCTTCTACCCGACTCTATGGGCAGAACCTGGAGAGTTTGAAGGTATGCTAATAGGCCACAGTAATAAATTTACTTAGGGTAAGGGACACAGTAATTAATTTGACTTAAGGTAAGGGGCCCACAATTTGCTTAATTAACAAGGCTTGTGGGCTAGTAAGGTTGATTAATAAATGTGGCCCAATATCCCACATTTTCCCACTGCCATCCTTTGAAGGATAGCTATTGAAATGTGATAGATTTATTTCTGGCAATTGAAATAGTTTGGCACAAAGTCTCACACAATCCCAATCTTTGTACAACCCAAGCAGCATTTAAGTGAGAAAGACAATTCAGTTATATCATCCTGGCCTTTTTGCATCACATGATTTGACCCCTTTCTAATGTATACTACAACTTGGCTGTAAACACATGGTTTAGTGAATTAACCCAATAGGATACATAAAAATTAAATAAAATAATTTAAGAAATTGTTGACAGATTTCACCTCATGATTCTACCATCAATTCTGCTAAATTGTGTATGCTAATCTGTATCTGTGTCATCACTTTCAAACTTGGACTAGCCATATGGCACATCAGGTAAATGCCCAGTGGGCCTCTGACTGACTGAGCCACAGAATTTGATGCTGCAGCATGCGGGCAGCAGCTGGATATACTCAGCTACACTTTACGTGAACATAAAAATGTAGTGCATGGCTGGGTCTGATGTCATCAGGTAGCTGTTGGCCTTTAAGTACCAGGCTGCCTTATTATGTCCAGTCTGACCCTGGTCACCTTGTTTAATGCATATTAACAGTTTCACGTCTAACTTAAGCATTTACACATTTGCAGATAGATGGTAAGACCATTTAAAGCTGCCACACACAAATTCTAATGGAATTTTAGATATGTTAAGACTGTAATATCCATCTTTAAAATGTTGAAATCAGTGTTCAAAAATGTCAGTATTCTCCCTTTTAATTTTCTCAGGTTATTTAATTTGTAATGGTGCATTTCCAATAAACCACACTGCACAATTTTAGCATCAAATGTTTTAAATAATAAAGTTGCCTAGATCCTGAAACGCATATTTTAAATGATGGGCCTGGCATATTGAACCATTGCTTGAAGAAATTAAATTGGAAGAATACCTAGTGTGTGTGTCACTGCAAGCAATTAACTTTTTGTCATGGGAATTCTTACAGCGTCTCCAAGGAGATGTGATATTTATGCTGGCGGTATAATACCCTCTACATCTTATTTCCAGCAACATAATGCCTCTCATAGAATGTTACGGAAACTACTAAATCATTAGTTTATCGTTAAAACATTATTACTGTACAGCTTCTAAGCAGTGCCAGTCACTAACACACCAGGAATAGTAGAGACAACCTGGGAACTCTGAGTCTCCAAGTAATGGCCCGGAATCTCTAGGTCTTGGGAGCAATCCCACTTCCCACCCATGGCTATTTCCCCCTTCCACCCCATTCAGATGTGAAGGGCTTCAGGCTAGCCCTGTCTGATTCTCTGATTAGAGCTATTTCCTTGTGGACCTGTCCGGCATGTGGACCTGCTCCCCTACCTCCATCTCTTACCGATTGAGGCTTTAAGGGCCATGATGTATTCAGCTAATTTTAAGGAATTGCCTGGCCTCTGGCAACAATACCAGACAATTTCTTGAAGATCAAGAGCAATGGTCTGGCTATACCTTAGTTCCCTAAGGCCCTGGTGATTTACCTATTTTGTGCAAGCTTTTTGTAGCATTAATTTGGAAACCTACAAGTATTGGTTCCTCAGTGATGTACACAGAGGTAAAAAAAAAAAATATGTAATACTTCTGCCTTCTCGTGATCTTTGGTAACCAATTTCAGATGTTAATGGGCCAACACCTTCCCTGCTTAGTTTTTTGCTATTAATGTATAAAGAAATGAGTTTTTTCTTGCCGTTTCTCATTATTTGCTTTAGTCATTCTAATTGGCCTTTTGTATTTTTTGTCAGTAGCTTTGTATTTTATAAGTGATGCTGCTGATGCCTTTTTTCTTTTCTCTTTCTTTACTTTACTGGTTCTGCAATAGATACATGGGATAGACTCCCAGCAGAAGCGGTAGAGCATAACAAGGTACGGGAATTAAAAATGCATAGGATAGGCAGATGGCTATCCTGAAACTTAGATGAGACTGAAGGACTGTGGGGGGAGGAGGTAATAGCGGAGATATGGCATACGGTGAAGGAGAAAAGGTTGTTAAGAAGAGGGATGTGGAGAGATGAAAAAGATAGCACAGAAGTAGAGAAGATAGGGAGCCAGAAACCCAGAACCAGCTTTAACTATAAACAGTTCAAAGTATCAAGTGCTCTTAAACATTGGTAAATAAATCGGTTTCTGGCATGCTTGCATGAAAAGAACAAGTAAATCAGTATTTAGCTAAACGCCTCTAAAATGTAGGCAACTTTAAAATGTTTCTGATTCTGCGTATATTTTCTCATACACTCATTGGCCACTTTATTACATACATCTTGCTAGAACCGTGTTGGACCCCCTTTTGCCTTCAGAACTTCCTTCATTCTTCATGACATGCATTCTACAAGTGCTGGAAACATTCCTCAGAGACTTTGGTCCATATGGACATGAAGGCATCATGTAGTTGCTGCAGATATGTTGGCTGCAGATCCATGATGCAAATCTCCCGTTCCATGTAGGCTGTTGGGTTGAAACGATGCTCAATTGGCCCAAAGTGTGCCCAAAAAATGTCCCCCACACCATTACACCACCAGCCTGAACAGTTGATACAAGACAGGATGGATCTATGCTTTCATGTTTTCTACGCCAAAATCTGACCATCTAGACTCATCAGAGCAGGCAATGTTCTTTCAATCTTCCATTGTCCAATTTTGGTGAGCATGTGTGACTTGTAGCCTCAGTTTCCTGTTCTTAGCTGACAGGATCTGCTTCAAGGTTCAATGTGTTGTGCATTCAGAGATGGTATTTAGCATACCTTGGTTGTAACAAGATGTTTGAGTTACTGTTGCCTTTCTGTCATCTTGAACCAGTCTGCCCATTCTCCTCTGACGAAGGCATTTTCGTCCACACAACTGCTGCTCACTGGATATTTTCTCTTTTTCAGATTATTCTCTGTAAACCCTAGAGATGGTTGTGCATGAAAATCTCAGTAGATCAGCAGTTTCTGAATTACTCAGACGAACAACCATGCCATGTTCAAAGTCACTTAAATTCCTTTTCTTCCCCATTCTGATACTGGTGCTTCAGCAAGTTATTATTATTATTATTATCTTTTATTTATACAGCGCCAACAATTTACGCAGCCCTTAATACAATACATATATTCAAAGGGTATGACAAGATGAGAATTGACAGACTAAGACAAACCGATACATTAGGTGGAGAGAGCCCTGCTAGCAAGCTTACAATCTTAAGGGAATGGGGTGACAAACATAAGGCACAGAGAAAGGGTGAGAGGTAATGTGGTGGTTGTATCAGTGATAAGGAAGTTCTAGCAGCCAAGATGGTATGCTTCTCTGAAGATGTGAGTTTTTAGATGTTTCTTGAATGTTGGGAGGGTGAATGCTTAAGGTTCGGTGGAAGTAGATTCCAGAGATATGGGGCGGCCCGAGTGAAATCTTGTAGATGGGAAAATGAAGAGGTGACAAGTGAGGAGGAGAGCCTTAGCCCATTGGAAGAACGTAAGGATTGAGTAGGAGAGTATTTGCTTATGAGGGCAGAAATGTATAAGGGGCCTTATATGTTAGTACCAGGATTTTAAATTGAATTCTAAAGGTAATAGGGAGCCAATGGAGGATTTCAGAGTGGGGAAGCAGAAGAGGAGCGGCGTGCAAGGAAAATAAGCCTAGCAGCAGCATTTAGGACAGACTGCAGAGGAGATAGTGGAATGCCAACCAGAATCGTGTTGCAGTAGTCAAGACGGGAAATGATAAGTGAATGAACCAGAGTTTTTGTGGGTTCTTGGGTGAGGAATGGGCAGATGCGAGAGATGTTTTTTAGGTGAAAGCAAAAGAATCTGGCAAGGGAATGAATGTGAGGGATGAAGGAGAGGTTTGAGTCAAGGATGACCCCAAGGCATCGGGCCTGGTTAGTAGGAGAGATAGTCGCGTTGTTAATGGTGATAGAAAATGCAGGTGGTGGAGTGGAGATGAAAGGGGGAAAGATAATGAGTTCAGTTTTAGAAAGATTATGTTTCAGGGAGTGTTGTGACATCCATGAAGAAATAGCAGACAAGCAATTGGTAATACGGGACATGAGAGATGGAGAGAGATCCGGAGAAGACAGGTAGATTTGGGTATCATCTGCATATGGATGATACTGGAGGCCAAATGATTTGATTAGCTTGCCAAGAGATGAAGTATAAAGACAGAACAGCTGAGGGCCAAGGACTGAACCTTGGGGGGATGCCAACCAAAAGTGGAAGGGGTGATGATGTCTTGCCAGAGTCTACATGCCTAAATGCATGAGTTGCTGCCATGTGATTGGCTGATTAGCCATTTGTGTTAAGAAGCAATTAAACAGGTATACATAATACAGTGGCCAGTGAGTGTGTATTTTATTTTGATGTGCTCTCAGCAAAAGCATATTTATTTACAAATTATAGTGATCCATAGTATATTGAGGTACCTCATACAGTGTCAAAACTGTGAGGATAGGTATAAGGATACAAAGTCAATGTGGACAGCTATGAGGACCTCAGACTAGAATCATTCTTAGATAATGCTAGTCCTGATCTTTATATTTATCTTCTACCAATGTTCAACCAAAGCCCAGTCTACAAAGCCACTTTATACTTTTTTTTACAAATATTTTTTATAGGGTGGGGATTGGGTTCCTACAGGCTAAGGCTACCTGAAATCTAAATCTAATTCTGCTAACATTGGGCAGGGCTGATTAGGACTTACTGATTAGGCAAGTTTGGATATACTAAATATCTCCAAAACAGTTTCCATACCTGGGAACTGTCTGGGTTTTGCCCAGAGACTTCAGGTGATGTACTGCTACTCCGCGTCACCACATAGAAACTCAATGACCGATTTAGACTTTTCACTGCCGATAGCAAATTAACATAGGCCCTCAAACATCTCTACAACTGTCACAGTTGTTGCTGCAATTTGCTCCTAACTTTATTGCTTCATGCAATGGAAAGCTATTAGCAGCTTCCATGATGCTGAGTTGATTTTCTTGCTTCTTATAACAGCAGCAAACACTAAACGTGTTATGAAGAGTAATCACGCTTCTCATCAAACATGTGAAAGCCTTTCCAGTCCAAATACTTCTCACACTATCTTTATGCTGTATAAATGAAGACGCTGCAAGCTATTGGTATACAGAATCAATTTTGGAGAAAGACTGACAATGCAGGAAGTATCCATGCAACAAGGTCATATTATCAAAACGGAATACTAAGATCCCCAATATCCTCATCACTGTTAACTATTTAAAGTTTTAGTAGTTATAGCAGTTCTAAAGATCTAAAAGAAGTGTTGTGTGTCCACAGCGGTCTGCAGTATAATCGCTTGTGTACTTTTTCATATTATGTAATTTATAATAATATTTTTTCTAATGTAAATTTATTTTCCCGTTTCCATTCTTTAAATACAAAAGTAGTTAACAATCTTCAGTGGTGTAATAGTTAACTCAAATTAGGGGGGGGGGTAGAGAATTCTACTGCAGTCATATGATATTAGTAAGTGTTGAGATATTGGATTGGATAAACCTACCATTAAATGATAATGCATTAAGTACCAATACTCCAACAGAAGAAAGTTGTATATTTTAGCTCAGTTAATCAGATCTCTCTTTTTATATGTTTGCCCCCATTGCAGTCTATAGGAAGGCATCTATTCAATGATGTGTTATAGATATATCCATGACATTGAATCCACCTCAATATATTTTACCTTTTTATGGTTAATCCTTACAAAATGGGGTCTTATGGCAGTGAGAGTTCATTTCAGACCTAATGCTTAAATCTGGACATGGCTCTTTTACTGTAGGTTGTGAAAGCAGCTTGCTGTCCTTGAAAAGGGCAGTCATGTAGAGCTCTGAGAATCTTCCAAGATGAGCCATGAAAGCCTTTGCTAGTACCCTAAATTTTCTTCTGGTTGTGGTTATCATTTATGGTTAAGGAGTTAACATGGTCACTGTATTTCAAGGACATTAACAGTAATGGATGTTCACAATTGCAGGTTTAATTTAGCTTTAAAGTGGTGCTAGATATAACATAAAAAATGGCTTATTTAATGTAATAATATATAAATATATATTACCTTTTGTTTCAAATATGGATTGAATAAAGGAAGATTTTACAAGGGCTGAATTGTGGTGTATTTTAGCAAGATATTAGTCTATGAATGGCAACTAGAAGCAAGTTGTATTTTTATTATTGGTAATAAAAGTGATTTTTTAAAGCAACCACCATGTAATTGTTTTATATATTCATCCAATTTAAATTACACTTTATTATATATGTTTATGAAGCTGTTATGGTGACAATATAACTAGGATAATCTAATAATTTTAGACCAATCACAACGTTAGCATCTTGAAGATACCATTATAACTTTTAAGTACATATGCATCATGGAAAAATATATATTTTTAAAAAAGTAATAAAGCTGTGATAGGGCTATTCATAAAGTTTTACATTTCAAAGATATTCCTAACGGCACTCTTTAAAATGGGCAAGCAGATTGTGAATAAAGCTGCTTATCGTTCCAATTTTTACGAGCCGCTGCATGAAACTGCCTTAACATCTTCTTGCCAAGCTCTGGTCTATTACTGTAGCACATAGGGAAGCATCCTGATATCTAGCAGGCGTCCCCATGTATCTTTAGTCAAAACTGTTAATGTTAATTATGTTTAATAATAATTTGCAGACAATGAAAAGAAATAACAAAATGGTAGAGTATGTAGCCCTTAATATTATTATAAGAATGCAGAGAAAAGAAAAATGTCGGTGCGCTAAGCTAGTCCCAGGCTCAAATAATACAAATGTGTAAAATGAGGCCTACCAAACAGTGTGAGCATGCAGCAAATACAGTGTATTGGTTGTACAACGTATACAAAAAACAAAAACTGTCTGCGCTTCTCATTCTAATAAAGTTAATAACCTCTCATTTATATTATGTTTATATATTTGTTGCCAACTTTATTAGAATGAGAAGCTCAGAAAAGTTTTAGTTTTTTTTGTATTATTATGAAAATACCTACAGAAACAAAAAATATAATGGAAAGTTGGCAATCTGCTAAACTCAGATAGAGAACCTTTGATTGCCCTGCTGAAAGAAAAAACCCTAATTACCATGATCTATGCCTAAAATCAACTAATTTACTTTATATGTCTGTTTTGGTTTTTCAGTAAAGACATTTTCAGTGTTTTTTTCTTATTTCCTTCAAAATCCAGCAGGCTTGCTTCAGTTATAACTGTTACTTTATGAACTACTCATATTGCTGCCTCTTTAATGAAAGAGGCACAGTTCTATCTCTGTTGTTCTGGGGTGGGGGAAGAGGTTGGTGCCTTCACCTGACTCGATACAGAATAATTCTTGTCCTTTCTAGATGTGGGCCAGCAGGGTGACCCTAAAAGTTATATTGATGCTCAACAGGGGAGGGCTGGCAGCCTAAGGCCTGGGGGGGCAAGTCTAGTCAAGTGGCCCGTTGCACCACCGAATCAGCACACCATCCATGACCATCTTTTCCTGATTTTCTAATGCATATTGATGTAATGTGAGGGGACTGGGAGTAAAAACAATTATGTTTAATACATTAAAAAACAGCTAATCTTTGTAACAAGATAAAATTTAAATATGGAAAAATTGGACCCTAGGCATTTCCTTGGGCCCCTGTCTGTGTCACGAACCGGGTACACAGGTAGAGAAGGAGCCCAGGTGCAGGGGATGCTACAGACATGAACAAGACAGGACACCCCTATACAGAAACTAGCCTAGGACTATTTGATAACTATTGGAGATTCCATCACATCTTATGGCCATAGTATGGTTAGCCCACCACTACACCAAAGTACTCCAATGACGGTGGGTCCTAACGCTAATCCCTACATGACAGTGGTACGGAACAAACCAAACATGTAATCCAAACACATAGCACTGAGACATACCTTTAGACTGCAGACTGAGACAAACAGAACGCGTGGGGCACACCTCATAAGGGAAGCAGAACTGATGCAAAGAGGAGAACTAGAAGCAAGGAAAGACTCTTGGCTGGAAGCCCTTCGGGATGGGGCACACACGGCTGGAAGCCCTCGGGATGGGGCACCCTCGGCAGGAAGCCCTCGGGATAGGGCACACTCGGCAGGAAGCCCTCGGGATGGAGCACACTCGGCAGGAAGCCCTCGGGATGGGGCACACTCGGCAGGAAGCCCTCGGGATGGGGCACACTCGGCAGGAAGCCCACTTGCAGGGCACACGGCAGGAAGCCCACTTGCAGGGCACACGGCAGGAAGCCCACTTGCAGGGCACACGGCAGGTTGCCCACTTCCAGGGCACACGGCAGGTTGCCCACTTGCAGGGCACTCGACTTGGGAGTCCACTTAATGGGGCGCTGGCTGCAACTCAGGAACATGGCAGGTTGCCCACTTGCAGGGCACACGGTAGGTTGCCCACTTGCAGGGCACTCTACTTGGGAGTCCACTGAGTGGGGCGCTGGCCGCAACTCAGGAACACGGCAGGTTGCCCACTTGCAGAGCACTCGACTTGGGAGTCCACTTAGTGGGGCTCTAGCCGCAACTCAGGAACAAATCAGGAACCAAAGCAGGAACAGATCAGGAACCAAAGCAGGAACAGATCAGGAACCAAAGCAGGAACAGATCAGGAACCAAAGCAGGAACAGATCAGGAACCAAATCAGGAACAAATCAGGAACAAATCAGGAACAAATCAGGAACAAATCAGGAACAAATCAGGAACAAATCAGGAACCAAACAGGTGGTCCTAAAACGTTAATGACAAGGCCCAGACTGAGGGGCTGGGCAGGTTTATAAAGCCTGGCTTGATCAGGTGATACACTGCAGCTGGACATGATAATCACTCTGAGTGGTTCAGAGTGAGAAGAGCGGCCACTAGTGGCTGGAAACGGACATGACCGCAAAATAATTATGCATGGTCCAGGCTAGCAGGCTGACAGTCTGTAATCATACCCAGATGATTTTACTTACTCCCTGTAGTTCAGGTATAGATCAAATAAACAACACATGTAAACAGCATGTGTATGTATAGATCAACTGAATAAGAAGTACAAACCCTGTATTTGCAGGTGTACATAAATAATGTATGGAAACATATCATAGTAGATACAGATCAACAGAATAAACACACAAACCCAGCTTTGCAGGTACAGATCAACTGGAAATCACATAAAAACTAAGCATTAAATGTATAGATAAAACCCCCTAAATTACAGGCATAGATCACAGGTTGCACACCCCCAAAGCCAGCCCTGGTGTCCACACTGCCCACATAGAACCCGACCAGCACCAAGATAACATTAACAAATTACAGTCCAGACACCCAAACACACACACCAGGACAGGCTCTGCCACACCGACACCCAGACACGCCAGGACAGGCTCTGCCACACAGATACCAGGAAAGGCTCTGCCACACTGACACCCAAACACACACACCAGGACAGGCTCTGCCACACCGACACCCAAACACACACACACCAGGACAGGCTCTGCCACACTGACATCCAGACACACACACCAGGACAGGCTCTGCCACACCGACACCCAAACACACACCAGGACAGGCCCTGCCACACAGACAGCCAAACACACACACACCAGAACAGGCCCTGCCACACAGACAGCCAAACACACAGACACCAGGACAGGCTCTGCTACATCAACACCCAAACACACACCACGACAGGCTCTGCCACACCGAAATCCAAACACACACAAAACAGGACAGGCCCTGCCACACCTACACTCAAACACACACACACACACCAGGACAGGCTCTGTGACACTGACACCCACATCCAAAATGCTTTCCACAATGGTTTGCTGTTTGTTTGTTTTTCCCCCTTGTGTATTGATGCCCCAGCCAGCCCCCCCATTTGGTTTTAATGTATTCCCCCCACACCCTTGTGTATTGCCCCATGTGGATTTGTGCCCCCAGCCAGCCCCTTTTGTACATTATGCCCCTTGTGTATTGCCCCATGTGGATTTGTGCCCCCAGCCAGCCCCCCTTTGTACATTATGCCCCTTGTGTATTGATTTATGTGGTGACCCCAGCCAGCCCCCCTCCCTTGTGTATTGATGCCCCCCTTTGCATTGTTAATGGCCCATGTTAACGGCCCACCGCGGATGCTGCGGGCATTAAAGGCGGCCCTGGCGTGGCCGAATCGGCTACTTAAATGGACGGCCGCGCAGCTTTTTAATGTAGATTCAGGGCAGTCTGGGGGGCAATTGCCCCCCGGCCCAGCCCGCCCCTGATGCTCAACCTCAGGATTCATTTTGACAAGTTGAGAGACCAGAAAAGCTGATTTCAGAAGATCGCAAGGGGTATATAGAACTCACTTGTGGATTGATGATCTTAAAATAATACATTTTATGTTTTATGTTATCCTGAATGTCATCAATGCCATTCATTTGGAGCTGGCTGCTAGTTTACCCTGCAATATGGTACTAGTAGAGACAACTGTCAGAATTGAAGACATAAAAAAGAAAATAAACAATAAAATGTGTTATATTACATTTGGATGGATCATATTTCAAAATAATGTCTGATATTGGAACTGAGGTGAAAAAAATGCTTGTGTGTGTTATAGATTATTGCTCTCTGTGGAGACATCTGCAGTTTTCCTGTAGCCTAGGCTCCTATAAAATTCCACATGGACAATGTATCAAGTAGGGGTAAATAAGTGGCTTTATTATTTTCAGCAGGGAAACTTCAGGACACCTACTTAATCAGATATTTACGAGATAGATAGCCCTTTTGTGTAATTCTATTTTAGAAAAAAAAATGCAAAGCAAAATTTGTTAAAACAAAAATTAAATGTTTTCACCGGCAATACCGTTAATTCCTGCAAAGCAGATAAATACTTTAAGAAACACAGATACAAGAGTTGCATCACTATGAACATACACTATACAAACTACACTTCTTATGATTGATATATATCTAAGATGTTGGCTAAACATCATGGGAGTTGTACGCGAAGGCAGCAAGTTGTTCAAGACCAAATTAAATCTTTTTATAGAAACACTGTCTAATCCTATGTCGCAAACGGTTCAGGCCACACAGAATACTGAATTTATTTCCTGTATGTAACGAGGTCAAATGTAAAATACGTAATAATCTCTACTCTGGACAGACATCATTTCAGAGTTACATTATACAAAATATAGCCTCAATTGTAGATTGTGGACATTGCATGAATATATTTTGTGCAAGAAATCCTAAGCGGTGATTTTTTTTTTAGAAGAAAAAACTGCAATTGGAAGTCAACTGTGCAATTGAAAGTGGTAAAGTGTGTGTGTTGTTTCATTTTTTATTAAATGTATACTTTTGTAGGAGTGGCAATAATTTACCTTTACAAACTTAACGTGCTGTGAAAAATAATTTGCTGGCTTTCCAATTTCTTCTTTGTCACGCTTAAATATTTTTTGATTCAAAAAATTCAAAACTAATTCAAACTAATTTTAATATTAGACAAAATGCATTTTTAAATAATGATTCCATGTATATACTAAATCAACCAATTAACCAAGTATGACCAGATCTTTGTAAGATTTTTCTTAAATCATGCATATGATTATTTACTGATCGGAATGGTAGTTTTTTTTAAAGTAAGTTATACAGTATCTCACAAAAGTGAGTACACCCCTCACATTTTTGTAAATATTTTATTATATCTTTTCATGTGACACTCTACTCTACACTCTACAATGTAAAGTAGTGAATGTACAGCCTGTATAACGGTGTAAATTTGCTTTCCCCTCAAAATAACTCAACACACAGCCATTAATGTCTAAACCTTGGCAACAAAAGTGGGTACTCCCGTAAGTGGAAATGTCCAAATTGGGCCCAAAGTGTCAATATTTTGTGTGGCCACCATTATTTTTTCAGCACTGCCTTAACCCTCTTGGGCATGGAGTTCACTAGAGCTTCACAGGTTGCCATTGGAGTCCTCTTCCACTCCTCCATGACCATTTCACGGAGCTGGTGGATGTTAGAGACCTTGCGCTCCCCCACCTTCCTTTTGAGGATGCCCCACAGATGGTCAATAAGGTTTAGGCCTGGAGACATGCTTGGCTAGTCCATCACCTTTACCGCTCTTAGTCACACAGATCACATTCTACCAAACTCATTGCTTTCAGGCATAGAGATCACACTCTACCACACACTCCACTTTCAGCAATGCAAGTCCCAGTTTACTACACACATACCACTCTCACCCATGCAAATAACACTCTACCACACAGTACTAATCTGTTCTTAAAACTCAACATTATATATTGATTTTGAGATATTATCTTTCATTCACTTTCTGTGTATTGAAGTGTATTGATATCTCATCAACAGATCTGTCTTTGTTATCTATGTTAGCAAAATATGTCTGTAGCAAAACTTACAAATACAAATGTCCTAGTGTCCAGTTTGAGACCTGCACACCAAGGAAAAGGATAACTTAATCAGATTTTTAATATCCAAATGTTTAAATTGCAAATGGGTTGTATTTTAAAAAAAATGTATAAATATACCCAATTATTACAATGCAGAAGTAATTTAAAACACATATTTTACATTATCTAATATTTCTCCTGGGGACACAAAAGCCATTTTAACCCTGCAACGGAAACCCCTTTGTGGTCTGCAATACTAGCCATATAATGCTGCTGTTTAGTAGAACATGTCCTTGTTCAAGTGAATTCACAAAACAGAATATCTATTTTGACCAAAAATGTGTATGTTACTGTCATTGTGCTTTATTCATTAAAGGGAGAGTTGGCTGGGAAATTGTTAACTGTCTCACACCACGATACATTAAGGGCCAACTCTGCCCCAAGCTCTCCTTTTACTGAATAAAACCCTATTGTATCACCAACATCATAATTGATTATATACATACTATTTTATCTGAAAATGTTCTAGCTGATTTTTTTATTATTAAATGTAAATTACATTTCAAGCCATGAAAGAGTAGAAATGTTTTGTTTACTATATTCCTGGTGGGCCTTCAATGACTTTAATGTAAATTGGGGACATTGCATAAGGGGTAATGACCTAGCAGTTTGAACAGAACATCGTGTTACCTACTCTGGCAGGGTGCATAACAAATATGCTGCAGCAGAACTTGATTGCCAAGTTTCCAATGCCACCTTGTAAGTCAATGCTTATCGCAAAAGAAAGCACCATTATTAACATATAAAATTGAAGTGAGCAAATTAAGCTTACTGTTTATATTTTACAGTTTATTTTTCCCCTCCAAGACATATCCCTGACAACGAAACACAATGCAATTATTTAAGATGGCTATTACTCTTCTGTGTAATGTGGCGTAAGGAACGAAAAACATGGAAATCATCTTGTCTGTTGTCTGAGTTGACAGTCATTGCTGAATATCCCTCTAATTATAAACTGAAACTTTCAATGGCAATAGTATTGAAATCTGTAATTCTGAAGGGAAAAACGGCCAGATGGCACTTGATTGTTTTTATCCTAGATACCTGTGACTTGCTGTTTTCTTAAATTGAATTAATTATTGGTGAAGAGATGTGTGATTCAATGACCTTAGAAGGACACACTGTCTCCCAGGGTGCCCCCTAAACGATGCATACACATGAAAGAACTTTATAAGTACTTTTTAAAGCTGCAGAAAAAATAGATTTACCCATAGCTGCAGCTTTCCACCCCCTATGTCGTCTGACATTTCTTGTCACTGGCTTCTTAAAATCAACAGCAGCATGTTTCTCGCATACACACGGGGGTCTCGCGGTAAGGATCTCATGTGCCAGGAGATGTGTTTGGTAGAAGAAATCTCCCGCTTGGAAAATAGCTGCACAAATGTGTGTATATGTGTGTGTGTATATACCGTATTGGCTCGGATATAGGCCGCACCCGAATATAGGCCGCACCCTAAAAGTTTGGTGCTTTTTTAAAGAAAAAGTTTTGTAATAGATATGCTGCCAATCTGACCCACCCCCGAGATATGCTGCCACTCTGTCCTCCTCTCGGGTGTCTTGCGGGGCCGGCGGGGGACATCTACGCAATACACGTATACAACTCCCGGTCCTGGCACTCAGCAGAAAAGATTATTGGATACAGGCATCCCATACCAGAAATAATACGTGTTGGGCTATATGGTACTGCAATTTGTGTGCAATGCAATGTAATTTACTTAGAAATCTCTAGGGAAATTTGTTTAAAAAACATCACAGATGTAATTCAACCAATCTTAATTAAATCCATTCCAAGAAATGATTTATTAATTAAGGTTCTTGTTAATAAGGGCCTGCCTAGTTACCATGCACCATGCTATTTCTTATACGACATCTATTTAGTTTTTGATCAGATTTGGTCTGGATATCACATAAATATTGGGAATCGTTTTAATGTAAACTGGGTAGAATCAACCATTAAATACATCTTTAAAAAGTATTGAAAGTTCATATAGTTTCTTTGTGAAAATCAGCATATTTGTTATCCTGGTGCCCATTTAAAACCCATGTTAAGCTTGATCAACAAACAGAACATTTTACAATGTACTTGGCCAATTAGCTAGAAAATGTATGGACTAAAGTTTATGCTTAATGTTGGCTTTACTGAGATAACCAGTGTCCTGTAGCGTACCTACTGTAGGGTGGGCGTAGGGGGAGTTCCGCCCCGAGTGCCACTCATCAGGGGGGTGCCACCAGGCCAGCATTGGCTGCGCACCCCCTACAGAGTCAGACTATAATGTCCACCTCTAGAGGAGCAGGCTCGATTGGGGAGAGAGAGGGAGGAGAGAGATGGAGGGAAAGAGAGAGAAAGAAGGAGGGAAAGGGAGAGGGAGGGACAGAGAGAGGGAGGGAGGGTGAGAAAGCATTAGTAAGTATGTGTGTGTGTTGGGAGTTATACTGCACTATTGTCAGTGTTTTGTTCAGTGTATAGTGGTGGGAGTTATGCTGTACTCCATTAGTGCCTGGCTCAGTATATAGTGATGGGAGTTATTCTCTAAAGTAGATCATAACTCCCATCACTTTATACTGAGCCAGACATTACATTATAACAATGTATATAGAGCCAGCAGATTCTGTAGCGCTGTTACATTCAGTCAGTAAAATTAAACATCACATAAAACCACACAAAAGGAGAAAAGGGCCCTGCTCTTACAAGCTTTCAATCTAGGTGACCGTGGTACAGCATAAGTCCTATCACTATATACCACCGTCAATGTCTGTCTCACGGTGACCACATCGTTTTTCATATTGATGACCAGCCCAGATAAAGTGCTGTCATGCAGTATGTGGCATGCATAGACTCGTGGAAGAGAACCAATTAGTTGGTTATACCGTATCCGTACTGCAGGGCAGCACTTTATCTGGTCTGGTCAGCAATATGTAAAAATTATATGTGTCCTGGAAAACATGACTAATGTGGTCACCCTACTCTCAGTATATAATGATAGCAGTTATGCTGTACCACCGTCAACGTCCAGCTCAGTTTATAGTGATAGTGGTTATGCTGTTCCACTGTGATGTCTGCCTCAGTATATAATCATTTTTTAAGTGTGTTGTGTGTGTGTGCGCGCGGGTGCTACTTACAGGATCTGCCCCAGGTGACAAATACTCTAGGTACGCCCCTGCCAGTGTCCTAATGATTCAAAAATTTTTCACAAAGCACAGATAATACTTAGCTTCACTGGTCCCTGTCTCTATTAAAGACTCATTACTATATAAGTTTAAACATATTTACATTTCCCTTTTTCACAATCTAAAATATAATGAAATAATACAGTTTATCATGCTTGTAGAAATGAGAGGTACATTGGGACAGAGCACACATAATACAAGCATCAGCTAAACTGGCAATTTTTTTGTAAATTATTATTAGCAGAGTATATTATACTAAAGGAGACATCACTCTTTAATGCTTTATGTGCTGGGTTTGCCAATTGGAGGTGCAGCCATTAACTTAAATAAAAGCCCAGAATCTTAGAAAATATGATTTACAGGATATTTCAGACAGTTCGCGTGAAGGAGACCATTTTATTATGTAAGAAAACATGGGCTGCATTAAATAAGCTTGAAAGGACACTCGGGTCATCATATGCACTTTAATGCAAATGATAACTGAGAGGTCCCTTTAAATTTTTCAATGAGCCTCATCGAGGGGCTATGGAGGGGATTTGCTCTGCTGCTTCCGAGCTCCAGCTTTTCCTAAAGGTAAGTGTTGTTTTTTTTTTTTTTTTTAAGAATGCATTTTAAAGTACTTACAAAGTAAGTTCGTTGGTTAGGCTGCATAGGACACCAGAGTGGTCCCTTAAAGTGTTGATATACTTTACGGCCTGCACATAGGAAGAATGTGTGTGGTGAGAATCATTATAGTTTTGTTGACAATTTTTATGCCCACAAGCTGCAGATATTGTTTAAGCATAGCAATACTCTGTACATGAAACAAGACTTGCTTGTCACACAGGAGTACCTAGATTTGCATCTTATTATACCTAGGAACTCTCTGGAGTTGACCTGGAGTCTCCAGGGGAAGCCCTGCCTCCCTGGCCAGTTTCATCTTTCTCTTGGCAGAGGAATGGTGTTTGGTCACAACCACTTGTAAAATCAAAAGCTGTAATTCGTAACGACTATTATGCATACCCTGAAACTTAAGTATTAAACCTTTAATAGCCTATGGCTATAATACCGGTCCTTATGGAAACATTGACTTGTCATTATTCAAAGATGAACTTATTTCCGTCATCTACATTCAAACAGGGATATCAACCATGACATAGTGGTGGTAAAAGCACTAACTGGGACGCTTTAGTATCCCAGCTCCATACTGTTTGACCCTGAGGATCTGCCCCTTCACCCTGACATTGGGGCAAAAACCCTGAGACTCAGGGTACCCCAATATCACTTCAGTACGCACACATTTTTAAAGGATAATGTCAAAAATAAGATCTGCGTGTAGCCTTGATTAATTGAACTAGTGATGTCCATATATTGGGGGCTATTTACAAAATAAATTATTATAATACAAAGTTTAAGAAGTGGTCTTGCCTCCAAAGCCACAAAGGGAATGCTTCTGCTGACTTGATTATTTCGCTGTTTTTTTTTTTCCAGATTCACTTTGTAGCCTAGTTGCAATTAGTTGTAATATATATTTTACCACATCCTAATTCCCGAGAGACAGCTATGTAATTGTATTAAGGGGTTAAAGATCAATTACTGTTACTCACATACCTTATTTACAGCAAACATCTGTCTCATTATAACTTTAAGTTAGAATCTGGTCAAGTAGAAGATGCATTGCATTTCACTTGGAATTTCCTTTGTTACATAGACTACATAAATATGTTCATTCTTCTCAATATATTTAGAGGATAGAAAACAGAGCTATAACTGCTTATGTGTGTAGTGGTTTGTGATCAGTAATAACACAGCAAACAGCAAGAAAAAACAATCTTTTCTTTGCTCTTTAAACATTACCCAACACTTTTAAAGCCTGTACTGTCTTGGTGAATGTTTGGCATTTTAAGTGGTTCACATATAGTGCTACTGCTATTGTTTCAAGGGGAGCACTACAACTGTTTATACTGAAGTAGATAAATACATAAATGTCTTTTTCGTGACTCATTTTAACAAATAACCATAACAAGAAACTCTTATGGTGTCCCAGATTCATTACACCGGTTCTTATTTGGACATAGAAGATTAAAAGAGGACTCTTTCTGACTCCAATTTTCTGTTTTGTTTTTCTGCTAGTAGTTTCTGAAACATATCATTAATGATACCCAGCACCTGGTTGTAGCCTGTTTGACCATATTTAAGAAGATGAGCTTTTAGGACCTCAGAAGTCTTCTTATGAACATATCCGAAGAAGAGGCCTCTGATTTCTCAAAAGCTTATGTTACCCTACAATAATAAGCCATAATATGAACATTGCTGTAAAATGGTAATGCCGTGAGCCAAAATGCTCTAAATCCAGGGATCTGTCTAGGATTTAGAATGAACACATGTCCTGCATTGCAGCCTCTTACTAGGACTACACTGTACATGGTCTTGGAATGAAATAATACAAGCACAGGTAAGGGGAAAGCGTTACGCCTCTTGGAGCACACCCCTTCATGCTTACAAACAACAAAGTCACATTAATGGGTTTTTGTGTGTGTGTGTGTGTGTGTGTGTGCGCATCTATACACAAACCATGTATGTTTTGGTGTAGAAATTGAATGTAAAAGTACATAAACCACAAAATTATTGTGAGCACAGAATTCCCATTATATATGTCTGAAAGATAAAAATAAAATCTATTTTGCATTTAACAATTATAGTTAAATATTCTAAGTATTAACTTTCCCACATGATACTGCAACCCATCAGAACAAGCTGTTTTTCTTTCTAGTTCAAAGCTATTAGATACACAACGCCTTAAATTAACACAATCATTCCATTTATGACAGCTAGATTTGCTGAAACTGAGATCAATCTTAAACACGGATATCCATTGCCAAAATATACCTCAGGAAGACACCTTAAATAATTGGGTGTTAACACACGAAACTGCACAAATCCTTGCACTAGTAGGGCTAAATTGTATTTTGACACATTTCCCTTCCATGAGTGGTTAAAGCTGTCAAAAGGTAATCTTAATATACATTAAACTACCTTGTAATAAGTTGCAGTTCATTGTTACCAAAGTAATTTGTCCTCTTATTAACAGCTAGCGTGAGCCAGCATATATTCATCATATTTTTACTTCACTGGCAGGCTGCTGGCTTGCCACAATTAACTGTTTATAGGCAGATCTTAGTTGTGGTTAAAATCAAATATAAATGATAAAATATGCATTTTCCATATGTCATACCTGAATGCTTTTATGCTGCATTTCCAACCAAACCTTTCAATTTTGGGGTGGTATACATGTGTGGTTGTGTTGTGATAAGTAGGCTGTAAAATATACATTAATAAATTAAAGATCCACATAGACCAAAATAGAAAACACCATGACCACTGTGTACATATATTTTATTTCACATTTAATAAAAAGGCACGTTGATCTATCTACTGGTACCACACCATGTTCAAGCCCATCATTCAAATTCTGGTATTGGGACAACTATGAAAAAAACAGTATTTAAGACGATATAAGATTACAAATCAAAATGCCAAACTAAAACTTATGGTAGCTTATATTTGTTTCTAATTGTAAACTTCACACAGAGTGTAACCAATTGGTGTAAAATTAATAAATTGGTGTAATATTATCAAATTCTGTTCCTTCAATCATTACAATATGATCAGTAAAGAGGAATCTAGGCAAGGGAGCAGCAACTTAAGAGATCAAAGTTTTAGAAAACATTTTACAATGGTGATCAGAATAATATCAAGGTACAAAAGGTATGGAACAGATTCTGTTTTGTTTAGCAATGTTTCGCATTACAAAATTGTATTCAAGCCATTTAAGTTTCTCATTCCAATGAGCAGGAGATCTGACAAGTTCACAGCTGGTAATGAATTTGCACAAAGACGATTATACAAGTTGAGCACTACCCACAGCTACAATATTTGATTCCATGAACAAGTTGTATTGTGTAAACATCTGATCAAGCTATAGTACATATACCTATCTTGAATTTTAAAGATAACTTGGTTATCTACAGCAGTAACAGAAATGTAAACCATACATGTTATTATATATCTACACCAGCACCTAATTAAAAATAAAGTAATCCTGCTTACAAATTATCAATAAATACACATGGTATACAAATGTTTGTTTTTAGTTGTACAGCAATTCACTATACAATTCAAAAGCGAGTCAGCTGTGTGTGTGTATATATATATATATATATATATATATATCTGCCACAAACATTACATTTTCTTACCTGTATTCTTGGAGAATATGTAAAATCTTCTTATTCGTGCTCACTAGCCAGGGTTTTGACTAAGAATAATACCAGCCTTAAAAAAAACATACGTAGTAAGTGCTTTATCTCAGAAGAAATCTGTGTTTGTATTCACGAAGTCTGCTGTTCATGCTCGCGTACGAATAAATAATAAAAAGCAGTGGAAACTGAGCAGCTTTCTCCAAATGTAAACGGGGGACCTCTAGTGGCGATAGGCTGAATCTCCACTGACTTGCTTGCTTTTAATAAAAGTCAGCATGGTGATGTCAAAAAGCCAAGGACACAGGGAGGTATTCGCCTTTCAACTACATAAATGACGCAGTTATTAAAATTAGTAAACTGTGCTATTAATTAGAGGCGACTTGTATAACACGACAGACAACAGTCATCGTTTATCAATCTGTTTCTGCAAACATATAAAACATGTACTTTGAATATCTTAAAAGTCTTTTTGACCTAAAAGAAAAACAAAGACCAGAAGGGTAGACTATGTAAATATATACAGGTGATAGAAATAGTAAAATAGTGCAGTTATAAAGATGATAGAAAGGGATCCTTGCATTGTGATGAAAGTATAGATGCCCAGCTATAGCACACATCCTGTGAACTGTGTAAGGCATAAGTGCATATACCTCTATTTGCTTAAACAGATATGCACACAAACATAGACATATTCAATCCCCTCCAAGTTTATCAAGTCAGGTGTCCTTTACCAGCACTTATAGGGAACATATTAGGTGTACATTATTCGTAGAATTTTTATGTGTATGGCTTAAATGGTTTGGGGATTGTGAACAGGGGCAGGAGGGTTATACTTTTTAGATGTTGTGTTAGGGCAATGGGATGTAAGGGGTTTTTGTCTTTTTATTATTATTATTATTATAATTATCTTTTTTATATATATATATTTTTTAAATGCACTGTTATCAGTGCAGTATGGTTAGAGGTCCAGCCCCTGCTGGACAGACGCTGCAGGGGATATCCTGTCCTCCGAAGACGTTCCAGGTGACGTCAGCAGTGATGCGACCCAGAAGGGAATGCAACAGTTTTAAGAAAACTGATTGTGAGAAAAGGAGTAGAGGGGGTAGATAGGGAGAAGGGGAAGAGATCATGAGAAAGGGAGGTAGTAAAAATCTTGAAAGAAAGAGTGAGAATGAGTAAGATAATGAATGAAGTAAAGTGGATGAATTGTGTGAATGGGTGAGAGAATTAATGAGTGAGTGAATTAATTAATTGGTGTATGGATGAATTGTGTGAATGCGTGAGATAATAAATGAATTAATGTCTGGATGAATTGTGTGAATGTGGGAGATAATGAATGAATCATTGTGTGAAGGAATTGTGTAAACGACAGAGTGAATGAGTGAGTGACTGTATATTTGTTTTGTGTGCATCATAGATGTATAAGTGATTTGGGGAGAGGCAAGATGGCACAAGCAGGGTGTCTGAGCTTTGGGGACCAAGATGGCAAGGGCAGGGTGTTTGAGGGCAAAGATGTCTTATGCTGAGCCGTTTGGCAACAAAGATGTTTTACGCTGGGCTGTTTGGGGACAAAGATGGCTCAGGCTGGGCTGTAATCTGTGTGTGTAATCTGGGTGCTGGTCAAGTTCTATGTGGATACCAGGGCTGACTTTGGGTTGTGCAACCTGTGATCTATGCCTGTAATTTACGTTTTATTTATCTATACTTTTAAAGCTGAGTTTATATGTGATTTCCAGTTGATCTATACCTGCAAAGCCAGATTTGTGTGTTATTCTGTTGATCTATATCTGATATGCTATGTTTCCCTAAATTATTTATGTATATCTGTGTTTGTATAGAGATCACAGAGTCTGTGCCTCATCAGAGCGATCGGATATCCCAGCAGGGTCTGGAAGACCCTGTATTGTAAACATACAAGGAAAACTTTTGTGAATTGCAAGCCACTATTTTTCTGATGTCATTGGCTCTATCGCTTACAGAATGCCTTATTCTAGTAGTAATATTTTGATTAAAATATAGTTATTACTGTCATCTTACTATTGTTATGACAATGCATATTTACTGTAAAATTGACTTTTTGTTGAAATCATCAAAAACAAACTATCTTGTAATCTCTTTACAGAGTCATTTTGTGGCATGCATGACTGCAATCCTGGACCAGATGGATGATCAACATTACACATATTACATTGACACATTTCAATCAAGTTCAGATTTGGTGGTAAGGGATAAATACTATTTATTTTGGTTGAATATGAAGCAATTGGTGCAAATATTGCACTGTGATCTTCCCAGATAATATGGAGAGAGGTCTGTGACGGAAGTTACAATACAATATAGTAGACTGGTCTGGAGGAACTTTGATGACCCTACTAAGCTCAAGACTGTTGGCGATTCCTACCTTTTGACTTTTTGGCCAGTTAACAGCACCAAGACCATTGACCTAGAACTCTTTTTTAATAATGTATACATAAACTTATTTAACCAATCTTTTTCAGGATGTTTTGATGGAGACATTTATAATGTTTAAAGATCTCATTGGAAAAAATGTTTATCCTTTGGACTGGATGGCTATGAGCATGGTGCAAAACAGGTAATACCATGATTGCTTTTACAATAGATATAATTCTCAATTAATACAACATATTGGAAAATTCTATGTGGACTATTATGGCAAGTGGCTTGGTTGGATTTCAATTCCTTTTGCCCCTATTGACATGTAAGTGTCTGACAAATCCGCACACACAGATATTTTTTAAATAAATAAATAATGTAGCTATTAAAAATAAATAAAACAGAGACCCCAGAACAGCACCGTTTTTGTGCTGATATTAATGGCAGTGGAAGTTTGGACCTCTTCAGCTAGTTTAACACTATCCCCTCTTCCTACAAGGCAGGGGTGGAGGTAGGGAGAGATAGGTACAAGATGCTGCCTGTGCCTCTCCTAAATGTTTTAATGGTAATTTTATGCATCTTACCTCAAAGTGTAAAGATATTTTATCTATGTTTAACCCCCACATCCCTCCAGTAACAGGGTGGGAATTGAGGGACAGGCATGGGATGTGTGCCTCCCATAGGAGATGTACTATACATTAAGCCCCCTACCCCTCCAAGCAATGCAAGAGAGAGAGAGAGATTTGTAGCATATGCATTTGATATAATCATTTAATAACCATATTCGCTATAAATGCATAATTGGGCTTCTATATTACATGATACTTCTATTTTGCATATAGTATGAGTATGCTATAAATCTCTGCTATAATCCCCTCTTTTAATGCATTATGCACAATTACAATTTGGTCATTTTTGGCCAAATGTCTCTGTAATAACTTAGAAAATCACTTTCAGGAGAGATTAATTGTAGTGTAGTAATGATTTGGACACTGAGGTGAAAATCGACATTTCTATTACTGGCAAAAGACCATTAATCTGATATATATATATATATATATATATATATATATATATATATATATATATATATATATATATATATATATATATATATCAGGCTTTAAATTAGGAATGGTTATATCACTTAAAATAATTTTGGAAAGTAATCTGCATACACACACACATATATATATATATATATATATATATATATATATATATATATATATATATATATATATATATATATATATATATATATATATGTGTGTGTGTGTATGCAGATTACTTTCCAAAATTATTTTAAGTGATATAACCATTCCTAATTTAAAACATATTCATAATAGCCAACATGTCTACCCCACTCTTAATATTCTGGCTAATAAATGTCCCCGTGGTTTTTAATAAAACAAACTCTTGCCAGCATATTCTGTTTACTTTGTTCAAGTCTGCAAATTGGCTGCACTAACCAGAGGGCATCAATAATGAAAGCCATTTTGTAACTTGCTTGTATTATTTTAACTTTGTAGAAAAAAAGTACCAATTTCAGATTTGACAGCAGAGGAATAACTAAACAGTTTACAGTAAAATTGTAATCTCTTTGATTAATTAATAGTTAAATATAGTATAGTAAAAATAGTAAATATTTTGAATCTGTAAACAAACCTCTAATCCTGTAGGTGGATCTTTTATGTTGTGCATGAAATAGTTCCAGTAACAAAAATTACTAAACAGATATATTTTCTTGTGATCCAGGGTGATTTATGTATTATGCTAATCCAAATCTTAGAGGGATTGTGCCTGGAAATTTTGAAGAATGGCGTTAAGCAAATGAGCACTATATACCAGAGGATTAGCCTTGGAACATTATTCTGATATTTTCTTTGGTCGCTGAACAATTTCTGTGAACAAATAAGTGAAAAAGTTTATGTATAAGCTTCTAAAATAAATCAGCCTTATAATGCTGCTTGCATATTGAAGTTGTATGAATTGTGATGTTAAGGAAACCTGATTGACAATTCAAGACATATCTTAAATCATTTGCTTTAAAAGGCTGATAACTTACTCATGTAACCTCAGGTTGCTAGATGACTTTATTGTAGTTCTGCCTAAGGTCGTTTCTATCTATACTATGTTTGCAAACCATATGTTATTTGTTTTATGTTTTATGGAGTAGAGGGACACCATTAGTCTTTACTTGACCCTGATTTGTCAGCTGCAATTTCCCTTGAAGGTAATTGCTGATATACATCTACTAGCGAATAAATAACATTTTACCATGGGTGAAATATTTTCAGCTATTTCCATTTTCCATTAGAATAAAGTCTGTCTTATGTCAGTGTCGTAATGAGTATATCTCCTTTGTCCACTGGGATGTTTTCCTCATAGAAACATAATCTAGACGTAGAAAAATAATATTGATTAAAATGTCACAGTTAATGAGATTAAGGTCATGCTATCATGCTGATGTAGACGTATCATTTAGTTTTCAAAACGGAACCATTACCAATGCCTTCAAGCCACATATGAAAAAATAGCTATGGCAGAAAAAGCTGCTGATATAAAGCTTAATAATAAAAAAAATAATATATACTTTTGTCCATAATATATATATATATATATATATATATATATATATATATAAATATATTATAATTATATTATTATTATTATTATGATTATAAGACGACCCCCCAAAATCTGAATATTAATTTAGGAAGAAAAGTACCCTATAGACGACCCTATAGGAAAAAAGTTTTACTAGTAAATAAATAATAATTCATGTAAACTATTTGTTTGTTTTTAATTTCCTTTTATTTACCAGCCTGCCCTCCAGTTATGCACATCTGCCCCCAGGCATGCCTTATACCCTCCTATATGCCACTCTGTCCCATAATATGCCTTTTAACCCCTTATATGCCACTCTGGCATATAGGGGGTTAAAAGGCATATCATGGGACAGAGTGGCATATTGGGGGACACTTACATACCCAGACACTAATATACCCACCCAGACACTAACCTACCCATCCAGACACTTACCTACCCACTGAGACACTTACACTTACCTACCCACCCAGACACTTACCTACCCACTGAGACACTTACTGAGACACTTACACTTACCTACCCACCCAGACACTTACCTACCCACCCAGACACTTACCTACCCACTCAGGCACTTTACTCACCGCGATGCCTCAGCAGGCGCTTGCTGCAGCTCCCACGGGATTACAGCATGACGCTATGTGACCCCGCTAGGCCCCGCCTCCTCCAGAAAATTGAAGAGGTCTGCTTTGGGACAGCGCAGTACCGCCGGGTTCCGGTCCTGCTTCTGGAGGAATCTCCCCAACCGGCTCTGCTTCCCCACAGTGGGCGGGCTATCCCGGGAGCAGGAAGGTACGCGCTTATGCAACCTCGGCTGCTGCTGCCACTTTCGCCGGCGCTCGGTGATAGACGCCGGCAGCAGCTGAGGTTACCATACAGGAGGATCCAGGTCCCCTGCAGCGATGCGGGGGATCTGGATCTTAGTCTAATAGTCAGACCTCATTTGAGGTCTGATTAGAAGACGACCCCGATTACAAGACGAGGGGTATTTTTCAGAGCATTTGCTCTGAAAAAAACCTTGTCTTATAATCGAGCAAATACGGTATATATATATATATATATATATATACAGTATATACATATATATATATATATATATATATATATATGTATATACTGTATATACTATATGTCCAAATGTATTGGGACACCTGTCCATTACACCAACAGAGAATTTTATGAAATTGCATTCTAAATTAATAGACATTAATATATAGTTGGTCCCCCCTTGTGGAAAGCCTTCCCAGAAGAGTTGAAGCTGTTATAGCTGCAAAGGGGGACCAACTACATATTAATGTCTATCTATTTAGAATGAGATGTCATAAAAGTCCCTGTTGGTATAATGGTCAGATGTCCCAATACTTTTGTCCATATAGTGTATATATATATATATATACACTATGAACACACATCACTGTCATCTTTTGTACATAAAAAATAATTTTATACCAAAGAAAGTACAGTGTTTCTATTTTATATGCGCTTGACAAACAGTTGATATGGTATTGCTGTTAGAACATAGCAAGTAATCATCAATTTAGAATATTAAGGAAAGGAATAACACATCATTCAAGGGTTATAAAACTATGTCAGGAGATATCTGCTGCATAAATTCATTAAGGCCTGTTCAATCTGGAAATATACATGTCAAGCAGTACAAATGATATCAGCTCACCCTGTTTGGATACACCCTGTGCAAGCACATACAACCTAGAGCGACTATTCATGCTTTTATGCATGTGAATGCTTTCCCAAATTTGTTAGCTTTTCAGATGCATAAGAATTAGTTCTCCAAAGATTCTACCTAATTAAATATTTCCTGTCAGTCATCGTCTCTGTCCTTACTTCCGCTAAATCATGATTTTAGCTCCTATGTGTTGAGATTTCCTACTGCTCTGGAGTTTTCATTGTTCCAGGTGAATAATGAAGTCCGCTGGTCACTTCGACCTGGAGAGTAGACTTCTTGATGGGGGTTGTTAACTTTAAAGTATTACTCCAGTCATAATAGCTATATGGAAGATGAAAATTTTAATCTTTTAGATAATTTGTCTTTCAAACTAAATAATTCAGATTGTTCCCTTTGCATCCAAGTTACAACATTTCTAATATTATATGTTAGCAACATACTTGAGCTTTAAAGTTTCCTTCAGGAATATAATCTAAAGGCTCATTGTAACAATTCTCTCTTGGATTCCTGTTCATATTTGTTTGATGATAATCACGATTATTTAATAATTATGCAATCATATCCATGTGCCATTCCTATATTAACTGCATACCTACATTTCCCACACAAGAACCCACCATTTGATTGGGATTGTTTTTTTAATGGTTTTGTGTGATATTTTATAAATATTTTCTTGTTGCTACTTTTATATGGTTATATATTTCCTGTTATATGTAGAGTGTTCTTGAGAGCTATCAACAAGTTTGCTGAAACCATGAACCAGAAATTCCTTGAAAATATGAATTTTGAAGTACAGGTAAGGTCTTATTATTCATTTTAATTGTAGAAAAGACCTATTAGTTTGTACATTTTTAGTACAATCATGTACAGAATGTTCTTAACCCATCTTGAAAGTAGCCTGTACCACGTTCCTCACCACTAAGTTACTTTAAAAGGTCATGGTCTCTGTTCTGGCAGTTCGCCTGTTCAGGCTGCCTTTGTAAAGGTTTTGGAATGAGAGAGGAACAATGTCTAGTCATGACACATTTCATTAAGTAACAAAGTTTCTTTTAATTTGAATATCTCAAACACATTTGCACAAATATAAAATACAATGTATTGAGTGAATAAGTGATTGCATATTGGTGGAGGTAATATTTTTTTTTGTATAATAGAATCTCATATTGCTATACTATGTTAGGTTTTAAACATTAAGCATTTTTGCTTTGTTACCCACATAGCAATATAAGGATAGAATGGAAATATATTATATCCTGAGATAAAGAAGGACAGATTCATCCAAATTAGCCTGAAAGCACTAATAGTCTCATATGCCAAATCATGGGTTGCTATCTACACTTTAGAGATCAAACATCTCTACCCTGAACACATGACTCTGTATCTTGATGAATTAAGACGATATATATTTTTTTTTGCATATGTTTCCTAAAAACTGGAGGAAAACTAAGAAAAAGTCTTCCAATTCCTGTTTTTATTTTTTTTAATGCATACAGCAAAATTTAAGAAGCTACTAAAGACCTATGAAACGTTGCTCAGAAACACCTAATTAAAACAAAACATTTGTCTATCTACGAATAACAAATGACAACACTTTTATTAATGTTAAATCATAGATTGAATTACCCAGTGCATTATGAGGGAATGTTATAACCTTTTATTTTTTAATTTCATTTACAGCTTTGGAACAATTATTTCCACCTAGCAGTGGCTTTTATTACCCAAGATTCTCTGCAACTTGAAAATTTTTCTCATGATAAGCGCAATGAAATCCTGGACAAGTAAGACATCCTTTTCTTCCTCTGTTTTGCTAACATTATTAAACTAATTGTTACATTAAAAATACATTTTCTCCTTAGGTATGGAGACATGAGGTGCCTTATTGGCTTTGCAATTCGTGACATGTGGTACAAACTTGGTAAGTAAAAAATATGTAATAATAATAATATTTAATACAAACTACAAAATACATTCTTAATGATAGAATGAATGTGAAAAGTCAATGTACATTTTCAAGCTATTATTCTGTTAGATTAACTCCACTTTTTACATTACGTTACATTTAACGCATTCCTATGCATTTATTAACATACCTGGAAACTTCCTAGGATAGCCACAGACAGCCCTTAGTTGGTGGGGAGTCGGATTGAATTTGATGAGGCATGACCAAGCATCAGTCTCCCGTCTAGAGAAAGGCAAAACTAACTTAGGGAACCAGAGCTTCACCCATAGACCAAGAGTTCCTGGGTATGATTACAGAATGCTGATCTCAATGAGTATCTTGTTTTGTTCTCTTGTTTATGTTGACTCTTCATTATGTTTACTAAAGCAAGGGATTATACATTCAACTGTCCAACGACTTCACACAGAGTACAATTGTTAGACCTTTTTCACATAAGCCTTTTTACTTAAATACCAAATCTGGTATTTACCAAATCTGTATCAACTGAATGCCAATGACACTTAGATCTACCTATCTTCTCCCGATCACTCTCCGTCCCTCTTAGACATGCCCTCTCTTTCGAACTGGATGTCTACAAGGTTCCTCAAACTCAATCTCTCAAAAACTGTACTTCTTGTCTTCCCCCTTTAAACATGTTTAAATAGTTTGCCTAATTGTTAATGGTGCAATCACCCCCCTGTCCATACATGCTTGCTACCTTGGTGTCACCCTTGGCTCCGACTCTCACTTTCAAAGCTGTTCCCCTACTTACATTTATCCTCACTCATTTCCTACCTGATTTGTCCATTTCTCTTCTGCTCTAATTTCTGCTTCTCATGCACTCTTCTCAAAGATTGCTCAAATCCTCTGGTCCTTTGCCAGTTTAACCAACTCTCCCCTTGCTGGAAAGTATCCGGAGGGGTCACAGGAGGAGTGAAGAAACCCAGGAGGGATCTCTCCTGCTGGGATTTCTCATTGCTCCTCTTGCTGGCTGATCACACATTGTGATTAGTAAAGCAGTGTGATCAGTGAAAGTTAAGCCTTACATGTACTGTGTTTTACTAATACACGGTATAGCTATGGGAGTACTAGGGTAAAGAGGACTTCACTGGTAGTCTGGAGCCCACAGGCGCATGAGGCAGAAATCCATCACAGGGCTACAAACAACAGAATCCTCAGTTAAAATACCTAAAGGGGCATGTAAAAGGCATTGTCAAAACAGACTGTTGACTGTTGAATAAGCAAGCTAATCACCAAATAAAAAAATAAAAAACTCACTGTTCAGTCATAGTTACATGATTTTCATTTTGAAAATGTTACCAATTGTATATGTATTTATTAGTACCAGTCAATAACACAATGAACTAAAGATATTTTGGTCCAGAAAACAGTTGGGAGATCATCAAAGAGTTTACTTAGTTTTCACAACTCAATAAAGTTACAAGACACTGAGCTCTTCCTCCATCTGCTAAAATTCTGTTTTTAAGTTTTTCTGTAGTAAATGTTCTGTAAGCCAATTCGACAACACTTTGTCAAATTTTCTGCAGCATACAACATTACTGAGAACATAAAAATAAAATGTCTGCAGAAAGCTGACAAAGTTAATATGCATCACCCTCCAGGCATCCTCTCGTCACTTAAGGGCCTGGAGCCAAAGGCCCCAGTAGTACAGAAAAACTTCAAAATCAACGATTGCCAAAAACGTATAACACATTCTGATTAGTTCTTCTACTGTCATAAAGAAACTTCTGTCTTTTTTATATTTAAATCTATTCAAAAAGTATACATTTCTAAAACAAAATAAAGTTGCTGCTTACTGTGTGTGGAAATAGAGCAAAACAAGCTGGGAGACGTATAGAAAAGGTAAACAAATATTTAGCCTTAACTAGCCTTTTAGAACTAACCCCTTCACTACCCTGTAACATTTTCAAAAAAGGGTTGTCAAGATGGCTCTTTTGGACGTTGTGCTGCTGGCTCTTTGTTGACAGTTCCGATAGATCTATGCTCAGTGTGAGTGCCAGTACACCTTTGCTGCTGACACCTCACAGAAGGACTCAGGCGAGCAGTAGAGACTCAGAAGGGATCTTTGATCAGGCCTTCAACCCTGCTATCTAATCACACATATTGCAATCAGCAAAGCATGCTATAAGTACAGTATCAGACAGAGAAACAAAATTCAAGTAAAATAAGTACAGTTGATAATAATTATATGGATATGGATTATATGGCACCACTCAGTCATGACATCACAGACGTTCCGAAGATATGATAGAAGTGCTTGGAGAAATTGCTTGAGATGCTTTGGAAAATTAAAAAAAACAAAACCTTATTTTTTGCTCCAAATCCAGAGGTATTGAAAAATACAAAATAGGGTATTATCTATATATTAGACAACAAGTGAACATTTCATAAACCATAAACTTCCTAAAAGTTGATGTGTTAGGAAAAATGGACGAGCGTAAGGATCTGGGCAACTTTGACAAGGGCCAAATTGTGATAGCTAGAGGACTGGGTCAAAGCATCTCCAAAACTGCCTCTCTTGTGGGGTGTTCCCTGTCTGCAGTGGTTAGTACCTAACAAAAAGTGGTCCAAGGAAGGTAAAGCAGTGAAGAGAGTCATGGGCACCCAAAGCTCATTGATGCACGTGGTGGACGAAGGCTCACCTGTGTGATCAGATCCAACAGACAAGCTACTGTGGCTGAAATTGCTGAAAAAGATAATGCTGGTAATGATAGAAAGGTGTCAGAACACACAGTGCATCGCAGTTTGTTGCATATTGGGCTACATAGCCACAGACCAGTCAGGGTGTCAATGTTGTCCCCTGTCCACTGCCGAAAGCGCCAACAATGGGCATGTGAGCATAATAACTGGACCATGGAGCAATGGAAGAAGGTGGCCTGGTCTGATGAATCACATTTTTTTTGGTTGACTGGGTGCATCGCTTACTTGGAGAAGACATGGCACCAGGATGCATGGCGGATCGGTGTATATTAGGCTATTGTTGAGCAGTGACTTCTAGGAACGTTGATGGATTTTTACATTTTTTCTACATGACCTGATCCTACAATCATTGGCACATCATATTCTTTCCCTAATATTAAAGCTTTCCTCTAAAATCAAGTTCAATTTATCATATCCCTGATTTTTTTCTGTAAAATTAGAATTTATCATTCTATTTGAAAAGGTCTGAAAAATCAATGTTACTTAAACTGATGTTTTATTGTGAATACATACATTTTTAAACCACCCTTTCTGGTTATATATTTCACCTTTCATGAATCTAAAACAACAAAATAATTAAATAACATATCTTTATGAACAAGAAATTACTTTGTGAAGGTTTAGCTCCTATAGGTCTTTAACACCTATATTCATATTCTTGTCTACGCTGCACTTTCCATTTTTTTAATGCTTTATTTAGTTTTCCTGCATTCATCATATTTGAAAATACAAATTAAACAACTTAAGATCACAATAGGGACAACACCCTTTCAAGCCTATGGACACCATTCTAGAAAATATTCAAGTACACAAGTATGAAAACCCATTTTGTACTTTTGCTGAACCGCTTTTGAGGACTTCATCACCTTTTTCATTACTCTGGCTAAGAATGATCAGAGTTGTAGCACACAAAACCTCATCAGATTTTTTTGTTAAAATTAGAAAATATAAAAAACCTTTAGTCTGTCTGTGTTTCATTTTGTTTTTTTAAACATTTTTTAAATTAGGCGAGGTACATTTTGTAGTGTAGGGGGACTTTTTTATAGTTGAAGAAACTGCCAATCAATCAGCAGCAATCTCTTCACTGTAAGAAAAAGCCTGCACATCAAACTGATATGGCTTTCATCATTAACAGCAGTCTCTTGCATAAAGTTAAACATGCACAAACTTCACCAAAGTTGTAGGTTACCAAGATGGCTGATGATCACCTCACAAGCCTATCACCAGCCCCAATACACATAAGACCAGAGCACAGGACACCATATAGTCTTCATCTAAGTTACAATAATGAAGAAACACAATCTGTTTTAATAAACACAAATTCTCATATTGTTCTTGTACATATTGAATACATCATTCAAACATTCACAGTGTGTTGGAAAAAAGTCGGGAATTAGCAAACCTGGAGTCCAATCAATGAAACAGAATTGGAGTTTTAGAGCTACTTTGACAGATAAAAAACCCAGTTTGCTATTCTCAAGAAGCAACTGCTGATGTGAACAATGCCTCGCAAAGATAAATCTCAGTAGACCTGTAATCAAGAATTGTTGATTTGCATGCAGCTGGAAAGGGTCACAAAGTAATCTCATAGAATATTCATATTCATCAGTTCCCAGTTAGACAAATTGTTTATAAACAGAGAAGATTCAGTACTGTGGCTACTCTGCCTAGTCGACACTCCAAAATAACTCCAATGGAACAATGCAAAATGCTCAATGAGGTAAGAGAGAACCCTAGAGTAACAGCTAAGGGCTTGCAGGAATCTGAAAGTTGTTGACATCTCTGTTCTTGCGTCTACCATATGCAAAACATTGAACAGGCATGGAGTCCATGGCAGGAGACAATGGAGGAAGCTGCTGCTCTCTAATTTAACATCAATGTTCATCTGAAGTTTGCCAAAGAGCACCTTGACCCTCCACAACAAAAATGTTTTGTGGACTTATGAAACTAACGTTGAATTGTTGAAGGAGAACACATAGTACTATGTACGGCACTGCATAACCACATGAAATAATCCCAATGAAGTATGGTGGAGGGAGCATCAGTATTTAGGGCTGATTTGCAGCCTTGGGGCATGGAAATCTAGCCATCATCAAGGGGACAGTAAACACCCAAGTTCATCAAGATATACAGGGTAATGTCAGGGTGGCTGTATGCCAACTTAAACTCAGTAGAAGTTGTGTAATGCAACAAGACAATGATCCTAAAATTCAAAGTAAATCTACTATAGAACGGTTTAAAAAAAAGAAATGATCCTCCCATTGGAGTGGCCCAGCCAGATCTACGATCTTAACCCATTAGAGATGTTGTAGAATGACTTTAAGAGATACGTTCACACCAGACATCCTAGGATAATGGCTGAGCTTAAGCAGTTATGCAAGAAAGAATGGTCTAAAATTCCACCTGAATGTTGTGCACATCTCATCTGCAGCTACTGGAAATGCTTGTTTGAGGTTATTGCTGCCAAGGAGCTTCAACCAGTTATTAAATGCAAGAGTTCACTTACCTTTTCCACCAGCACTGTGAATGTTTAATGGGTGTGTTTAATAAAGAAATGAAGGATTAGCATTGTTTGTGTTTTATTAGCTTATGTACATTGTGTTTGTCTATACTTATGACTTAGATGTAGATCTGATCACATTTTATGAACCATTCAAAGGGTTCACTTACTTTTTCTTGCCACTGTACATGCTCAACGAAAATGTAAAGGTTGATTTGTAATTAATGTTGTAACGTGTTAACATGTTTATTAACCAGGCCAGAATAAGATCTGTTTCATCCCTGGAATGGTTGGCCCAATTTTGGAGATGACACTGATACCAGAAGTCGAACTACGCAAAGCCACCATCCCTATTTTCGTAGACATGATGTTGTGTGAATACTACCACAATGGAGACTTTAGAAAGGTAAACCTATTTCATTAATGTGTATTTTATAAATATATATTGTAATGATGGAATCATTTTTGAGGACTACTTTGAGGGGTTCTGGAAACAATGGTATAAAACTAGGGCGTCACAAAATTTTCATGACCCCTTGCCATGTACCAGAACCACCTAATTTGAAGGATGAAAAGTAGTTTTATATTTGATAAGATCAAGAATGATGATTGGAAAGATGGTTGTTAGAATGAAAGCCCTTACCTACTAAAGTCATAGGAGGATTGGATTGAAAGCCTAGTAGAGGAAAATATAACTAACATATTTGTGCCTTGCATACAATGTAATATAATGTAAATATAGAACATTTTGGAAAACACTCAGATAATTTAACAGCTTTTGACAGGTCACTTAAATTATTGAAAAAAAAGTGAACAAACCATGTCAAACTACCTGTCTACATCATTCTATAACAAGGTTGTTCCTAAGTAAAGATGTTTTTTTTTTTTTTTTTACAAAATCTGTGAATTATTTACCCAGAGTCCAAAGTGCTAGATTTCATGTAATTATGCTTATTTTAAAATATGTTTCTATGAAATGATCGGGTATATATTTGGCATAAATGTGAAACTATGACTAAATATAGAGTTATAAATTAACATTGGTTTAATAACAAAAAGGTGAATTATTGCTGAGCAGTTTAACAAAATATATTCCCTTTGACATTTTATATGAATCACACTAATTGAACATATATTTTATGTGATCTGTCTCACTTTGGTAAGTATATTATTTTTATTCATCAAGTACTAGCATATTCTGTAGCGCTGTACAATTGAAATATGGATCGGTTAACAGATACACAACAAAAATTTTTTACTCTCAGATACAAGAGGAGTTGAGGAGCTTACCATCTTGCCTTATGGCACTTTCATACAAAGTTGCCAAAAATGGGAGCACACAGTCTAAAAGGAATTATATGGGTAATTGGGACAAAAGGAGTGCAAAAACATAGGTAGTAGTAGCGCTCTTGTAGCAATAATTAGAGGTAACTGGTTGCAGGAGGCAAGACAAACTTTAATTAAATAATTATTCATAATACATATTTTTTTTCTTTAAATAGTATTTATAATTGAAATTAATTAAGTTTTATGGAACAAAATGAACATAACACTAGCATGAATGTATTTATCTCATAAAAGTCATCACATTTTCATTAATTTTGCCTTTATTTGCTGAATATATACATATTTAAAAGGACAATGCTAGATATAAAAATGGTTTGTTAACTAATCTGAACTCTAATAAATTTACTGTGCCTTTAAACTGGTTTATCAGCATAAAACAACTAAAACAAGGCTGGAATCTCAGAATGGTCTCCTTACATTGTATTCTCAAACTTAACTTTCAATACTTCATATAGAGCTCAAAATCCCCGTAATGTTTTCTGTTTTACTCCTTTCAGTTTGAAAATGAAATAATACTGAAGTTGGACCATGAAGTTGAAGGCGGACGTGGTGACTGGCAGTATATGCAGTTGTTTGAAACAATGTGAGATGATTATCAATGCTTTTTGTAGGAATGACCTGTAAAACAATTTAAAAAAACTAAAACAATAACCATAATAGTAATATATTAACCATTTTACGTGAAATTATGTTTTCCTCACCTGAGTCTTTTTCTATATGCCACAGACCCTTGCAGCAGCTGACTGACATTGAACACTATCGCTGTGTTTGTCTATAGTTATTCCCAAGCCCTTTTCACTAACACTACCCCATTTAAAGGATGATTCGCATATTTACTAATTTCCGCAAAATGCATAACTTTGCATTTGTCATCATTAAATCCCATCTGCCTTGCCTAGTTTGACCAAATCTCTTTTATATTGCCTGATTTTGAATAACTTCCAAAAGACTGATGCGTAGCTTTCAATACCCTGCAAGTTCATTAATAAAGACATCAAATAACATTCCTAGGACAAAACCTTGAGGACTTTCATTTACCACCAGTTTTAATTTATTTAATAGGTCATTTTTTATCTCCTAAACTCTCCCTTTAGCCCAGTTTTCAATCCAGATGCAAACAACATTGCCTAAACCCATCTCTTTGAATTTGTACACTACCCTAATGTAATCTAATGCTTTCACAAAATTCAAATAGTCACATCCGTTGAAAGACACTGATCAATAATTTTGCTCACCCCTTCATAGAATGCAATTATGTTAGACTGACACAATCCTTCCTTTATAAAACCACGTTGGCTGTTATTGATGATGTTATTGGACCAAATGTACTGCTGAATGTTATCCCTTAACAAGCTTTGAAAAAATCTTCCCACCAGAGATGTCAGGCACACAGGTCTGTAGCCACCAAGCTGCGATTTTAATCCCTTTTTAATACTAGTATCGTTTGCTTTATGTTGCTCTTTTGACTCTATGTCAAATAAGAAAGAATCAAAGTAATGGCCTGGCTATATTTTGGCTAAGTTCCCTAAGTAACTGGGGATGTATACCAGTTGGCTCTGGAGTTTTATGCATTTTATCTTTATTTAGCACTTTTATTTCTTTGTTCAGGCAATCAAAATGTATAAGCTTTTTGTAGCATTCATTTGCAAACCTGTAGACATTTGTTCTTCATTGGTATACACAGAGAAAAAAAATATTTAAGCCTTACACCTACTCCTGATCTTCGCCAACCAATTTTAACCCCATTCTTTTTTCTTCTTTCCTGACGGACTTTTTTTATTAAGCCACATTGTTTTTAATTTGATACTGAAGGGGACGTTGTGTTTTATTGATTAGTTAAGATATTCCACTTATCTTCTGTGTTTCTTTCTGAGTATAATTCATCCCAATCAATTACCTCCTGGGATGCCCTTAACCAGAAATGTGGTGTTTTGGTGGAGCCTCTACTAGTATGCATTTGTGAGTTAATCTTGAGTTTCACTGTGCTATGGCCACTGTTCCCAACATTCTCCAAAAGTTCTACATTGTTAGTTCTACATCCAGAGAGGTGATGCAATCATTTAAAATGAAAACATACCCTTCCCCCTTTATTATTTACTAAAAAAGGGTATAACCATTTTAATTGACCGCCCAGTCATCCAACCATGTTAATCCAACCATGCATCTCTTGCCAGTAACTGTAGTCTCCCCATTTTGTTTGGCAAGCTTCTTGCTGTCTTATCAGACTTGTTAGGTTACCTCCAATATTTCTTAATTTTCTTTGTGTTAAGT
The DNA here is from genome assembly GCF_027358695.1 of Spea bombifrons. Classification (NCBI taxonomy): domain Eukaryota; kingdom Metazoa; phylum Chordata; class Amphibia; order Anura; family Pelobatidae; genus Spea; species Spea bombifrons. The sequence continues at coordinate 13,426,993 of NC_071090.1, forward strand.
AGCTTTTAATATGTTGTAGTTTAGCTATTTCTATATCTATGCTGATTTCACCTTTGGTTTTCTTGACCTCACGTAAATAGCCATCACTTTAGTAAATACAATTTTCTTAAATCATACACATGTCTACATGGCCAGTCAACATTATAGATGGAGAAGCCAACAGCCTCAAAACCTTTTTAGCAATCGTGTTAAAGGTATATGTGGAAATCTGTGGAATATACCTGACAATTAAGAAATGTTTGTTTAACATATTTTCAATTGTTTCTTAACTTGTTCTTTCAGATTGCTGGATTATTCAGCAAATCATCCTTATATCTCCAAGGCAATTGAAAGCTTTGTGACTTTGATAAAGGGCTTGTTGGAAAGGTTATTGGATTACAGAGCAGTGGTGACTGATGAGAGCAAAGACAACCGCATGAGCTGTACAGTGAACCTATTGGTAAAGTTTATAATTAGTAACCAAACATGTCTAAGCGTATGGAAACCTAATAACAATGCTTTAATGTGTGAACCTGTAATAATAAAGATATTTTATACCAAATATTGAGATATAGTTATAATTTATGTTATTTCTAGGAAGTAGCACAAGCTCAGTTTTACAATGCTATCAATACGTATTTTACTAAAAGAACTAAATGTAGTGTTCATGGGTATTATCAATGCAGAGAGAGATTCTTTCATTATACTCAGTATAATAGTATGAACAGTGGATTAAAATTGACCCTGGCACTTTAAGGCCAGCTTGCCGATAAATATACTTGCAGCTACTTGCTGGATACAAATGGTTGTAGGATACACTATTACATTTTGTAAGGAACAACAATAAAAGGTATATAGGAGGCGTCACAAGGCCAGGTAGCCTTTCTGGGCCTGATTACACTGTATTAATATAATTATTCATCATTTCCAATATTGCTTTTTTTCCCCTCAGAATTTTTACAAAGACATCAATCGTGAAGCAATGTACATTAGGTAAGTATGTGCTTTCCTAGATGAGAAGGAAGGATTCTATCTAGCTTGAAAAACATTTGGGTCTTTTATTTCATGCTGCAACACAACTAGTTTGTTACTACGAATGGTTAAAAAAAGACTAGATTTGCAGGTAGTGTTTAATCTACAGCTACAGTGATCAACAGCATTGATAGTATTTCCACTAAAGCATTCAATTAAGTTATTGAGATAGTGTTTAATGTAGTATGACCTAGAGCAGCATACCCCTAACTTCAGGAACAAAATGTCCCCCTTATCACCAATGGCATCATATTTTCATTCTCTAAAGAGTACTCACTAAGCCTGATGGCAGCCATTAAAAAACATGAACCTTGAAACACATGGATAATTTGTCTAAAAAATATAATTTAATGATTACCATGTACCTGTCACTAACCTGTCAACCTCCATTTTTTTGTCTATAATCTCCACTTAAAACTGAATAGTACAAGATGCCAAGAATTCCCACAAATGTTGGTAAACAGATTGCTGCTGACACTCTGACACCCATCATGCAAAAGTTTTGCAAACTCTAATTCTCTTTTAAATGTTCTTACAGAATATTGCGTAGTAAATTGTTGCAAAGTTTCAAAACAGGGTCTTATTGCCCTAACAATCAATGGATTGGTCTAATAAACTGGACAACTTAGTTGTTGGTGAACTTAATTGATGCTAAAGACTTCTTTTCACATTTTGCACCAGTAATGATAAATATTGATCATAGTAGTTTATTGGTGTGTTATTCACAGGGGTGCTTTACTGCAAAGAAAATAAAAATATGTGATTAACATCTGCTGTTAACAGCCACTCACACAATAACAAAACAGACACAAGAAATAGATGTCACCTTCATCACGTAGGGGATATAACCATGGGTGTAGTAGGGAGGTCAGAGCCCGTTTTGCTTTTTAATATAAATCATATATTTTGTTTTATATCACAGATACTTGTACAAGCTGAGAGACTTTCATTTGGATTGTGAGAATTACACTGAAGCTGCTTACACTCTCTTGCTCCATACACGGCTCCTCAAGGTCAGTTAAAACATAAACCAAATCTTCCCAGCATTTTGTGTATAAGTATAGTGGATGTACACAACGCAGTCTTTGCTACAATGCAAACGAGAAACCCGCCCATGGATCAAATCTCAGGGGCTCACACAATCAGTCCCATTTGCCCCGCCAGATTGTTTGGGATCATATGTATATTATCTGCCTGGGTTACCCAGCTCCCTAGCAAAATAAAGGGTCTTATGCACAGTTAAGAACGTTTTCCTGTATAAGAAGGTAAGGCTGAAGTGTAAAAGGAATCGAGTGGACCTAGTTACAGTGCATGAAAGCTATTGAAACAATGTAATAGTTTAGAAATGAGTATTTTATTTAAAACGTAAGTTTCTTGTGTTCCACTGTAATATGTGATTGACTGGTCAGTAGTGTAGGGCTGTGGAGTATGTTGAATGCAGGTGAGATCAGAGGGAAAAAAGTAAAAACAGTAATGAAAATGCAAAAATAAATGCATTAAAAAAACAGTTTGAGGCAGCACTCAAAAAAAAAGATCTTTAATGTGTGTGTTTGTATGTATATATATATATATATATATATATATATATATATATAATCATTTTATTACTTTTGCATTTTAATTTTTTCCAAAGGGAATATCTATTTTGCCCAAATAACACTGAAAGAAAAAGAATGGAAATAAACAAAAATATAAAAAAGAAAAAATGAAAGCGTAACAAAAACTATAAAACATACCCTTTGATTTATGTTTATGTGTTTCTGTGGGTTTTTTTTTGGTTTTTTTTTTTAAACCTACTTGTCCTAAGGAAAATACAACCAAAACATGCCAGATTTGTGTGGGTAAATCAAACATGGAATCATAGTTGCACCAGTGTATGGTAAATATGGCAAAAAAGCTCTGATATTTACAGTATGAAAAACCTTCTGTAGCGAAGGAGTGAAATACATTTATTGAAAGCCAGCAAAACATTGTAGCTATCTAGTGAGTACAAATATTATGTGAAAATGAAGGCAAATTGGAATATTTATGTTTGGCTGAAAAAGTGAAAAACTGATTAGCTTTTTTGCACTGCCATAAAAACGCCCTGCGTTTTATGAAACACAGTTCTTTTGTTATTGGTATGCATTGAACTATAATTGTGTCTGTTAATGTGAGCATGCACATACTAATCCGGTATCAGTAACTGATTATATTAGTCATTATTTTCAAATTCAAAAACTGTGAGTGATTCATCGCAGAAAGGTAACATTCTATTTTCTCCAATTGTTTGATTGGGAATGTTTTTTTTTTCTGTGGGAAGATTGTATTTAACTCTAACACTGTTAAAAGTGATTGTAGATGTGTCAAATGGTCCTTTAGGATTGTGTTCATAAAAAGCTGTTGGGAGAACTGTTTGTCTTATAAATAGGGAAAAGTTATAGATTGTGGGTAGTTTAACAGAAATTTCCCCACAAATTATATTTTCTGGTTTTTGAAAGCTTGGAGATAGGATATACTAGATGATGTGCTAAAGTGAATTAATATTTGTCTCAACTAGTGGTCAGATGAGCAGTGCTCCTCGCAGATTATGCAGACTGAGTTCCAGAGCTCCCAAACACATCGTCATCTTAAAGAGAGTCTGTATGGAATTATTATTGGATACTTTGACAAAGGAAAGGTACGTTTTTCAAAAATGTTTTCCAGATACAATTGGGGCGATATAAATTAGACTTGTGCATTCGTCTTCGGGCGAACATGAAAACGAGCACGAAGAGGCCGTTTTTTTGTTCGTTCCGAAGGAACGTAGAACAGAATACAGTGCCGGCAAACCGTAGGCGAAGACGAAGACTCACAATCACGAAGAATCGAAGATTCTTCGTGATCGTCTTCGTTTTTGCCGCGCAACCGCCAAAATTTCAAACAGGAGTGAGCTGATCCTCGTCTGTCCAATCAGCTCACTCTTGTGACGTAACGCTAAGGGTCTCGTCCAATGCCTGTGCTGCTGTTTTTTGAATTCTGAAGGCGCCTTTATAAGACCAGAGCTTGCCTGAGAGATCCATTCATTTTTCGCTGTGACTGCTTTGGCAACACTGCTGTGCTGCATCCGAGCGTTACAGAGAGATTGTTCTGTTCTGTGTGAGACTGGTAAGCCTTAGCCTGCCATTTCTCACAGTGTACTTCATCCTCACTTCAGTGCTACTTAATTAATATATTTAATAATAATAATTTGATTAATTTAATTTTTTTAAAATTAATTTGTCATCAACTTTAGTGTAAGTGCTGTTGAGTTGACAGTGCACCCAGTGCCTCAGTGGCACTGGGGTGCCCTTGCCCTGGGCTGGCACTAGTGCCTATTGCCTGTCCTGCTTAAATAAATTAAATAGAATTTATAAATTACAATTTAATAGAATCTATAATTTAATAGTTCATTATAATATTATATATATATATATATTTGTCAGTCATATATATATATATACTATAGTATACTAGTGTAGAGTGTACTGTAGACATTCATCTACTAGTGTCTAATTTAAAATCAGTAATATTAATTAATATAATTAATAATTGAATTCATTATAAAATATATATATTTGTCAGTTATAGTTAGTAATAGTATACTAGTGTAGAGTGTACTGTAGACATTCAGAACATCTACTAGTGTCTAATCTAAAATCAGTAATATCAATAATTCTCTAATTCTTTCTTATCTTAATAGTTAATTAAATTAGCTATAAATAAAAGTAATAATATTAATTAATTACTACTAGCGTATAGTTCAGCTAATCTTATTAGTACTGGTGCTGCAGCTCTATAGTTTGTGCTTTGTTTTAGCAACAGTAAGAGACCAAGTCAATTTTTCTTAATTAATCTTTCATTTTATTTCATTTGTTTTGCTCACCTCAGTCCATCAGTGAAGTGAACTTGTTGGGCTAGTGAGTGCAGCCGCATAAGTGCTGTGTTTTTTTTTGATCAGCAAGCAGTGACGTTAACTGTTTTGCAAAGATTTTCTCATTTATTTTACATTTTATTTCAATTTTATTAAAAGTACCCTTAGTGTTTTGCTCACCTCAGTCCATCAGTGAAGTGAACTTGTTGGGCTAGTGAGTGCAGCAAGCAGTGAAGATAACTGTTTTGCTGTGACATTTTATTTTATTTCTAATTCTTTTCAAGAAAAATTGACTGTGACGAGCTGTACTAAGCAAAGCTTCAAGCTACTAGCTGTAGTACTAAAATAATTCTAATCTTCTTTAATCTTAATCTATAATATATTATAAATAATAATATTCTAATTCATAATCTATAATATAAGTAATTCTAATTCTAAATTCTAATTCATAATCTATATTCTTCTATCTATAATACATAATATATAAGTAAATTAGTTCTAATCTATTAATATTATATAACTTAATATTAATTAATAAATCATATACTGAATCTGATTTAACCTCACTTTAGCTTAGTGGGTTTGAGAGCGTCTGCCTAGAGGTAGACTTATAGTAAGGAAATATAGCTTTAGGCTAGCATAGTAGTAGGCTAAGCTCTTAGGCCCGTGTAAATTCAAATTAAAAATAAAATACTGCTAGTTATTAAATAGTTAATCTTGAGTTAATAATTTAAATAACTTTAGGATTTTGGCAGATTGCACACAGCACAGTGCAGTAGTGCATAGTTTTACTTTTTAAGCAGTAGCACTGAAGAGAACTTCCTCTAATTTTTTTGTCTTTAATTCGTTTTTCCTTTTTTTTATTTTTATTTTTTTATTTTTTTTTTATAGTTTTTTAAACACTACACTACACTACACTACACTACACTACACTACACACACAACACAAAATTTGAAATGGATCCTCCTTTTGGGACTAAGGAGGGACAAGCTCCATCTACCACCACCACCACCAGCACCACCACCAGCACCACCACCAGTTCTAAGATGCAGCCTTTGCGTCAGTCTAGTCGGCCAAGTAGGCCAAGCTCTCGCTTATCATTTGGGGAAGCATTGCTTGAAGGATCATCAAGTAAAGGAAAGGCACCAAAAGCAGGCAGTAGTAGTGCGGCTAGGCCCACAAGCTCTATGGTTTTTTACGGAAAGCCTAAAGCACCAGAAGCACGTTCAAAGTTAAAGGGTAGCACAAGTAGTACCAGCCCAGTGACTAAAAAGAAGTGCCTTTTGCCCCAAGCAGCATCTTCCCCATCCACCAGCAGCATGCAAGGTACCAAGCAGAGCCAAATTAGCAGCAAGACTCAGAGGGGTCCCAAACCAAAGCGATCTCATTCCTTTGTAGGGAAAACCACCACCACCACCACCCCCACCTCTACCGCCTCTACCACCACTAGTGCTGCGCCTACTGTTCCCACTGGTACCGCCACGCCATGTCCTCCTAGTACCTCTAGCAAGCCACCAAGTCCTTACAAAATTTTTGTAAAGACAGTTAGAGAGAGGGCTACACATAGTGGAACTCCACCTAGCGAGGTAGCAGAGGAGCCTGAGACTGAGAGGCCAAGTGCAGAGTCTATTCTTCCTGCTCGCACTACTACTAGTCACGAGTCTCACGACGATATCAGTCTTAGCTCCAGCCTAGCAGGAATTCCATTCGATCTGGCTAATGAAGAGCTAGACTATGAGCCAGAGGAAGTAGAGGAGATGAGTGGTCAGGAATCAGATTCCTCAGGGAGCAGTGTCCAAATGACTAGTGCACAATTTTCCCCTGAGCCTCCACCTTCTCCGCTACGATCATCACCATCACCACCACCAGCAGCAGCAGCAAAACCTAGCAAATCTAAAGCAATTAGCAGTCCCACTATGGCCAGTACTGTTACCACCAGTCCCACCACCACTAGTTCTGCCTCTGTTCATCCACCCCGAGCAGTAAGAGCAGCACCCAAGGCACACTCCAAGGCTATGCGCGCCCCAATTTGGGAGCACTTTGAAAATGTTGAAGAAGGGCGCTATGGAAAGTGCAAACATTGTGGGAAGCTAATAAGCAGAGGGAAAGTGTCTGGCCATTTTACCAGTGCTAGCATGAAGCATCACCTCAGCACTCAACACAACGCTGTGCTATTGGGGAAAGATGCAGAGGTAAAACTTAGTGCAGGCAGCATAGCTGGTGGCCGTGGAAAAACCCCAACAGCTTCTTCTTCTGAGCCAATAGCAGCAGCAGCAGCAGCAACTAGTGCTGGCAGCCAGAGACCAAGGCAGGTTGGAGCACTGCATGCCCAGCCCACCCTGGAAGAATTTGGGGCATTCCACTCCAAGAGAACGATGCCCAAACAGCAGGCCAATAAAGTAACGCGACTTATTGGTCAGTTCATTGCTGTTGGAGGGGCATCCTTCTCCATGATTGAAGGGGAGCCTTTCAAACAATTGATGGCGGCTGTGGCTCCACAATACACAGTTCCGTCACGTTCCACTTTCAGCAGGAACATTGTCCCCTCGCTGTATCGGTCCTGTGTTGCAGCAGTGAAAGAGGAGCTTTCCAAGGCTGCTGGTCAGTGTGTTCATTTCACTACAGATTTGTGGAGTGCACCTAGCGCCCAGCATGCCTTTCTTTCTTTGACAGCACACTGGTGGCAGCCCGGTGTGTCTAAGGAAGTTGCTGCAGCAGGCTACCGATCATTCCTTCTCCATGCAGAAGTGATGGATGAAAAGCACACTTCCCAAAATATTCTGCATGCGATTAGGAAAATGTTTAGCCTTTGGGTGGGAGCAGAGGCGGGCACCAATGTTGAAGTTGGTTTTGTGGTAACTGACGGAGGTGCCAATATGGTGAAAGCGCTGCGAGATGGTCATATTGTTGGTGTGCGCTGTGCAGCCCACATCATCCATCTTGTAGTGAAGGCAGCAATGTCAGAAGGAACTAATGTGGCAGCAGTAGTTCTGTCCCGCTGCAGAAAGATCGCTGGGCACTTTCACCATAGTGTTAAGGCTAGCCAACTTTTGAGGGAAGAGCAAGAGAGGTCAGGTCTTCCCGTACACTGCCTACGTCAGGATGTCAGTACACGGTGGAACTCCACGTTAGACATGCTAGAGAGGATTTTGGAGCAGCAGAGGGCAATCCATAATCTTGCCTCAGAGCACAATATTGGGATTACCTCTCCATTGAATAGGGAGGATTGGACAGTGATCGCCCAGCTAGTGGCAGTCCTTAAACCATTCAGGGATGCCACAGAAAATTTAAGCTCAAACACTGCCAGTCTGGCCCAGGTAATCCCAGTGTTCTCCCATCTAGGCAGCAAGATGGATGTGTTCCTTGGAAACCGTGAGGCTGTTCAAGGTGGCACTCTACATCCTGACGTAGCAGCCATAGTCAGGAAGCTGAAGGATCTGCTAAAAGTACACCTTCGCAAGCGAATGGAAGAGAGTCCCGAAATGATGCTAGCGTGCCTTTGTGATCCAAGAATTAAGGGAAAGCTAGCTTTGAAATTCAATGTTCTCAGTAGCTACCGGGAGCAATTGGTCAACAAGGTGCGTGACTGGCAGCGTAAAATGGGAATGCTGTCCGAGGAGGGTGAGGTGCAGGAGGAGGAAGAGATGATGTGGTCTGCTACCCCTAGCAGCAGCATCAGCAGCAGTGCCACAAGCAGCACAACACAGCTGAGTGGAGCAGCTGCGTTTTGGGAAGAGGCACTTGGCAGTATAGTTGGACCATCTGACAGAGCTAGCAGCAGAAAGGAGAGTAGTGCTGCTGAAATGGTCAAACTTTACCTCTGTGAAGTTCCTTCTGCTCCTAATGTTGATCCTCTTAGCTACTGGGATGAAAAGAAGAGTGTGTGGCCTGCACTCTCATGGGTTGCGCAGCAGCTTCTATCATGTCCGCCAACCACTGTTCAAAGTGAGCGCGTGTTTTCTATGACTGGAAACATACTGAGTCCACAGCGCTCACGCATGGCACCTCATCTCATGGAGCAGATTGCCTTTCTTAAATTCAATCTGCCCAAATTGGGTTACCCAGCTCTTAGCTTGGAAAGTTAAATTTTTTCTCTCTAATGTTTAAGGTAGTTTCTCCCCCTGGTTGCACTTGCTGCGGTGTGGCAATGCCTGCTACCTCCGCTGGTGTAGCCAATTTACGCTAGGGCCTAGTGTCTGAGCTCTGTAAGTCCGCTCCCAAACGCCTAGGACTGACAGTCTTTGGATGCTTTGCCCTGGGGTGAAACAGGTGAGTGGGTCGTCAATTGCCCACTCATTCACCTTTTTCCGTTTCCAACGCTGCTGCTGGTGGTGGTGCCAGTATCTTTTGCCAGTTCGCTTCCTGGCTGAAATCATGCCTCAGATGTCCCTAATGGAAAGGGTAGTTTCTCCCCCCTGGTTGCACTTGCTGCGGTGTGGCAACGCCTGCTACCTCCGCCGGTGTAGCCAGCTTACGCTAGGGCCTTGTGTCTGAGTTCTGTAGGTCTGCTCCCAAACGCCAAGGACTGACAGTGCTTGGATGCTTTGCCCTGGGGTGAAACAGGTGAGCGGGTCGTCAATTGCCCACTCATTCGCCTTTCCCAATTCTGCTGCTGCTGGTGGTGGTGCCAGTGTCTCTCTTCAATGCCAGTTCGCTTCCTGGCTAGTGTCATGCCTCGAATGTCCCTGATGGTAAGGGTAGTTTCTCCCCCCTGGTTGCACTTGCTGCGGTGTGGCAACGCCTGCTACCTCCGCCGGTGTAGCCAGCTTACGCTAGGGCCTTGTGTCTGAGTTCTGTAGGTCTGCTCCCAAACGCCAAGGACTGACAGTGCTTGGATGCTTTGCCCTGGGGTGAAACAGGTGAGCGGGTCGTCAATTGCCCACTCATTCGCCTTTCCCAATGCTGCTGCTGCTGCTGCTGGTGGTGGTGCCAGTGTCTCTTCTCTGCCAGTTCGCTTCCTGGCTAGTGTCATGCCTCAAATGTCCCTTATGGTAAGGGCAGTTTCTCCCCCCTGGTTGCACTTGCTGCGGTGTGGCAACGCCTGCTACCTCCGCCAATGTAGCCAGCTTACGCTAGGGCCTTGTGTCTGAGTTCTGGAAGTCCGCTCCCAAACGCCAAGGACTGACAGTCTTTGGATGCTTTGCCCTGGGGTGAAACAGGTGAGCGGGTCGTCAATTGCCCACTCATTCGCCTTTCCCAATGCTGCTGCTGCTGGTGGTGGTGCCAGTGTCTCTCTTTGCCAGTTCGCTTCCTGGCTAGTGTCATGCCTTAAATGTCCCTAATGGAGAGGGTAGTTTCTCCCCCCTGGTTGCACTTGCTGCGGTGTGGCAACGCCTGCTACCTCCGCCAATGTAGCCAGCTTACGCTAGGGCCTTGTGTCTGAGTTCTGGAAGTCCGCTCCCAAACGCCAAGGACTGACAGTCTTTGGATGCTTTGCCCTGGGGTGAAACAGGTGAGCGGGTCGTCAATTGCCCACTCATTCGCCTTTCCCAATGCTGCTGCTGCTGGTGGTGGTGCCAGTGTCTCTCTTTGCCAGTTCGCTTCCTGGCTAGTGTCATGCCTTAAATGTCCCTAATGGAGAGGGTAGTTTCTCCCCCCTGGTTGCACTTGCTGCGGTGTGGCAACGCCTGCTACCTCCGCCAATGTAGCCAGCTTACGCTAGGGCCTTGTGTCTGAGTTCTGGAAGTCCGCTCCCAAACGCCAAGGACTGACAGTCTTTGGATGCTTTGCCCTGGGGTGAAACAGGTGAGCGGGTCGTCAATTGCCCACTCATTCGCCTTTTCCAATGCTGCTGCTGCTGCTGCTGGTGGTGGTGCCAGTGTCTCTTCTCTGCCAGTTCGCTTCCTGGCTAGTGTCATGCCTCAAATGTCCCTTATGGTAAGGGCAGTTTCTCCCCCCTGGTTGCACTTGCTGCGGTGTGGCAATGCCTGCTACCTCCGCTGGTGTAGCCAATTTACGCTAGGGCCTAGTGTCTGAGCTCTGTAAGTCCGCTCCCAAACGCCAAGGACTGACAGTCTTTGGATGCTTTGCCCTGGGGTGAAACAGGTGAGCGGGTCGTCAATTGCCCACTCATTCGCCTTTTCCAATGCTGCTGCTGCTGCTGCTGGTGGTGGTGCCAGTGTCTCTTCTCTGCCAGTTCGCTTCCTGGCTAGTGTCATGCCTCAAATGTCCCTTATGGTAAGGGCAGTTTCTCCCCCCTGGTTGCACTTGCTGCGGTGTGGCAATGCCTGCTACCTCCGCCAATGTAGCCAGCTTACGCTAGGGCCTTGTGTCTGAGTTCTGGAAGTCCGCTCCCAAACGCCAAGGACTGACAGTCTTTGGATGCTTTGCCCTGGGGTGAAACAGGTGAGCGGGTCGTCAATTGCCCACTCATTTGCCTTTTCCAATGCTGCTGCTGCTGCTGCTGGTGGTGCCAGCATCTCTTCTCTGCCAGTTCGCTTCCTGGCTAGTGTCATGCCTTAATTGTCCCTTATGGTAAGGGCAGTTTCTCCCCCCTGGTTGCACTTGCTGCGGTGTGGCAACGCCTGCTACCTCCGCCAATGTAGCCAGCTTACGCTAGGGCCTTGTGTCTGAGCTCTGGAAGTCCGCTCCCAAACGCCAAGGACTGACAGTGTTTGGATGCTTTGCTCTGGGGTGAAACAGGTGAGTGGGTCGCCAATTGCCCACTCATTCGCCTTTCCCAATTCTGCTGCTGCTGCTGGTGGTGCCAGTGTCTCTTCGATGCCAGTTCGCTTCCTGGCTAGTGTCATGAATCAAATGTCCCTAATGGTAAGGGCAGTTTCTCCCCCCTGGCTGCCTCTGTCTGCGGTGTGGCAACGCCTGCTACCTCCGCCGGAGTGGCCAGCTTACGCTAGGGCCTAGTGTCTGAGCTCTGGAAGTCTGCTGCCAAACGTCTAAGACTGACAGTGTTTGGGTGCTTTGCCCTGGGGTGAAACAGGTGAGTGGGTCGCCAATTGCCCACTCATTCGCCTTTCCCATTTTTCAATGCTGCTGCTGGTGGTGGTGCCAGCATCTCTTCTCTGCCAGTTCGCTTCCTGGCTAGAGTCATGCCCAAAATGTCCCTAATGGTAAGGGCAGTTTCTCCCCCCTGGCTGCCTCTGTTTGCGGTGTGGCAACGCCTGCTACCTCCGCCGGAGTGGCCAGCTTACGCTAGGGCCTTGTGTCTGAGCTCTGGAAGTCTGCTGCCAAACGTCTAAGACTGACAGTGTTTGGGTGCTTTGCCCTGGGGTGAAACAGGTGAGTGGGTCGCCAATTGCCCACTCATTCGCCTTTCCCATTTTTCAATGCTGGTGGTGGTGCCAGCATCTCTTCTCTGCCAGTTCGCTTCCTGGCTAGAGTCATGCCCAAAATGTCCCTAATGGTAAGGGCAGTTTCTCCCCCCTGGCTGCCTCTGTTTGCGGTGTGGCAACGCCTGCTACCTCCGCCGGAGTGGCCAGCTTACGCTAGGGCCTTGTGTCTGAGCTCTGGAAGTCTGCTGCCAAACGTCTAAGACTGACAGTGTTTGGGTGCTTTGCCCTGGGGTGAAACAGGTGAGCGGGTCGCCAATTGCCCACTCATTCGCCTTTTCAATGCTGCTGCTGGTGGTGGTGCCAGCATCTCTTCTCTGCCAGTTCGCTTCCTGGCTAGAGTCATGCCCAAAATGTCCCTAATTGTAAGGGCAGTTTCTCCCCCCTGGCTGCCTCTGTCTGCGGTGTGGCAACGCCTGCTACCTCCGCCGGAGTGGCCAGCTTACGCTAGGGCCTTGTGTCTGAGCTCTGGAAGTCTGCTGCCAAACGTCTAAGACTGACAGTGTTTGGGTGCTTTGCCCTGGGGTGAAACAGGTGAGTGGGTCGCCAATTGCCCACTCATTCGCCTTTTCAATGCTGCTGCTGGTGGTGGTGCCAGCATCTCTTCTCTGCCAGTTCGCTTCCTGGCTAGAGTCATGCCCAAAATGTCCCTAATTGTAAGGGCAGTTTCTCCCCCCTGGCTGCGTCTGTCTGCGGTGTGGCAACGCCTGCTACCTCCGCCGGAGTGGCCAGCTTACGCTAGGGCCTTGTGTCTGAGTTCTGGAAGTCTGCTGCCAAACGTCTAAGACTGACAGTGTTTGGGTGCTTTGCCCTGGGGTGAAACAGGTGAGTGGGTCGCCAATTGCCCACTCATTCGCCTTTTCAATGCTGCTGCTGGTGGTGGTGCCAGCATCTCTTCTCTGCCAGTTCGCTTCCTGGCTAGAGTCATGCCCAAAATGTCCCTAATTGTAAGGGCAGTTTCTCCCCCCTGGCTGCCTCTGTCTGCGGTGTGGCAACGCCTGCTACCTCCGCCGGAGTGGCCAGCTTACGCTAGGGCCTTGTGTCTGAGCTCTGGAAGTCTGCTGCCAAACGTCTAAGACTGACAGTGTTTGGGTGCTTTGCCCTGGGGTGAAACAGGTGAGTGGGTCGCCAATTGCCCACTCATTCGCCTTTTCAATGCTGCTGCTGGTGGTGGTGCCAGCATCTCTTCTCTGCCAGTTCGCTTCCTGGCTAGAGTCATGCCCAAAATGTCCCTAATTGTAAGGGCAGTTTCTCCCCCCTGGCTGCCTCTGTCTGCGGTGTGGCAACGCCTGCTACCTCCGCCGGAGTGGCCAGCTTACGCTAGGGCCTTGTGTCTGAGCTCTGGAAGTCTGCTGCCAAACGTCTAAGACTGACAGTGTTTGGGTGCTTTGCCCTGGGGTGAAACAGGTGAGTGGGTCGCCAATTGCCCACTCATTCGCCTTTTCAATGCTGCTGCTGGTGGTGGTGCCAGCATCTCTTCTCTGCCAGTTCGCTTCCTGGCTAGAGTCATGCCCAAAATGTCCCTAATGGTAAGGGCAGTTTCTCCCCCCTGGCTGCGTCTGTCTGCGGTGTGGCAACGCCTGCTACCTCCGCCGGAGTGGCCAGCTTACGCTAGGGCCTTGTGTCTGAGTTCTGGAAGTCTGCTGCCAAACGTCTAAGACTGACAGTGTTTGGGTGCTTTGCCCTGGGGTGAAACAGGTGAGTGGGTCGCCAATTGCCCACTCATTCGCCTTTCCCATTTTTCAATGCTGCTGCTGGTGGTGGTGCCAGCATCTCTTCTCTGCCAGTTCGCTTCCTGGCTAGAGTCATGCCCAAAATGTCCCTAATGGTAAGGGCAGTTTCTCCCCCCTGGCTGCCTCTGTTTGCGGTGTGGCAACGCCTGCTACCTCCGCCGGAGTGGCCAGCTTACGCTAGGGCCTTGTGTCTGAGCTCTGGAAGTCTGCTGCCAAACGTCTAAGACTGACAGTGTTTGGGTGCTTTGCCCTGGGGTGAAACAGGTGAGTGGGTCGCCAATTGCCCACTCATTCGCCTTTCCCATTTTTCAATGCTGCTGCTGGTGGTGGTGCCAGCATCTCTTCTCTGCCAGTTCGCTTCCTGGCTAGAGTCATGCCCAAAATGTCCCTAATGGTAAGGGCAGTTTCTCCCCCCTGGCTGCCTCTGTTTGCGGTGTGGCAACGCCTGCTACCTCCGCCGGAGTGGCCAGCTTACGCTAGGGCCTTGTGTCTGAGCTCTGGAAGTCTGCTGCCAAACGTCTAAGACTGACAGTGTTTGGGTGCTTTGCCCTGGGGTGAAACAGGTGAGTGGGTCGCCAATTGCCCACTCATTCGCCTTTCCCATTTTTCAATGCTGCTGCTGGTGGTGGTGCCAGCATCTCTTCTCTGCCAGTTCGCTTCCTGGCTAGAGTCATGCCCAAAATGTCCCTAATGGTAAGGGCAGTTTCTCCCCCCTGGCTGCCTCTGTTTGCGGTGTGGCAACGCCTGCTACCTCCGCCGGAGTGGCCAGCTTACGCTAGGGCCTTGTGTCTGAGCTCTGGAAGTCTGCTGCCAAACGTCTAAGACTGACAGTGTTTGGGTGCTTTGCCCTGGGGTGAAACAGGTGAGCGGGTCGCCAATTGCCCACTCATTTGCCTTTCCCATTTCCTTTTCCATTTCATTATTTTCCTTCTGATACACAACCAACCAAACATAACACACACAATAACACATATAACACATATAACACACAGTGACATCACACATAACACACATACACACACACTTACAATGCACAAAACACAAGGACCTTTTCCTTGTTATTTGCCCTGGCCTTCACTCACTAATAGCATTACATTAACACTATAACTCACACTTCACCCTATAACATTTTTCCATCCACATACCTGCCAACAGACCCAACTTTTTCAGGGACAGTCCTGCTTTTTTCCAGTCCTGTCCCATCTAATTTAGCTAAACTAGGTATGCAAAATGCAAATACACATAGGTAGGTATAGCTCGGTAGGTAACGCTACTATAAACATTTAATAAATATAATCAAGTACTAAATAATAAATCTAACTTTAAAATACATTTAAATAAACCCCTATTTTTTTTTTAAAAAAAACATTAAAATTAAATTATTATTATTTAGACATAATCCATCTTTAACCAAACCAGTGCACTGCTACTAATCTTAAACATAACCGTACATTAACCCTAAGCTATTTTTTAGTTCTTGTCCAACATTTTTCCATCAGCATACCTGCCAACACACCCAAGATTTTGGTGGACAGTCCTGCTATTTTCCAGTCCTGTCCAATAAGTAAGTTGGGTTGTTGCAAAGTATGCCATTGTAAATAGGTAGCAAATGTTAGGCATGTAAAGTGGTCCAAAATCAATTTAAAAATGTAAAATATTCCCTATTCTTTTATTAAACATCTATGGACAGTACACCTCGGTATGTGTGTGCAACTCTATTGGTCGTTTCGGCAGGGGGCTCGCCTGCCATCAACGAATGAAGTGCATTCTGCAGTTCTGCAATTCACTCGTTGATGCCAGACCAGCCCCCTGCCGAAACGACCAATAGAGCTGCACACACGTACCTTCACGGCAGCTGCTGCTGCTGTGATGTGTTATTAACCCCGTATTAACCCCTGCTAGGCAACCAGGAGGAAAACGAAGATTAAACGAGCACGAAGAATGTCCGCGAATATTCGCCCGAAGAGAAGACAGGAACGGGCGAATATTCGCGGAATACGAAGATTTTTTTTTCCCCGAAGACGAGCACGAAGACGAACACGAAGAGCCCCCTGGTGCCCAAGTCTAATATAAATATATATACACTACTGTTCATGGAAATTTCTTGCTGTGCGAACTTAATTGCAAAAGGGGTTTCTAATGATCAATAGCATTTTAAACTTCTGCTTGTATTAGCTAACACAACATGCCATTGAAACACAGGTGCGGTGGTTGCTGATAAAGAGCCTCTGTACGCCTATGAAGATATTATATTATGAAACAGCCATTTCTAACTACAATAGTCATTTACATTATCATTAACAATGTCTACACTGTATTTCTGATCCATTTGATGTTTTAAAGAACAAGGACATTTGTAAGTGACCCCAAACTTTTGAACAGTAGTAGATATAAATATATAGAGGCAAGAAAAAGTAAATGAACCCTTTGGAATTACCAGCATTTATGTAAAATGTGTCTTAAAATCTGGATTGATTTTCATCTAGGTTACAATAATGAACAAACACAATCTGTTTCAAATAAAAACACAATGTTGTATTGTTCTTATCGATATTGAATGCATCGTTCAAACATTCACACTTTGCAGTCGTAAATACAGGAGTCGCATGGGTATTCAACTTAACACGTCACTGAGTTTTTAGAGACCATAACATAATTTGTTGTGTCATGTTACATCTAGATGTGGGAAGAAGCAATAGCCCTTTGTAAACAACTGGCAGACCAATATGAAATGGAAACTTTTGACTATGAGCTACTGAGCCAGTGCCTGGTAAGAACTTATTTTAGAGTGTTCTATAAATCTATAATGTTACATATTGAAGTGCTGCCAAATATGTATGAACCTACTTGGATTGTTCTCATGAAAAAGTTCGATTTTATATTACAAAAAGATTTAATATTATGCTCAGTGCTGCAATGTACAATTGTTCACATTATATTTAAAAACTTTACACAAAAAATAGTTATTTCACATATAAGTATGAAATGTATCTTGTTGGTTAAAGATAACAGGCTGACCACCACCTTGGGTACCGATTGATAACTAGTAGGTAAAAGTGAGATAAAAACTACAAATATGGCCACCAGGTGTCATACTTACCAGCAGAGAACCTTTTCCCAGTGACCTGTGTTAAACGTAGGCTCAGATGTGCACTTAAATCAAGAGAGCAATGAGTTAATTACACACTCATGTTAACACATATTCACACACGCACACGCAAATTCATGCTCACACACTTACACATCCATGCTCACACACAGATACACGTCCATGCTTACACACCATTTACACATGCATGTTTATACACATCCGTACTCACACATCAATGCTCACACACTTACACATACATACACGCACCTGCACCTACATGCTTACACACACATCCATGCACACACATAACCATCCATGCCCACTGTCACGGACTGAGTCCAAGCTGATGACTGAAAGGACCCAGCGCGCCCGATGTTTGTATGCAGGAGTCACAGTGCAGTAGTGGAGTTTGGACAGGGCCTGGTTGCAGGGTGACCACACTCACCCAGGTGTTGAGCACCTAGGGTTGTGCAGCCAAACACCAGCGCCCTGATATGGCAGCGGATGAAGTCCAGAACAAAGTGAAGATATATCCTGCAGGAACCCTGGAGCAGGCATAAAGCATAACACATGAATCACGTGCAGGATGCTGCAGGCTGGGAGAATGGAAGCTAGGCAAAGGGTAATATAGCAGACACATAACAGGCAAGGGAAAGGGAGACCAGGCAAGAAACATGATATAAGATATACACGATAAGTGGCACAAGACAAGGAATAAACATAACCAAACAAGATATGAACAAGACAGGACATCCCTCTACCGGGGATACAGACAGGACAGGTAAGGACACCCCACAGGTTACATCACAGACTGACACACATGAATACAGAAACTAGCCTAGGGCTACATGATTACTATTGGAGATTCCGTCACATGACATGGCCATAGTATGCTTAGCCCACCACTACGCCAAAGTACTCCAATGACGGTGGGTCCTAATGCTAATGCCTGCTGACAGTGATACACAACAAACCAAACATGGAAACCAAACACATAGCACTGAGACATACCTTTAGACTGAAGACTGAGACAAACAGAACACATAGGTGGGGCACACCTTATAAAGGAAACAGAGCTGAAGCCGAAGCAAGGAATGGAAAATAGAACACAGCAAAAGGAAATCCAGGAATGGATCAAAGCAAAACAGGGAAACTAAAGCAGGACAGATATGCAGCTCCGCAGCCAGGGCAGACCGTGACACCCACACACTATTTACACATACATGCTCACAGAAATCCATGCTCACGCATACACATCCTTAATAAAGGATGCATGGTCAGACACAGGCAGGGTCTATATACAAAATGGTTAATTATACAAGCCATACATTAGTTCACAGAGCAGGTAGTTAGACAAGCCAGGTAGATCAATCTGTAGCAGATGATCATGAAATCACCAACACAACATAACATAACATAGTAAGGTCTCACATCTTTCACCAAGAAGCCTAATCATAGACTGACAAAGACTGAAAGCTATCCACTATACAAACAGGACAAAAGTCTGGCTCTGATAGCTAAATAAATAAACTTGAATGACATGATTGACTCTAAAGAGATGGAATAAAGCATTTATGTTTTATTCATGTGGCCAACGCTGATGGTATTTGGAAATGCTATCTGTTGGGATGTGTGCTAATAACGTTACTCAGCTTTTTGGACTTTGCTGTACATATGATGTTGGGAAACTGTTTATAGCTGCACTGCTATATAAAAGCCATTACTGCCACAGAGTGAAGTATCTTGTCCTTTCTGGATCCTCTGTAATTTATCACTTGTGCCTTTAAAAAAAAATAATAATAATAATGATTGTTTTGTTTTATCATTTTGCAGTATATGTTTGCAAAAATATACTTAGTTCTATAGTCAATAAAAATAAACTCAGGAGATGTAGTTTTAAAAAACATATTTGAACAAATAGCATGTATTTTGGTTGTTTTATAATATAAAATAGTACAAGAAGATATATATATATATTTTTAAACGTTGTAAAACTCCAAAACCTTTAGCTGAACAAAAGAACAAAGAAAAACAAAAAGTCAACGTATCTCCCTTAACTAAGATCTCTTAGTTACATATCTCTTGCGCTCTCGGCCTTTTTATATATATGTTGTTCTCCTCTTGTCCATGCATCTGAAGCTCTCAGCCGCATGCCAGGCTAATTTTGCATTCATTAATCTCTTCTCTTTCCTTGATCCTCACTCATCTCTTTTTTTTACAAAATAATGAATTACCTAACAAATATGACAACCCAGTTAATTTATCACTTAACATAACAGTGTAGTAAACCTGCATTTGCACTAATGGTCTATTATCAGCGAAAAACTGCTATACTAAATGTGCATTTTGTATTTGAAATGCTTTTTTGTATACAGTATGCAGTATACAGACTTATTAGTCATTTAAGAGATGGATTATTTTCCACTTAATGTGTTTTTTTCCTGATTTTATAATGGCAGACTCAGCAAGCAAAATTCTATGAAAATATAATGAAAATTCTCCGTCCCAAACCTGATTACTTTGCAGTTGGATACTATGGCCAAGGATTTCCTACTTTCCTTCGGGTAAGTGATAAATTAATTTTATGTTCACACCAGATCATTTTCTAACTGGCAGCGAGTAAGCATGCAGATATAGATGCATGCAAGTAGGAGTTTGATTTATAGGTATGTATAGATGATAGCATTTTGGTGATCTCAGCAGATGACAACATTGTTTTTATGCTTTAAAAAACTAATAAAGTCTTACAAGCAATCATTTTATGTTCTCACAATACAGTTTACAGATGGTATTTAACTAAACATCTATCAATTGGTTGTTAACATAGTTTTCTGGCAGAAGATTCCACATTAGAACAAAACAGTAGTCAATTTAAAATAAAAATAAGTCAAATGTAGAATGATTTTCTTGGACAATGATATTATTAATAAATATATCTAATGAATATGTATGTTATGGAGATGTTTGTACTCAGTTGGGAAAATTCTGATATGCTTAATAACTTTGGGTTATTTAATTGACATTTAACCAACCGTATCCTCTCTTCTACTGATAATTTGTGACTGTTTTTACCACAGTGTCCCTTATATGCCAAAACATGGATCTTACCTAGGACAAAAAAATGGTAACATTTAATACCCAAAAGCCATGCGTTCAAGTTACAACACAAAACAGAACTAATTATATTTTAAATTTAATATTTTAAAAAAAATTGCACTGCTTATACAAAAATGTAAAAAGGATAGACATTGAAAACAACAGGAAAACCTATACAACTAGAGTCTGTAGATGATTAATGCATATATTAACACCTTAAAGACAAAGCCCGTATATGTACGGGCTCAAAATGCATTATTTTCAATGGGTTTAGGAACCGCCCATTGTCCTTAAGGGGTTAAAGTTTTCCTGAACGTCTTTCTTAAAACAAAAAGTTTCCACTAAAATTGACACATTTTAATAGAAATTTCATGAGTGGGGAGTGCAGAGCCCAGGTTATTTATAGCACAATAATTATGTTTTAAACATAATTAAAAACATTTAGGTGCTGGGCTTGTTAAATAGTTAACCTCTTGGGAGACTGAGCATTATTTTTGTATTTTGGTATAGCTAGATTTAGGTGACAGCTACAGTTAAAGTGGTACTTTAGTGGTACTCTCGAATAGTTTCTACATCATGTACATACTATATCTCCTGATAAAATGTGTATGAAAAATGGTTTGCACTATATACATGCATACATATGAAATGGAATAGCACAGGATAAAACAATACCAATAAAAAATGAGAAAGGAGGAAAAAGTATGTAACGAACCCGTTGCCTTAGCATTATTGTTGGCACCCCCATGAAGAATTCAAATGAGTTTGAAAAGAACAAGAATGTCATTGATGTGATATTATAAAAAGCCAAACCACAATCATTCTGGAAAATTTTTCTATGGACAGATGAAATTAGAGTAGACCAATGTAGGCCAATGATATGTTCATAGGGGAAGAAATCAAGCTTGTAAGAACACCCTACTTATAGTTAAACAGTGGAGGATCTAATGCTGTGGGGCTGCTTTGTTGTCACTTGTACTCAAGGTGTAAACTTAGTAAGGTAATCAAGAAATCAAAGGATTGCCACACATTGTCATATATCCATACATTTATTTTTACCAATCATAGATACCTATGATAGATATAGACATAGATAGATAGTTTAAGGTAAATTGTGCATCCAGTCACATGGCAAAATATATATAGTCCTTGTATTTGAGATAAAAAAAACTACATGATTGTTTATAACGATGAAATAATAATATTTTTTAATTCATCAAAAAGTCAAGAAAAAAGGGATCCCAAAAAATAATCACTGCATAAAATATTGTTCATACAATGAATTACCAGTGAAGAATTACCGTAATTGAAAATATATATGTGCAAAAGTGATTTAAGGTGCTTCTTGCATTTCAGGTAGCATCAATTCAATGTCTTTGGACTAATTGTAAACGTTATAATAAATAGCAGCATAAATTCACAATGCTTGTAGCAGTATTTTTTTTTACTTAATCCTTATCCACCATCGTGTCAAATTATGAGAGATTTTGATTGCTATATCTCAAACACAATGACTTTTTTTAAGATTATTTCAATATTAATCCTGTGAACTACACATATTGATTATACTGTTTTTATTTGCAGAATAAAGTGTTTATCTATCGAGGTAAGGAATATGAGCGAAGAGAAGATTTTCTGGCCCAGTTGATGAGCCAGTTCCCTTTCGCAGAACAGTTAAACACCACCTCATCCCCAGGAGAAGATATCAAAAGTTCTCTTGGACAATGTATCCTGATTGGACTGGGAAATAACATGGAATACTGTAGATATTAATTTTAATCCAACTTTTTCCAGTGTGGTAGTTTTTATTATTCATTTAGCATAGACATAATCATGTGGAAATGTTGATATTCTGACATAAATTTAAAATGTGCAAATTTTTATAATCCTTAACATAGTTTTTTATAGATATTCAATGCTTTACAGTTCAGCCTGTGTTAGAGGAGCAACCTAGATTTAGAAATAAACCGGTACCAGATCAGATCATAAAGTAAGTCATTGGCATTGTTACTTTATTGAGATGACATACTATTGGCATATACATGTAAATTTACTGTGGTTTAGTTCTCTAGATTAGATTTTTATATTAACCCCTTAATGACATATGTACGGGCTCAAAATGCATTGTTTTCAATGGGTTTAGGGACCGCCCATTGTCCTTAAGGGGTTACATGCGTGTTGGAGTCCATTTTGCATGGGTTCTGGTGCATGTCATCATTTTCCTTTTTACCATGGCTGCCCGTATTGAAATCAGAAAGCTTTAGTATGGGAACCTCTTGTACATGCTCAGCATCGAAGCAGCAGATAACTGCATGTATTGTAGGAAAACGCGAGTTTTCAGTTAGCATGGTAATGGCTGCCATTATTCCGATTGATTTAAATGAGAGCTCACTATGAAATGACTAGAATGCGAGTTCTACTGAGTATCTATAAGAAGCAAACTGAGGTATTTTCCCTGCTTTCAACAGCTATTACTCTAATAACTAAAGAATGCCTGCAGCTATTTGCATGCTGTAAAATACACTAGAGTGTTTTACTCAATATGTAAAACCATATAATCTCTTTTTCACATGACTGTATATATATATATATATATATATATATATAGACTGTATATATAATATTTCACATGAAAATAAGGTTTTACTTAATTAGCATAAGGCTCCTTTAATGTCTTAAGAGAAATATTCCAACTAATGCAACTCCTTTCTCACTTGTCTTTTCATATCCCTCCTCTACAATAGGCTTCCTTTCTGGGTTGATTATATTTTGATGGCTTTTATATTATGTGATGTAATGCCATAAACAAAGTATCTATCAATAGCTAAAAATATGTAAAGTAAAGGGTATGCTGTTTATAAGGTTTTCTCTTATATATCTAATAATAATAATATATCTTATATATCTAACAAAACTATGAAAATTGACCCAGCCTCCTGGTGCCCCAACCAATGGAACTCAAAAAGTTTAAGTACAATTAATTTATGGCACACTAAGCAGCTAGTCATCTCTTTCCACCTTGCATGCATCATCTCTAAAACTACAAAGTTTTAAAATCTTTAAAATCTACCACTGTGTAGTTAGACACCAAAAAACCTGCATGATTCTGTTTGGATACATAACTCACCAGTGTATAAAAGAACTTCCCACGGATGAATAACGCTCTAGATCTGTGGGTAACTCGCTACAGATTTGTGTGGGTTAACACAAAGGCTGCTATATAAATGGCTTAAGTGAGAATAACACGTTGGATGCAAATGAAATATTGCTTCAAAAAATACTGAAAAACCATAAACCGTCTCCACGTAAATTTAATTGCAGCCATATACTTCTATATGTTAGATGTAGCCCAGATTACAGAAAAAAGCAGACAGTCTGGATCAATTAATTTCTAATTAATAAATATGGTGTATTCACATATAGTCTTTTCCAAATTATCTGCTTACTCGCTCCCCTGGCAGTACACTCCCTGTCTTAATTTTCATTACTAAAGTTACCTGTTTTGTTTAATATTGGGCCTATTTCAATGTATATACCCCTCACAATAAACCACACAATATGGTGGTAATACAAGGTATTCAGCAGTGTACGTAGCATTTTGCCTTAAAAATATAAAAATAAGGCAAATATCTACAGATATCCTAAACAAAACTTCTATTTCCCTATTGTCTCTCACCTTATTGTTGTCCACTTACCTTTTGTCCAATACTTTTCTTCAATTGAGACAGAAAAGACAGCAAATTATACTATAGTGCTCTTATAATGAGAGAAAATGCTTCACAATGACACATACCCTCCAACGTTTCTGGTGCCCAAATTGGAACACATTTTTTGGAGGCATGGTTAAAGGCTGGCAGGGGCATGGCAGGTTCAGGCACTCAGGGACTCCCAAATCTTGCTTGCATGCTGAAGAATAATTTCTGTATTAGCCTGCACTTCACATAATGCTTACAGTACATGTCGTGCTGGGTGATGTGGGGGCCTACTAGGTGCCGGGGGTATTTGCAGAGACACAGACTCTATTATGGGCATCAATGATGGCAGTGTCAGCTTCCTACTTCCTGTCATGTGCCAAAAAGAAGCTCTTTCCGTTGTCACATGCTACAGTTGGTAAAGGTGGAGGCTGCATGGCTCTCTGCTCATAAGGAAAAGGTAAAGGTCAGCCAGCCATCAACCTGCAGCTACACTAAGATATATGATCTTCAGGTAGGACCTGGGCTCTGTGCTTATGGCAGTTAGTGTGTATATACAGGTGTGTGTATATGTATTTATCTGGGCATATGTTGGCTCGTGTGGTCAAATCCAACAGACAACCTACTGTGGCACAAATTGCTGAAAAAGTTAATAATGGTTCTCATAGAAAGGTCTCAAAACTCGCATTTGTTGTGTATGCAGCTGCATTGCCACAGACCAGTCAGGGTGTCCATTCTGACCCCAGTCTACTGCCGAAAGTGCCTACCATGGGCAAGTGAGCACAAGAACAGGACCACGGAGCAATGGAAAAAGGTGGCCTGGTCTGATAAATCAAATAAACATTTTAACATAACGTGGATGGCCAGGTGCATGTGCTTTGCTTACCTGGAAAACACATGGTGTCAGGGTGCATTATGGGAAGAAGGCAAGCCGGCAGAGGCAGTCTGATGCTTTTGACAATGTTAACGTACCACCTAACTAAGCATTGTTGCAGACCATGTACAGCCTTTCATTGACACTGTATTCCCTAGAATACAGAATAATGCACCCTGCCACAAAGCAAAAGTGGTTCAGGAACACAAAGAGTTCAAGTTGTTGACTTGACATCCAAATTCCTCAGATCTCAATCCAATCGAGCATCTGTGGGATGTGCTGGACAAACAAGTCTGATCCATAGAGGCCCCACCTCTATGGATCAGACTTACAGGACTGAAAGGATCTGCTAATGTCTTGGTACTATAGGATTCCTTCAGAGATCTAGTGGAGTCCATGCCTCAACATTTCAGGGCTCTATTGCCAGCAAAAGGGGGACCTATCATTCATTTACTTCCTACTGTAGGTGAAACCCCTGTTCGTTGAGGCTCTCTCTTTTCTCTTAAACTTAATCTGTGAAAGACTGTTTAAAACTGCCACTGTGATGTATCTGTCACGTGCAAAAATCTAAATTAGCCTAACTTGAAAACCACCAGCTTTGGACTAATTAATGGTAACTTTTCAATATTTTTTTACATAAAGTTCACAGATTAAACTATTTACTTACATGTAATTAAACTGCAAACTGGAAATACGTGGACATATTTTCCCCTATTCTACCTGTATTTTTGACCCGTAGCGATTCTCTTGCTTATTTTTAATAATCATTCCGTTACTAACAATGGAAATACAATGTTTTTTGAACTTGTTGCAAGGTCCCAGACAGGGCGTGTCGGCTGCAATGTTCAATGTTAAATGTTATGATTGTCTTCTGAGTATCAGAATTTGGATACAAGCTTTTAGCATGTTCAAATGAAAGCTTAATTCAACATTGAATTCA
The DNA here is from genome assembly GCF_027358695.1 of Spea bombifrons. Lineage (NCBI taxonomy): Eukaryota > Metazoa > Chordata > Amphibia > Anura > Pelobatidae > Spea > Spea bombifrons. The sequence goes on from NC_071090.1 coordinate 13,452,588, forward strand.
GTAATGTAGAAACAATTTGTACATTACAGCTAAGCTGTTGAAAAGTTTTCCTCGTTCTGGCTACCTAGATGCTTAGTTCCCCCTAATCCCACTAGGTTTATAAGATTGCCAGTAGGGCCCTTTCTACCTAATGTATGGGTTTGTCATTTTCAGTTTGTCATACCCATTGCACTGCCCTGCCAAAACTGCTGGTGCTATAAAAATAAATAATGCTAATAATAAAAACATTTAACACTTGGGGACCACAACATACACAAGAGATACATGCATGAACCAATAAAAACAGTACACGAAAAAAGAAAAGATATTAATGCAAAAGTAGGTGAAATTGATGATAATGCTAATTGATTTTCTTTGAGTGTATGAGTAACAAAAAGCACTAAAACTACCGGTAAATCACAATTTTATGTTTTTTATGGGCTAAAACTTAAAGAAGGTATGTAGAGTAATTGTGCATAATATTCTTTTTATACCTTAATCTATCGAAACAGTTATCCAGAAGGGCACTCAATTAATTTACATATACTCTGTGAAAGTAAGAGTACATTAAGCATTAATATTTTCATATAGTATAAAATACTGCCCAGGAGGTATGGATTAAACGTGCTTGTCGTGCTGTTCATTTTACACGATTGTCCTTTAAATAATCTTGCAGTTTTTACAAGTCAAATTATGTGCAAAGATTCCACTATTCAAGACCTGTAAGGAAGGGGTCCATTGATCCTGAAAATGAATTTGCTGTAAGTATATCCAGCTGGGAATATTTCATTCTTTATAATAATATGCAAAATCATTACTGCTTAAACACTGATGAAAGTTGGGAATTTTGAAATAAACGGAAATGTACAAGAATGACAACAGTGGAAAAACGTTTTATAAATGTAGGGTAACACTATATTTTGTCATAGCATTTTCTATTTTCTAATTAACACATTTAAGAGTAAATATAATGTGGGGCAAACACATGTAGAAATGCTGGTTTAATTTAAAAACTGTGGTGTCAGAAGGTGTTTGATTTGCTTCACTGACACAAAGAAATAGTACGATAGTAAGATGTATACACTGTACACAGTATTAAAAAGAACGCAGAGAAGATACATCTTAATATTACCGTATTGGCTCGAATATAGGCCGCACTTTTTTCCCCCACTTTAAGTCTTTAAAGTGGGGGTGCGGCCTATATTCGGGGTTTAGCGCCCGACGCCCGGGACATGCAGTCCCGGGCGCCGGGCAGGCAGCGGGGTTAGGATACAGATCCCCCGCAGCGGTGCAGGGGACCTGCATCCTACTCCCCGATACGCTCAGACAGCCTCCCCTGCCAGCACTTCCCACGGGGGGGGTGCCGGCACGGGAGGTTGTCTAAGCGCATCGTGCAGACCGTCCGCACGATGCGTTTTACCTCTGCCCACCCCCGACTTACCAGAGCAGACTCCCGGGTGTCTTGCGGGGCCGGCGGGAGACATCTACGCGATACGCGTATGCAACTTCCGGTACCGGCACCGGAAGTTGCATACGCGTATTGCGTAGATGTCCCACGTCGGCCCCGCAAGACACCAGGGAGTCTGCTCCGGTAAGTCGAGGAGGGGGGGGCAGAGGAGGACAGTGGCAGCATATCTCGGGGGGGGGAGGACAGTGGTAGCATATCGCGGGGGGGAGGAGGAGGACAGTGGTAGCATATCGGGGGGGGGAGGAGGACAGTGGTAGCATATCGGGGGGGGAGGAGGACAGTGGTAGCATATCTCGGGGAGGGAGGACAGTGGCAGCATATCTCGGGGGGGGAGGAGGACAGTGGTAGCATATCGGGGGGGAGGAGGACAGTGGTAGCATATCTCGGGGAGGGAGGACAGTGGCAGCATATCTCGGGGGGGGAGGAGGACAGTGGTAGCATATCTCGGGGAGGGAGGACAGTGGCAGCATATCTTGGGGGGGGACAGAGTGGCAGCATGTTTTTTTTGGTGCTTTTTTAAAGAAAAAAACTTTTTCTTTAAAAAAGCACCAAACTTTTAGGGTGCGGCCTATATACGGGGGCGGCCTATATCCGAGCCAATACGGTATATTTGGAATAAAAGGATTCCTATGTCCAGGATATTTTTAAAAAAAAACAAAAAAACCTTTTTTATACTGTGGTTTCTTTAATTATTACTTCTCCAGCCTCCTCATACCTTGACTGATGCTTCTTAGTGAAATACTCGGCAGAGCTGCTTGTCTCTGCCCGTTTTGAATAATTGCACATTAGCTTGTTCAGCAGCCTTGTACACCCTTGGTCAGTGTAGAGACCAGAATGTAAAAAAGTTTTAGGCAGGTGTGAAAAATGCTATAAAGTAAGAATGTTTTTTTTTTTTTTGTTAACTGTATTTGTTTTATCATTTGACAAACTGCAAGGTGAATGAACAGAACAAAAATCCAAATCAAATCAATATTTGGTGTGATCACCCTTTGCCTCCAAAACAACATCAGTTCTTCTAGGTACATTTGCATCAATGCATTATGTAGGTTGAAACACAATTGTTAACTGACACAGAAATAGCAGCATAGGAGGAATAAAACTGGATGAGGAGCAGCCAAACTCACTAACAAGGTGAGGTTTCCAAAGACAGTTTAATGTCAAAAGTCATACACCATAACAAGACAGCACAGCAACAAAACAGAACATAGTTATATTCCATCAGCAAGGTATCTCCCAGACAGAAATTTCAATGCAACAGTGGTTTCCAGGTGTTTTGTCCAAGCTATTTTGAAGCACAAATAAACATGCAATGTTGAGGACTGTAGACACAGTAGTCAACCAAGGAAACGTACTTGCTGCAGATGAAAGACACGTCATGCTTATTCCCCTTCACAATTAGAAGATGTCCAGTAGTGCTATCAGCTCAGCAATGTCAGAAAACAATGGGACCCTAGTACACTCATCTACTGTCTGGAGAAGTCTAGTCAGAAGTGGTCTTCATGGAAGACTTGCAGCCAAAAGACCATGCCATCTGACCTGGAAACAAGGCCATGCTACTTAACTATTCACTTAAACACAGGAACAGAGGTGCAGATGAGTCAAAATCTGAAATATTTGGCTGTAGTGGAAGGAAGTTGGTTCACTAAAGGGATGGAGAGCAGTGCAAACACTTATTATGTTCGGAGTGAGCAGTGAAGCATGGTGTTGGTTCCTTGCCACTTTGGGGCTGCATTTCTGCAAATGGAGTTGAGGATTTGTTCAGAATGAATGGTCTCCTCCATATTGAGAAGTATAGGCAGATATTTATCCATCATACAATACCATCAGAGATGCATCTGATTGGCCCCAAATTTATTTTGCAGCATGACAATGACCCGAAACATACAGCCCAAGTCATTAAGAACTATCTCTAGCCTAAAGAACAAGGAGTCCTGGAAGTGATGGTATGACCCCCACAGAGCCCAGATCTCTACATCTGCCTAAATCCACAGAAGGTTCTCCTAGATGTTTGGCAGGGCCGGCCCAAGACTTAATGCCGCCTGGGGCGAAGTTTAAAATGACGCCCCCCCCCCCCTGACGCCGGGGGGCGGCATTTTAAACTTCGCCGACGCCATTATCTACCCCCCCCCCCATTTAAAGGTACTTACCTTTAAACAGTCCTGCGGCAAGTCTTCCTGCTCTGCCACGGTGCCGGCTTGTAATGCTGAGCGACGGAAATTGACATCACTTCCGGCGCTCTGCATTACAAGCCGGCACCGAACAGGGAGACTCGCTGCAGAGGAGAGAGAGGGGGGCGCCGAGCGGGTAAGCGAAAACCACTCGGCGCCCCTCTCTCTCTCTCCTCCGCTTTAAAAAAAAAAAAAAAAGAGCGCTTGGGGCGGCAAAGTGCCGCCCCTTCAAAGGTGCCGCCCCTTCAAAAGTGCCCCAGTCGGCTCCATTGTAGGGCCGGCCCTGATGTTTGGAGCAATCCACCAGCCGAGTTCCTTAAAAACTGTGTGTGAGCGCACTTAGAAGAATTAATGCTGTTTTGAAGGCAAAGGGTGCTCACACCAAATATTGATTTAGATTTTCTTCTATTTTGTTTGCTTTTTGTTAAATGTTAAACATAGCCTGTTAACATGTCCATTTTTGAAAGCATTGTTACTTTACAGCATTTTTATCACACCTGCCCAAAACATTTGCACAATACTGTATATTTATATATATATAAATATACAGTATTGTGCAAACTTTATATATATATATATATATATATATATATATATTTACATATATACACATATAACCAACTTGTACACATTACTGATTATTTAATTAATAATGTATCTTTTTTTTATGTACAGTCAATGTGGATTGAAAGGACAACGTTTATCACAGCTTACAGGTTACCTGGCATTTTACGGTGGTTTGAGGTTACCTCCATATTACATGTATGTAATTTTTGGTTTGTTTGTTATTTGTACTTAATAGACATGATTACTGTAAAGTAGCCTCTATAACAGTCGCTCCCTACTCTGGTCTCCAGGACCAGCGCCAGACTTAGGTTTGCGACCCAAGTATTCAGAAACACTGCCATGGAGGGCACAAGTGGTTCTTTATTCCATTTAATATGCATTAGTTGTACATTTTCGAGTGAGAATTATTTAACACACTTTTAGTGTTAACTTTTAGGGGATTTTTTTTTTTGCAAATTCTGCACATATTATGTTGTTATAATTGAAATTATAGTTTGAAAGTGATTGAATTTTTGGAATTGTATTAGGCAACCATCAGTCCACTGGAAAATGCTATTGAGACAATGTCTGCAACAAATGAAAAGATACTGATGCTTATCAATCAATACCAAAGTGATGAACATCTGGCAATCAACCCACTATCAATGTGTCTGAATGGAATTGTTGACCCAGCTGTTATGGGTGGATTTGCAAAATATGAAAAGGTAAGAATAAATATATGTTACACGAGGAAGATTATTCTTAGAATAACTGAGGATCCATGGGGATGGGTCAGCCATCTTCCAAGGGTACCAGGCTGAATCTGTTCTGCACTTTCCAGCAAGGAGTGACATAAGGCAGCACAAATTTGCAGCTTGTCTTCAGCACAATATACACTAGGCTAGTCTAAATCGTCCATTACCCATACACTCATCATACACACTATCTAAATGCTTAGACAATTCGACTTTGTGGCCAAAAGACATATTAATCACTCTAAATCGTCAGCATGTGTTAAATGCGTAAGACTTGCCTAATGTACCAGTATTTACAATTCCTTATATGTCACAACAAAGGCCTGTATAGTGCATAGCGTGTTGCATAAAATAGAATGAATTATATTTCAACAGATTAAATTCTAATCTGTTGAATCAGGTTTTGGGATTATAATTTAGGCACAAGAAGAGTAATATGTGATATACATTGTTATAGGCAGCCACATTGCAAATTAGCACAAGGAAATGTGCTTGCAAAGACTGGTTGTATTTCCTAGTTTATTGTATTTTTAGCATCCATTTAAAGTAATGTCATATGATTTCCTATGTTTGTAATGCTGACTTTTGGCTAAACTGATGTGTCCCTAATGATTAAGCCAGAGACCAATGAACTTTTATTTATTGGGTATTGTGGGTATTTTAAAAGAATCAATATTAGAATAAAGAATATTGTGTATTTTATTTGCTTAGGCTTTTTTCACTGAAGGATATATGCAAGAACATCCAGAGGATTATGAAAAGCTAAATAGGCTTAAGGATCTCATTGCATGGCAGGTAAATGTGTTTATTCTGTAATATTAGTATGAAAGACCTCATATACTAACAGCTTCAGCCAACAAAGATAATATATTATAATATAATATGGCATTATGACAATATATAATGATTTAATGCCAGCTGAAAAGCTACACGGTGGTATCATACCTCACAGAGACCTAGAGGCTCCAGGGAAGAGGAATATATAGCCTGTCCTAAGCAAGTAACTGAGGAAAACAATGAAACTTGGTAAATAAGCAAAGGTATATTTTATATTAACAATGCATTATGATCTCATAGGCATTTTCTAATACTACTAGTAACAATGTTTTGTCATGGTATTATGTGATTTATACCACCTATATGAAGGTGGTTGTTTTTCATTCTTTTTTAAATTTTACATTTGTTGACATATAGGATATTTGCTGTGATATGCAAGTCACTCAATTAAAAAAATATATAGAAATTGACAGCACCTCTAGCTATCCTGGTTATTGTATAAACTGCAAACCTGACACTTTAATAATACTGCAGCCCTAACAGTATCTCTTTCATTGTTAAATCCTATAAAACATATTGAACATGTTAGTAACTTCTTGACTGCTGATGCCAAGACACTAAAGCAGGGGTTCTCAAACTGCGGCCCTCCAGCTGCTGCAGGACTACATCTCCCATAATGCTCCTTCAGCTAAGGAGTATGGGAGATGTAGTCCTGCAGCAGCTGGAGGGCCGCAGTTTGAGAACCCCTGCACTAAAGGGTGTGTGACTTAATTCCCAGTTCTATCCAAAGCATGTGAGTGGCCATGTGGCATTACGTCACTCCACACCCATATCTCTGCTGAAATTTGAGACCAACTGAAGCATCTTATCATAGAATTTCCACCCACAGAACTGGGGAATTATGTTTTAAAACAGCTGGAAGTCCCAACAACAAGAAAGCTAACATCTGTGACATAAACGTGGTTACTGTGACTGCCCTAATAGTCTTATGGCTTCCTAACCTAAGGGTTGGGGGGGGTAAGCCTTCTACATAATGGGACCATTGGTGGGCTGTAACGTGAGGAGGTGTGAGTTTTTTTGAGCAGAGCCACTCTCACATTTTGGAGATCCTGTGTTATAGGTATAACTTTTAGTTAGGGATTATTTGGGAAAGCTGACTCACTTGTCACTGTGCGGGAGCATCTCTTCATCTCTTAAATCACATAATCCCGAATATACAATATGCTCTGTGAGCCTTGCATCTGTTCAAAGAATACTTGGGAGAATTTCAGAAATTAAATTGTACTATAGATTATTGATGTGCTGGCATAATGGACTTCATTGAACAGTATTTAAAACAGATAACCTAGATACACTGTCAACAGCTAATGAAAAGGTAATTAATGTATTTAACATAAAAAATATAGTCTGAATAATGATATTCACTGGTTTTATGAAGCTTTAGGGTAATTGCTTTGTCTTTTTCATGAAGAGTCTGAATTTAAGTATGTTTGGCTGAACAGTTTAGTCATATTATTTTTTTGTGTTCTTTCTGCTCAATAAATAAACTATGATATAAACAGCAACGATACAGCGTACACATTAGAAAGCACGTTAAATAGCTACAACAACACACTTGCCTTTTGGCGCAGCCAAATAATAAGGCCTTATATGCCTATAAATGCACAAATTATCAAAAATATTTATCATTAATAAACTTAGATATATCTTATGCGATATGACTCAATGACAAAATACAACAAATATAGTAATTTCAGATATACTTCAGTTAATTAAAACAATGAAGTTCAAATATTTATGTACCAAACATATAATGAGACAATTGTGACACGGGATATATGGACAAAATATTCTGGGATGATGTACTTATGAGTTGTACCTTGATTAGTTCGGTGAGAGATTTATTTAATATGCCTTTTGATGGAAACTATCAAATAGTCTACATGGCAATGAAAAATCGTTCCATGTAATTTTACGCTAAGTTTTACCAACCAGGTTGTTACGTCCTTATTCCCATTTTCAAGTAATGAATCCCCAGGCACTAAATTCTTTGAAGACAAATGCAGGGCTGTGGGCAGCAATATTGTGAAACTGAGTAGGTTCATGGATTAAGCAGAACACAATCACCAATCTGGTTTTGAGAAACATTATACTAATAAAGAGAAATGTATTATTAAGTGAAAACTATTCTTTGATCTCTCAACATTAGATACCTTTGCTCGGTGCTGGAATACGGATTCATGAGAAAAGAGTCACTGACGACCTCCGTCCTTTCCATGACCGAATGGAAGAATGTTTTAAGAGTCTAAGAGCCAAAGTTGAGAAGCAATATGGTGTAAGAGAACTGGTAAGTTCTGTTCAATGCCTTAATGTAAATGTAAAAATGCAACACTATGGGATATGTTTAAACATGCAATCATTTTTTTTATGTCAGCATGTTTACATAGGATTGCATGGCGGCCCCATATGAAGGGAAAATAGTTAATTAAATGTCATAATAAGAGTGTATTACATAACACTACTAAGGAAATACAAGGTCACAGAATAAATATACAATAACTGCTTCCCAAAGGCACGGAACAAAAGGATAAAATATAAAGCAAATTAATGCAGAAAATCAAATGGCTAGGGTATAAATGAGGTAACACTTGACGTTTTGGCAAAAAGCCTTTATGAAGAGGATACCTCAGATATGAGGTACCTCATTTTAGCCTAGGCATTTGCCCATACATCCTGTTGATTCATTTGTTATTTTATTGTTCTGTGTTTTATAATATATGTAGATGTATATATTTGTTCTGCCTTTCTTAACCCCTTAACGACCAATGACGTGCAAGGCAAGTCATGGCATTAAACAAGTTTAGATGTCTTGATGTTGAGGTATTCAGCAAAATCGAGATCGGCGTCAACGTCCGCCATACACAAATGCCACTGCGAGAGACTTTGCCTCTCGCAAGATGGCGGCATCCATTAACAAAAATACATTTCCTGAGAACTCTGCAGGTTGAACACAGGTACTGCTTTCAACCATGCATGTCAATGGAGCCCAACTTTCTAATCACAATGTGATTGTAAAATATTAAAAAAATATTTTAAAACAATGGAAAAAAATTAAAAAATAGCTAAAAAAAAAATGTGGTAACATTTAAAAATAATTATGCAGTGATGTCACATCAGGAAAACCACCCAGTTCCCCAAAAATGTAAAAAAGTAAAAAAATGAATGATTTGATTGGAGTGGCCGGTTTCAAAGATGTGCCAAATAGGGCATGGGCACAGACTGGCCAAAATGAAAAAAGCGCACTTCCCAAATTCGGCCTTTTAGCCCAAAACAACCAGAAAAACCCATGTATGGGTGGGATCGCTGTATTGAGGAACACATATTGGGATATTGTTTGATAATTACATATACCAGGAATGATAAATTCATACCTGAAGTACAATGTGTGTGGGAAAAAAAAACACAAAAACATACCACCACAAATTTTGACAAAGGCTGATGGTAAAATTAGTGCATGGAAAGAGTTAAAATACCAGCACTTGAAATACATTAGGGCTGTAGGACCAGTCGTTGAAAGTTCCAAGTTGAAAAATGCGCACTTCCCAAATGTGGCATTGTACCTCCCAAACAACCCAACAGTAACATATACCAGGAGCTGTAACTGTTTGACAAAGTGCGGTAGTAGAATTAGTGCAGTGAATGGGTTAAAATACCTTGGAGTGTCTAGTTTTTTAAAACTATATGGTTTGATGAAGGCAAATTGCATTGGCCAACTTCGAAGATGTCCCAAATAGAACATGGGGCAGAATGACAAGATTTTGAAAAAATGGTTTTGACACTACTTATTACCCTATAACTTGCACAAAAAAATGTAAAAACATTGGGTATTTCTAAATAGTAGAATCTATTAAGCAGGTTTTTTCATTAACTTTTGTGGATGAGTATAATATTTTTCAAATAAAAGCGAGTGTTTTTTTCAATTATTAAAATATATTATTTTTTTAAGAACATTAGAGGATATCATCAAAACATGGTATTTGAAGAAAGCCCTTCTTGAAAAAAAAATATATTACTTGTGGGGGTACACTATATAGGAGAGGAGAAAATTACAGCGAAACACCGCAAAAGTGTCAGTAAGCATTTATTTGCCCTGGTGTTTTGTGCCAGTATTCCCTTAACCCTTTCACGATGAAGGACGCAGTACTACATCACAGAATTCCAACAGTTTGGACTGGAGGATGTTGTACTATGCCATAGCCTATTAACCATTGGAAAGGCTAAATCCTTGGCACAGGCAAGGGATTAAAACTTTAGTTTGCACATTCCGATGTCTTCAGATCCCTTCACTCTAGCGCAGACCTGAAAGGATCTGTCAAGATCCTGAGCCTGTATCTTAGCAAGTTTCAAGGTGTGGAAAAAAGACAAGGCAGTCACAGCCTGCAGGAGTATGGAGAGGGGAAATGCAAAGTTATCTATGAGACATCACAAGGGTTTCCCTAGGGTCTGGAAAGTTATGCCGCACTTCTTCTAGAGAATGTGTACATTAGAGGTAAAACTGTGAAACAATATGGTTTTGTTTTTTCAAAATGTTTCACTTTTTTTAGAATTTTTCATACTAGCGATGGATTATATAGAAGAATGCTAAAAAGAAAAATGAGGGAGAAGGAAATTGCGGTTGGACAATGACGCAGCAGAAATTTTTAAAATGCTGTTGTCATTAAGTGTTAAAATGCCTTCATCCTGAAGGGGTTGAAAGTGTTATATGACTTCTACGTGGTGCACTAAAATAAAGAGGGGCCTGGTCAGGGCCGGACTGGCCCACCGGGATACCGGGAAATTTCCCGGTGGGCCGGAAGGTCCGTGGGCTGGGCGGCCATGAAGACAGCCGCTGAGCTGCCCCCCAGGCTGCCCGAAATCTAATCAAAGCGGCCGCTGGGTGCTGATGCGGCCGGCCGGCATCAGCACCCAGCAGCCGTGTGCGATGGCCGTCTAGTGATAGGAGCAGTGTGAGGGGTGAAAGCTCCGCCCCCTCGCACTGACCTTTCACCCCTCACGCTGCTCCCATCACTATGCGGCCATCAGATTGCTGGGAATGTAATCTGAACGGCCGGTGCGTGCTGATGCCGCCGGCCGGCTCTGCTTTAATACTTTTTTTTTTACTTCATATGGCAAGCCGATCCAGCTTACCATATAAATAAAAAAAAAGTGTTAAAGTAGCTCCGGCCGGCGACATCAGCACGCACCGGCCGTTTAGATTACATTCCCAGCAGTCTGACGGCTGCATAGTGATGGAAGCAGCGTGAGGTGGAAGCTCCGCCCCCTCGCGCTCAGACTGCTGCAGCACCGGATGTCAGGTCAGTGGCATCCTGTCAGCATAGAGGAGAACAGTGTGCAGCTACCAGGAAGTCAAGAGAAGTAGAAGGTGAGTAAAATAATGTATTTTTTGTACTGTATAATGTTTTTTGTATTTGTTAAAAACAAAAAAAATCGGCATGTGTGTGTATGTAAGTGTGTCCCCCTATATGCCACTCTGCCTCCAGAAATGCCTTATATCCCCCTATATGCCACTCTGTCCCATGATATGCCTTTTAACCCCCTATATGCCAGAGTTGCATATAGGGGTATAAGGCATTTCTGGATGCAGAGTGACATATAGGGGGGTCAAAAGGCATATCTGGAGGCAGAGTGGCATAAAGGGGGTTAAAAGGTATATCATGGGGCAGAGGAGCATATAGGAGGGTATAAAGCATATCGGGGAGGCAGAGTGGCATATAGGGGGCATAAGGCTTTTCTGGAGGTAGAGTGCCCCATGATATGGCTTTTAACCCCCTTCATGCCACTCTGCCTCCAGAAATGCCTTATACCCCCTATATGCCACTCTGTCCCATGATATGCCTTTTAACCCCCTATATGGCAGAGTGGCATATAGGGGGTTAGAAGGCATATCATGGGACAGAGTGGCATATATTATTTTTTATTTAATATGGCAAGCTGGATCGGCTTGCCATATAAAGTAAACAAAAATGTCCCATAATATGCCTTTTAACCTCCTATATGGCAGAGTGGCATATAGGGGGTTAGAAGGCATATCATGGGACAGAGTGGCATATAGGAGGGTTGAGGCATATCAGGGAGGCAGAGTGGCATATAGGGGGGTATAAGGCTTTTCTGGAGGCAGAGTGCCCCATGATATGCCTTTTCACCCCCTTTATGCCACTCTGCCTCCAGAAATGCCTTATACCCCCCTATATGCCACTCTGTCCCATGATATGCCTTTTAACCCCCTATATGCCAGAGTGGCATATAGGGGTATAAGGCATTTCTGGATGCAGAGTGACATATAGGGGGTCAACGGCATATCTGGAGGCAGAGTGGCATAAAGGGAGTTAAAAGGGATGTCATGGGGCAGAGGGGCATATAGGAGGGTATAAAGCATATTGGGGAGGCAGAGTGGCATATAGGGGGCTTAAGGCTTTTCTGTAGGCAGAGTGCCCCATGATATGCCTTTTAACCCCCTTTATGCCACTCTGCCTCCAGAAATGCCTTATACCCCCCTATATGCCACTCTGTCCCATGATATGCCTTTTAACCCCCTATATGGCAGAGTGGCATATAGGGGGTTAGAAGGCATATCATGGGACAGAGTGGCATATAGGGGTATAAGGCATTTCTGGATGCAGAGTGACATATAGGGGGTCAAAAGGCATATCTGGAGGTGGAGTGGCAAAAAGGGGGTTAAAAGGCATATCACGGGGCAGAGGGGCATATAGGAGGGTTGAGGCATATCAGGGAGGCAGAGTGGCATATGGGGGGTATAAGGCATTTCTGGAGGCAGAGTGGCATATAGGGGATTAAAAGGCATATTATGGGGCAGAGTGGCATATAGGAGGGTATAAAGCATATCAGGGAGGCAGAGTGGCATATAGGGGGGCATAAGGCTTTTCTGGAGGCAGAGTGCCCCATGATATGCCTTTTAACCCCCTTCATGCCACTCTGCCTCCAGGAATGCCTTATACCCACTATATGCCACTCTGTCCCATGATATGCCTTTTAACCCCCTATATGCCACTCTGCCATATAGGGGGTTAAAAGGCATATCATGGGACAGAGTGGCATATAGGGGGGTATAAGGCATTTCTGGAGGCAGAGTGGCATATAGGGGGTTAGAAGGCATATCAGGGGGCAGAGGTGCATAACTCGGGGGTAGGTTGTCAAATGAAAGGAAATAAAAACCAAACATGTCTCAATCATAGCTTTTATTAAATATGGAAAAAAATAGTCTACATGAATTAATAAAGAAATAAAAGTTTCTTAACAGAATATCGTGAAGAATAATGTGATCGCTGTTTTGTTCCACTGAATAAAATGGAACTCTTTCATCTAAAAATGTTTGCAGTAGTAAATGTTTTGATCCCATTCTGTGTAATGTATTTCATTTATTAGGACCTTTTAACACTTTTGCTTTCTGGCATTTTAATACAAATAATGAGATAAAAAGAATGGCACATAGTGTGACTCGGGTGTGTATAAGGGGTGCGTGTGGGTATAAGAGCTTCACCGTGAGATAAACTATATGGGGCTGCTCTCCAAATTTTTCCAGGGCTGCTTTTCAGTCCCAGTCCGGCCCTGGGCCTGGTGTCTTTCCAAGCTGAGATACCTTTGCCGTTTGGCTGACAGGAGACTTCTCCCGCCTTTTTTGGCTTTAACCCCCCCCAGCATCGATTCAATCTGACCTGCTCAAGTGGTCGGGACTTAAGGTCTCCTGGTTGGGTAGGGTTAACACCATTAAGATGAATGTCATGCCTCATCTTCTATGCCTGTTCCAAACCTTGCCAATCTTCTTCCCACCCTCTTTCTTTTCCTCCGTCCGTTCCGCCTTCCTCAGTTTTATGTGGGGTCTTCGGTTGTGGCGCATCAAATTTCATACGCTGATCCTCCCCAAATCTAGAGGTTGCTTAGCCCTGCCCACGAACATATTACAGGGTTTGTCACCTGTTGCATATCGTGGAGTGGACCTGCTCCTTGCCTCACAAACAATGGGTGGGAGTGGAGAGCGCATCTCCCCCCTTCCCTGGCTTGCTGTGGCTTCCCCTCACCCCTTTTTACATGCTACTTAACAGGTCGCTTGGATATGCATCATGTATGATGCTGCGGTTTCTGTTCCCCTTCCCCTTCTTTTCTGTACCCATTATATTTGAAAACTCAATAAACATTGATTTACCCTAAAATAACGAGGGACCTTCTCAGATCACTTATACTAGAATTCTCTGCCTTCTGATCCTTATTGGTTCCTATTATTTTGAATGAGCATCTCAACTAGTGAAAAATTTGCCTTTTTATTTAGACATTATTATTTTTGTGATAAAGTATAGTAAATGACCATATTATCATAAATATTCACATAGCATGCCATACAGCCTGTAAAATCTTATCCAGAGTTGATAATGTATTGGTTACTTATCATTGATTAACTATAACAAATACTGACTTAATTATTAATATGCAATAAATACAGTGGAGATATTCTTAAACCTTTAAAAAAGCATGAAAAACAATTACCTTCCCATTGCATAATAGATGAGTATTTTGAGTCACTAGAATTAGGTGACTACTGCACAGCTAAACTTGCTGGAAGAAAAAAATGATGTGTGCATCATGAATTATCATGCAAGACAGACCTTCATATAAACTAGGTGCAATTATTGTGAACAAGCTTTGTTTGTTTAATTACACATAAATTAAGAGCACCTTTTATAAAAGTTCTTGGTATAAAACAAAGCCTTGTTTGTTTTCTATGATTCATCTTGCCAATTTATTAGTGTCACTGCCACAATTACTATAATAATAAATGATCAAAGGATTATTTCACTTATTTTATGTCTTGAACAAATTTACTGAAAAGGAAAACAGGATTCACACAAGTTTTAAATACTCTACATACACGGCATGACAATGGATTGTGATAATTAATGTTAACATTTATATAATGCTCACATGAAGGTGTATAATAATCTGCAGTTTAATTTCAACAATCTTATTATTATTGGATGTTGATGCATTAAAGGATATAGAACAGGTTTTTATTAATTCTACCACCTGCAGTGGGCGTGCTTGGAAGCCATAGGGAAAATGTATGGCATTGTAGCCTCAATCCAGGGTACACGGTTACTTGTTTTATCTTACTAACAGGCTGGGTTACATACAGAAATACTGTATCTTCATAAAACGCTAATTCATATTATGCCTTCAAAATGACGAAAATCCTTGATTTCTTACTGGATCAACAACCTACAATCATGCCTTCCTTATCCATTATATCCTTGTATATTTTGCTCTGCCAAAAACTCGTCCAATCCAAGACATTAATTATATTTGATGACAAGCTCTGTAGGTAACGGATTCCACATCTTTGTTGTTCTTACTGTAAAGAACTTTTTCAACTGATTTAGGTGAAAATTTTTGTCAAGTAAGACCGCTCTTCTGCCACTGCTTAGTTCTACTCCAGTCCTCACTGACACATGCTTAGTCCCATCGACACACATTCAGCCAAACTCAAACATGCAGCACCCTTAGCCATACTGAAACACACTGACTACTTTCAATTCTACTGAAGCTACTCTTTGCTATACTATATACTAAACAAACATACAAATATCTCAGATGAACAGATGTCAATATAAAGACTCCAAAGAGACAAGCAATAGCACTTTTATACTGATTGAAGATAGTATTTCAATCATCTCTGTTGAGGGGAGCAGTTTTTACTCATGCTTACTCCCTGTCCATGTTTTGCCTACTCCCTGCCTATGTCCCATTCCTCCAAAGTCTAGCTGGGGCAAGCCCTGTCCCGAGTGGCGGAACTACCGGGGTCGCAGGGGTCGCGACTGCGACCGGGCCCTGGAGTTCTGCCACTCAAGGGGGCCCAAGCAGGGCCGGACTGGCCCACCGGGATACCGGGAAATTTCCCGGTGGGCCCGTAGATTTAAAGCCGCCTCCGACGCCAGGGGCGGGCGACAATTGCCCCCCAGGCTGCCCGAAATCTAATCTAAGCGGCCGCTGGGTGCTGATGCGGCCGGCCTGCGCTAATATAATACTTGTTTTTTTAATTTAATATGGCAAGCTGGTCCGGCTTGCCATATTAAATTTTAAAAATGTATTAAAGCAGCGCCGGCCGGCGGCATCAGCACCCAGCGGCCGTGTGCGATGGCCGCCTAGTGATGGGAGCAGCGTGATGGGTGAAAGCTCCGCCCCCTCGCACTCACCTTTCACCCCTCACGCTGCTCCCATCACTATGCGGCCATCAGATTGCTGGGAACGTTATCTAAACGGCCGATGCGTGCTGATGCCGCCGGCCGGTTCTGCTTTAATACTTTTTTTTTGTTTTTTACTTTATATGGCAAGCCGATCCATCAAGTGTTAAAGTAGCTCCGGGCGGCGGCATCAGCACGCATCGGCCGTTTAGATTACATTCCCAGTAATCTGATGGCCGCATAGTGATGGGAGTACTAGAGTGGCATATAGGAGGGTATAAAGCATATTGGGGAGGCAGAGTGGCATAAGGCTTTTCTGGAGGCAGAGTGCCCCATGATATGCCTTTTAACCCCCTTTATGCCACTCTGCCTCCAGAAATGCCTTTTAACCCCTATATACCACTCTGTCTCTATAAATGCCTTTTAACCCCCTATATGCCACTCTGCCTCCAGAAATGCCTTATACCCCCTTATATGCCACTCTGTCCCATTATATGCCTTTTAACCAGAGTGGCGTATAGGGGTATAAGGCATTTCTGGAGACAGAGAGGCATATAGGGGGTTAAAATGCATATCAGGGGGCAGAGTGGCAAGCCTGGGGCAGATGTGCATAACTGGAGGGGTCAGGTTGGCGACTAAAAGGAAATAAAAACAAAAACAAAAATGTAGATAGAAGGGGGTAGGGATAGGGTAGATAGCCTGAGAAGAGGGGCAGAGGGGGTAGATGGTGTGAGAGGAGGGTAGATTGGGTTGGGGGGGGGCCTTAACAGATTCTCGCACCGGGGCCCTGAGGCTTCTAGTTACGCCCCTGCCTGTCCCTATGTACAGGTAGCTCTACCCCTTGATCATAGCCACACTCCCAGGAGAGGGGGGGCTCTGGGCAGCCAACTGTGGTAAATTCCTGGGTACAAAGATCACGCACGTACCATGCTTAGACATATAGGTAGTTTACCGTTAAAGAGGTAGAGTAGAGTAGAGAGAACTGAGGCACATTAATGAGAGGCAGGGGAGAACAACAAGTGCCAGACTATAAAATAGTATTTGAATATAAAGCTAAAATTTACATTTAAACAAATATTACATATATTTTATATGCATTTTGTATACAAATTTATAGAAATAGTGTTCTAAATTTGTTATTGGGAGATTAGTAATTTATTGGAAAATAGATCCATCTAGTCTGCCCATTTTTACCTTAATCAGTCCTTGGTCTCATCTTTAATTAAGTTGGAATTCCGCTAAATTAAACCTGTTGAATAGTTAGGCAGAACTGTGTGGTTCACATGCTGCATGCAGGGAAACAGTTGAGTATGGAGAGCAAACATTGTTTACACTGGTAAAGCAGAGAATGATGATTGTCTAAATAGTCCTGCCATAAAAGTGTTGGCACCAGAGTAGAATTGAAAATGCAACAATAAAGTACTTTTAACAGGATGATGACCTCGCTGCATAGCTCTGATAGCGTGCACTGGTAGCTGGCACATACACCAATACTATACTATGAGACATATACTCAGTGGAGTATTTTGGTTTTGTGCTGCCCTAGGCAGGACTAAACTCGCCCACCCCCTAATCTAAAATCGGCCCATCCCTAACCATAACTGCCCCTAAATTAACCCTAAAGACCCCATTAACCATAACTGCCCCTACATTAACCCTAAACACCCCATTAACCATAACTGCCCCTAAGTTAACCCCCACCTACCCTAACTTTCAGCAGCCCAAATATTAATGTTATACTTACTGCTAGATGAGTTGCTGAGCAGTGTGGACACTATAAGGAAATGGGCAGGGCCAATCGTCAGTGTGACTGCAGGGAGGGACTGGGAAGCAGAAAGGGGTGGAGCCAATCATCAATGTGACTGCAGGGAGGGGCTGGGAAGCAGAAATGGGTGGGGCCAATTGTCAGTGTGACTGCAGGGAAGGACTGGGAAGTAGTAACTGCTGTGAGGGCTTTCGATGGGTGTTTGGGGCAGTGTTTTTTGCCGCCCCCTGAAATGTGCTGCCCAAGGCAGCTGCCTTGTCTGCCTCGTAATATTGCACTGCATATACCGTATTTGCTCGATTATAAGACGAGGTTTTTTTCAGAGCAAATGCTCTGAAAAATACCCCTCGTCTTCTAATCGAGGTCGTCTTCTAATCAGACCTCAAATAGAGGTCTGATTAGGAGACTAAGATCCAGATCCCCCGCACCGCTGCAGGGGACCTGGATCCTCCTGTCTAACCCCCCCCCATACACACACTTACCGGTGCTTCGTGCTGTATTGCCGGGGCAGCGATCCGCGCAGCCGGAAGGAGGTGGAGTTGGCAGCGGGGGTTTGTCTGCGTCCGTCGCGTATACCTTCCCCCGGCTGTCAGAGATCAGAGTTCCCCGCACCGGTGCGGGGAACTCTGATCTCTGACAGCCGGGGAAGGTATTCGAGACGGACGCAGACAAACCCCCGCTGCCAACTCCACCTCCTTCCGGCCGCAGCAGAAGGAGACGTTAACCCGCTGCCCCGGCAAAACAGCATGAAATTGGAAGCACCGGTAAGTGTGTGTGTGTGTGTGTTAAATGGGGGCATAGGGCATTTCTGGAATGCCTTATACCCCTATTTGCCACTCTGGCACTTAGGGGGTTAAAAAGCATATTATGGGGCAGAGTGGCATATAGGGAGGTATAACGCATTTCACCTCCCTATTTCACTCTGCCCCATAATATGCCTTTTAACCCCCTAAATGCCAGAGTGGCATATAGGGGTATAAGGCATTTCTAAGGGGGGTAAAAATGCCTTTTAACTCCCTTAATGCCACTCTGCCTCCTGGAATGCCTTATACCTCCCTATATGCCACTCTGCCCCATAATATGCATTTTAACCCCCTAAATGCCAGAATGGGATATAGGGGTATAAGGCATTTCTGGAGGCAGAGTGGCACATAGGGGGTCAAAAGGCATACCATGGGGCACAGTGGCATATAGAGGGTTAAAAGGCATATCATGGGCCACAGTGCCATATTGGTGTGGCAAGCCTGGGGGCAGATGTGCGTTACTGGGGGACAGGTTGGAAAATACAAGGAAATAAAAATAAAAAAAATATTTTTCTCAATCATAGCTTTTATTAAAAAAAAATAGTTTACATGAATTAACATTTACTGGTAAAACTTTTTTCCTTTAGGGTCGTCTTATATTCAGGCTTTTTCTTTTTTTCCTAAGTTAATATTCAGATTTTGGGGGGTCGTCTTATAATCAGGGTCGTCTTATAATCGAGCAAATACGGTACTACTACTCGAGTATTACCCCTTGTTAAACATAAAAATACTATATTAATGGATCAATTAAAAGTAGCTTTCCATTTAGGGGAAATATGTATATGTTGGTTTAACATTTAATGGCCTGTCAGGATAACATAGTCTAAAAGAATCATACCTGCAGTGTTAATACTAAATATATTTTATGTCATTCTATTACATTTATATTATATATTTCATTGTTCATTTATTTTTTGTTTTAAAGCCTGACTTTGATGATGGAAGAGTTGGAAGACCACGGTCCATGCTACGGTCTTATCGACAGATGTCTATAATTTCCATGTCTTCAACTGGATCTGATTGCTGTACACCAAATAAATCTGCAACTGAAAGGTTAGCTGTAAATAACAAATGCAAAATTTGTTTCAATGTAAAAAAAGATACATACTTTACAGGTACATCATTTCTTTACTTTGTGAATCTTGATGCCCTAAACAGTTAATAGTGATATGATTCCATAAAAAATATGATCTTAAAACAAAAAAAATGCTTGAAGGGAGGAAGACATTTAAAACGTATTATCATAACAGGGTAAATTTAACATCACAACTCTTACTATCACAACTAACATACTGTATTTTACGGAGTATGATTTTTCATTACACCATATGAGCTACTTGGATGTACCTTAGAAATGATTGTTGAACATCTGAAATCACGTGGGTTTCGAGATCAAAAACTACATGGGTTTACCTTAGGAAGATCATGCCAAACTAATCTTATTATTTTTTCGATTGGGTGACTAAAGTAATTGATTAAGGTGGTACAGTAGACATTGCGTTTCTAGATTTCAGTAAGGCTTTTGACACTGTCCCAGATAGAGGGCTTATCAATAAACTGCAATCTCTGAGTTTAGATCCCAATATTGTTGAATGGATTAGGCAGTGGCTGAGTGACAGACAGCAGAGGATTGTAGTCAATGGAGCATATTCGGAGCAAGGGCTTGTTACCAGTGGGATACCTCAGCGATATATACTTGGACAGTTGGAGTATTGTCTACTGGTGATTGTATCTCCAGAAGGATATAGATATGGTGAAGAAAGTTCAGAGAAGGGCTACTAAAATGGATCATGGATTACAGGATAAAACGTACCAATAAAGGTTAAAGGATATTAATATACCGTATTGGCCCGAATATAGGCCGCACTTTTTTCCCCCAGTTTAAGTCTTTAAAGTGGGGGTGCGGCCTATATTCGGGGTCTAGCCGGGCAGGCAGCGGGGTTAGGATACAGATCCCCCGCAGCGGTGCAGGGGACCTGCATCCTACTGTCTGATACGCTCAGACAGCCTCCCCTGCCGGCACTTTCCACGGGGGGGAGTACCGGCACGGGAGGTTGTCTAAGCGCATCGCACGGACGTTCACCGGCAGCGGCGATGCGCCGTTGCCGGTGAACGTGCACACGATGCATTCTAACCCCTCCGACTTACCAGGGCAGACTCCCGGGTGTCTTGCAGGGCCGGCAGAAGACATCTACGCAATACGTGTATACATGATGTGCATAGATGTCCCCCTCCGGCCCCGTAAGACACCCGGGAGTCTGCTCTGGTAAGTCGGGGGGGGGGACAGAGTGGCAGCATATCGCGGGGAGGAAAGAGTGGCATCGTATCTCAAGGGGGGGAGGACAGAGTGGCAGCGTATCTCGAGGGGGGGGAGGACAGAGTGGCAGCATATCTCGGGGAGGGGGAGAGGACAGAGTGGCAGCATATCTCGGAGGGGGAGGACAGAGTGGCAGCATATCTCGGGGGGGGAGAGGACAGAGTGGCAGCATGTTTTTTGGTGCTTTTTTTAAAGAAAAAAACTTTTTCTTTAAAAAAGCACCAAACTTTTAGGGTGCGGCCTATATACGGGGGCGGCCTATATCCGAGCCAATACGGTATATAGCCTGGAAGAAAGATGTGGATATGAAAGGGGTGGATATGATAGAAACATTTAAATACTTAATGGGAGTCAACATGATAAAGGAAGAGAATTCATTTAAGATAAGATATACTACCACAACAAAAGGACATAGTCTAGAGGGGCAAAGGTTCAAAAGTAACATCAGGAAACTAATTCCTAAAGGCATAGTGGATGCATGGAATAGCCTTCCAGCAGAAGTGGTAGATGTTAATACAATGAAGGCGTTCAATCAAGCATGGGATAGGCATAAGGCTAAGCTAGATATAAGATAAGGCCAGGTACTAAGGAAAATATTGAGAGGTTGAGCAGACTTGATGGGCTGAATGGTTCCTATCGGCCGTCACTTTCTATGTTTCCATGTGTAATATTAAGAAAATTATGAAAATGTAATTTCATCATCACCTTGGAAATAAGTTTTTGTTTTTGTCTACCTAAATGTTCCTATTTCATGAGATCTATTAAGCGTATGAGATGTATTTTCTCTACCTAAATTGCTTTGTATTAGATTTATTAAGGCTTCCATTCTACACCTGCTATGTTTAGTGTGTCTGTGTGAAACACTTTGCCTTGGTACTAAAGGATACTGATAGAGTTCAATCCTGAACCCAATGGTAGTGGAAAAAGCACTGTGTGTAGTCAGTTCCTTTGCATGTATATGCACTTTTACACACATTCACAGTATATCCAGCCACTACCTGCCAGTAGTCAGGCAGAAACCTTCAATAAATTATGTGCATTAGGTTCACATAAACAATTAACAGGTAAAACAAACCCAATTCTGAATTTCTTCATATTTAAAACTATCTTCAATGTAAAATCACTGCTTGTCTAGACAGATCAAAGCAAACTTCTGGGTAGCCAAGTGAGGTCAGAATAATTGAACAATTAGGTTCAGTTATGCTTAACCAGCTGTAAATTGTGTCCAGATCCCCTTGACATGAACTGAAAATGATACAAGACAAATACGACCTGCATGTATGTAATTAAATCAGCTTAAACTGATTTCCTCAAATGTGAAGGAGTGACCCGCAAAACTATGAAACAAAAATATATATAATTAATGCCCTATATACATAGCTTATTAATATTATTATTAATTGTTTTATATAGCACCATCATATTCCACTTTTAAACGGTGCAGGTATTTTTTTTTCTTACAGTGCCAGCATTACAAGGGTTATTTTTAAAATCATCTTTGGCTTTTTTGTCAGGGCTTTATGCTAGAATTCTACCAGTCTTCATTGGGGAAAGCCTCTTGTGGGTTGAAACATTGTATCATCTACTTACCATTATTGTAAACTTGCAATAAAACATTTTAATTAAATGTTATGACCCTTTTGCAGCAAGTTGCTGGCAAAATCAATTAAAGGCAAACTCCAGCCATCATATGCACTTTAATGTATATGTTAGCTGTGTGAGCCCTTTAAATGTTGGCGATGTCTCTCTTCCAAGTGCATGAAGGGAATCAGCAGTATCTGGTAAATCTTATTAACACTACGTGTTTAGTTTATTGAAAGGCACCGGTGAGACCAACACTGTTGCATGGAAAAGGATTGTTGCTACAAACCATTTATAATACTGTGATTCAGATTATGATAAAAATATTAATGTTAACTTAGGTTTAATTTTCTAAAGAAGTTGACAGGACAATTTGCAGGAGAGTTGTGATTTTAACCTCACTTAACTTTTCGCTGCAAAGACCCAAAACTGTCAGGTTTCTCACTCCTATTGCTTGCATCACTAACCCTAGGCTCATCCTGGAAACTCTAGCACCATACGTACCCCTAAGCTAACTCCTTACACCAACAAACACATGCTAACACCATACATTCCTACACATACTAACACAGTACAGTAACACACAGGGCCAGCCCAAGGCAAAATGCCCCCACCCCCCTTGTACTTACCTTTCAGCAGTCCTGCGGCGAGTCTCCCTGTTCGGTCTCGGTCCCGGCTTCCGGCACTCAGCATTACAAGCCAGCATCGAGACCGAACAGGGAGACTCGCCGCAGAGGAGAGAGAGAGGCGCCGAGCGGGTACTGACAGCTTGGCGCCCCTTTTTCTCTCTCTCTTTCAAAGTGCCGCCCCTTCAAAAGTGCCGCCTGGAGTGGTTGCCCTACTCGGCTCCATTGTCGGGCTGGCCCTGGTAACACACCCTCACTCTACTACTATGCACTTAAACATATACACACTCGCCCCAACACCATACACTAAGACACTGAAACACAACTCTCCAGCACACTCTCCTCTTAGTTCTCCTTTTAGTGAACGAACCCAACTTTAAATACTTTAAAAGTTTTTTCCCTCTTTTCTTGGTAGACCACAATATAATATTTTGCTGTAATCATTCCTTCATGCACAGCACGCAATTCCCTTGCTGCAATTACTAATAATCTTTTCACCTGCTTAATTAATTTCTTTTTTAGATTTTCTGTTATCTATGCAGGAAATATTTTTATTCCTTAAAAAAACTGCCTCTGTAGGTTTGTACAATCACCAAGATGGCTGTAACCACCTGCCTTTATGTTAATTTGTTCAAAATAACCAATAAAAAAATTAAAACAGCAATACAATAACTATTTTTTAGAAATTCAGAGATGTAAATACTAGATTGTTTTGGTGTATTTGCCTTTTGGTACGATTATTTATTATTTTCTTCTTCCATCAGTTTTGAACTTGAGGTAGTAACGACTAAGGCCAGACATGAAGAAACAGAAATAACTACTTTCCAAGTAAATGCAGAGACTGATGTTAAATTAAGGAGATCACGTAAAAAAACAAAAAGGAGCAGTGTGGTATTTGCAGATGAAAAAACTCCCCCTGAATCTTCTGTATCAGACACAAAGCGTGTAAGTTAAATTGCTTAATACTTTATCACTGTACTTTGCTTTGCACCCACAAACCCCCAAATGTCTGTTCCCATGTGTAATGTTTTATTATGCTATATCAGAATACTCCATTTATAAACAAAATTATGTTTTCTTATTTTAAAAAAATGGGCTAGGATTGACAATACAATATTTTCCAAATGGAATGCTATACATTTTAAATAGCATACAAAATATAAATACAAAGCTAGACCAATAAGCCTTTGGTAATAATTGCCCTTCAGCTAAAGCAAAGTTTATGCTTTAGCATTTTGACATTTATCCTACAAGAAGTAATGGATGCATGGTTTTATGTTCATACTGGGAATTTTGCTTATCTGCTTCCTTCAATTCTTCACCTTCTTTCCAGTGCAAATACAGAGTTGCATTTAAAAACATCCATGGTTTAATTTATGTTCTTTTGGGGAAAAACTCCAGATCTATACAAATTGTAATTTTTTACACTTTTTTGTTTGTACATGTCATATGATATTATTTAACCCCTTAAGGACAATGGGCGGTCCCTAAACCCATTGAAAACAATGCATTTTGAGCCCGTACATATACGGGCTTTGTCATTAAGGGGTTAAACTGAAAGCAGATTGAGTGGTTTGAATTCTCACTCCACGCTTGCAGATGTACACTGTTCTATCTCCAAAGCCATTGTTCTAGATATCCTTTGTTACATGTTTTTTTTTTTTATATAAATAAGGTATTTCATTAGTTCTTGCAAAGTTATGAAATGATGTAGGTACATATTAAAAACCCACCTAAGAACTATTCCCCTTTGTTATGTTGTCTCTACCCTGTTGTTAAGATGCTGATGGTGGGGTAAAGGGAGTGGGTGAGGAAAAAGAAATTTAGAACGGGAAACTGATTGGATGATCCCATACCTGATCCTGACACCAATCTCAGCTTTCATTAGCTGAATGTTTACCTCCAAAAACAATTACGCTGACAAAAGACTATAGAGGGTTTCAATAAA
This sequence comes from Spea bombifrons, assembly GCF_027358695.1. Lineage (NCBI taxonomy): Eukaryota > Metazoa > Chordata > Amphibia > Anura > Pelobatidae > Spea > Spea bombifrons. The sequence goes on from NC_071090.1 coordinate 13,477,571, forward strand.
TACATTTACTTATGGTAACAGCTGCAATGGTTGCCTTTTAACCTGTGCTATGGTCCATGCTGCTGCCATGTTAGTAAAAAGAACTGTTTATTGTCCGTGACAGCCCCACTAAAGAAAAATGCATACTAAAGCACTTTAATGTGCATTCTCAAAAATCAGTAGCACGAAAGGTCACTCATTAAAATCAGTGGGAGCCCATTCTGAACTTGTGGTCTGGACAGACTCCTGCTAACAGCCAAGCCGAAGCTGGAGCTTAATGGGGGTAATTATATCACTATTTGGCTAGGGTCAGGCAAAGGGACAAACACATACAGTGGGATTATGCAGAATCCCCCCATGCATTTGCAAGGGACACACCATAGAAATGTAAAGGGACCACTCAGATATCATATGCATTCCCATGTATGCAGTGTCCCTTTAACTTTTGATAACTGAACTTCATATTGTTGTGTAGCACTATATACTGTATGTCCCATGCTGTGTTATTTACGTAACAATGCCCTAGTCTTGTGTTTTTTGTTATGTACGTGTGTCTTATCCTGCCATCTAATGATATAATACTGCTAAAATAAAATACCACTACTAAAGTAGAACACTTTAAATTACTTCTTTGCCACCAGCCATAAGATTCTAGTGGTATGCAAGAAATGTTTTTTGTTATACTCGGTTATACTTTCTGCAAACAAGGCTACGATTAAAGGCAGGATAATAGGACAGCCACAAGTTGTCACTAAATATTATTAAGTATATTTAAAAATGCTGATTTTTCTGATGTTTTTAAAGGAGCAGTTTGTCTCGGACACAGGATTTTACCATTGAACCTCAATTTTATGGTAACAGTCCTATACATGAGAAACATAAAAAATAGTAAAAAGTGATTACAATATATTGTTTGACTGTACTGACATTTTATTGAATTAAGTGACATTATATTTTAATTTTGCAATGTTACAGCTGTCAAGAAAACATGAATTTATGAGTGACACCAACCTTTCAGACCGTGATGCAACTCCTCAAGTTCTTTCTGTCCTCAAGCAAATGAGCTTTGCCAGTCGCTCAATGCCAACTATTCCAGGTAGGTTGCAAATCTAGTAACTCCATGTTACATTGTTACAAATTGATATAGAGTATATGTTGCACAATTTCAACATGTCTCCCTATTAATGTTGTTAGCGCGTATGACTGTGATTTGACTGTGCAAACATCAATAATTCATACCATGACTCTTTAGTTAGCTGGTTCGGTTCTTAGCTTACTTTAACTCAAGCTGCTTCATCAAAACCATTGCTGCAGCTAACTGCGGACACTGGGACGCTTATGCCCCAAAATATCCCCATATTAAATAAATCCATTGTACAGCGCTATATAAAACAATAAATCATAATAATAAATCCAAGCCCAAAGAGTCCTCAAGTGGGCGCTCAAAAAATGAATAAAAGCAACAGTAAGGAAGATGTATGACCTCACTTTCTATTTGTCCCCTAAAACGTGTACCAAAAATTATAAGGGTAAATCATATTTCACAGAAAAAAAAAATTCTAAAAATCCCACAAATATTTTATTGAACACAAATGTTAAACACCACATTAGTGATATTGACTGTGCTAAAAATTATTTGTTATGTTTACATATCTCACAAAACTAGTTTATTTTCTTGTTTTTTTTCAAATATGATTTTATTTTCTTTTTTTCTTTCTTTCTTTCTTTTAGCATTCACATTATCAGTTGTTAATGGACCTTCATCTGAGGACCAGAATCAATCAAACAGACTGAGTCAACAAAACATAGCTAGTTTTGAAGGAGACAAAAAGACTATTAAGAAAAACAAAGTAAACCAATTCTTTAAAACAATGGTGAGTAAATACGAAAGCAATCAATTTATGGTGTTACTAAATATTATATGACAGTGGGGAGGGAGGGAGCATATATGTATGTTAGCGTGTGTGTTTATGTGTAAGGATGTGTGTGTTAGTGTGGGTGTGTTAGCATGTGTGTAAGTGTATTAGGTATGTGTGTGTTAGCGAATGGAGACATTTGGCTTTACCTGAACCCCCCTTCCCAGGCAAGAAGGTGCCGCCACCCCGTCCAGGAGATGCTATTGTTTTCATTGTTTGTGCAGCTCCTGCTAAAGCTGGCTTCTTAATATGTTGTCCTATTGACCAAACAAGATATTACAAGTTGCAAAACATGCCATTAAACTGAAATCTAGGCCTCTTAAAAGGACACGCAATGTGTATATGACAGCTGAGAGGTCCCTTTAAATTTACGCGGTGTCATTTTTTGCAAATGCACACTCCCCCAGTATCCACTTGTACCTCTGCCCATAACCCAGCAATTTACATGCGCGAGATGTGGTGATGTGCTGAAGTGTGGCAATACTTTCAGATGGGGAAGTATATTTGCAAGAGAGTGGCCAAGCAAAGATAGCTATATATTATCCTGAAGTTATCTCATTTCTTCTCCCCTTCCATTTCAAATCTTCGCTTTCCTCATTTAATATACCCGCTGCCTTGTAAATTCAACATCTCCAAATGCAAATTGCACAGATTTAGAAACATAAAGTAAAAGTCATGCACAGTTTGATAAGATAATGTAGTTATGCCAAACATTGTAAAAAAAAAAAAAAAAGATCAGTAATTTATTTTACTGCAATACCTGCTATCATGGCCAAAAATATATCTATCATAAAACTGCTCTGTACCCTCTAATAATAACATTGGAATTTAAGGGCATGGTTGTTTTACTGAGATGGTGGTAAAGGCTCCCAGCAGAATTGGCAGAGGATAATACAGTAAGGGAATTTAAACATTCATGGGATAGGCGTATGGCTATCCTGAATCTGAAAACCACATCTTGAGTCTTTAGACGAGGCTGAATGGTTCTTATTTTTTATCATTAGGCCAATACATTAGTAATAGTATCAATACTATGACATCCATTCTTTTATTTTTTTTAAATCAATTTTTATTGTCCTCCGTGGAGGAAGAACAGAGCTCTTAAAGCTTCACCTCAGTAAACAGGTGCAGTCCAACACAATACCTATGTATGACAACACATTTCCATGCGCAATGAGCCAAAAAAAAGTTGAATTTTTCTCTCTTTTTTTTGTAGCGGACCTACAAAGTCGCTGATGACGGTAAACTGGCAGCTGATCAACAAACAGAACAATTACCAATAGACTTGTGATTACTTCTTTCTCTGACAAAAAGTGTCCAAGTTGAAAACATATTTGCATCATTCTGGTTTTATTTTTTTTTTATTTTTTTTACAATATGGGCTATTGGATGTTTTAAGTCAATGTTCTACAAATAAGGGATTGAGAACCATGAACAGCTCGGTAGGGTTTTTACCCCCATGCCAACTTCATGAAGGTTGTACTGCATCCCAGAACATTTATTGGCGTCCAAGTCCCACATTCCCCTACTCTGTGCTTTGCAATGCAATATACATAGCTGTCCACATTAACCCCTTAAGGACAATGGGTGGTCCCTAAACCCATTGAAAACAATGCATTTTGAGCCCGTACATGTACGGGCTTTGTCATTAAGGGGTTAATAAAGCTGTACAGGACTGTTTTAGTTAAATAAATCCCTTGCTGAGTTTTAATGATATTGCCAAATACATTTTCTTTTTTCTTTAAGTGCTTACTACCGTGACTAACATATGTAAGCCATTGGTTTTGATTTGGTTTTTTTTGTTCAAGTATCATTTAACATTTCATCCTATGTAAACCTTTTTTGTTTTCAAGACATTACTTGAAACAGGTTTAAAGGAAAAGTGCTTAAGTTCCATTTATTCTCTATGTCAGCTATATGAATATGATTGCTTTTGTTTGTTTTTTTTTATAGAAAAATTATTTTATTTTTCTAAAAAAGCAGTGTTGTTGCTCTTTACATCACAATGTAATACTTATAGAATAAATGTTTTATGATTAATTTTAACATTCATTTTATTTGATGGATTTGCATTATTCCGCATTAATCTGAATGTATATGCTTTTTAGTGTAGGGTGTTCTTCATTTATCTTTTGTGATCACATTTGTTATTCACATACTAAAATGGTTGCTTTACTATCCTCTAAATACCATAGCTGTAGATTAAAGGGAAACTCACACCCTACTTTATTACTATCAGATTAAAAGTATGTTTTCAACTGTATGGTGCTGTTTTCTTTTATAACCCCTTCTGGACAAAGGCATATTTACACTTCAGGATGGCAGCATTTTCGGCTGTGTCCTTGTTCGACCATAATTTCGTCTTTCCCATTTAGTATACCCACTAAGTGCTCTTTAGAAGGCAACAGTACACCATAACTACATATCCTATATGGGGTCTTTTCAGACCCCAGTCATTTCTTTTGAAACTGGGGAAACTCTTGTGATGTCATGATGACATCACTAGAGGGGTTTTCTTCTGCTTCCATAGGCCATTGCATGTTTTTTTTAGATTGAAAAACTGTTCACTGCAATTTACCTACAAACAGGGGCTTAACAAGAAACCACAGAGCCTTGGTGCGAAAATTGCCCTGCACCCCCCAACAGCTGGTATGTGCCATAACTGCCTCCAAACAACTTGTCTGTGCCTTCTTTGCCCCTTTGCCCCCTTCCAACATACACTCTTGCACACAGACTTACTCATATTCACACACGTACACTCACATTCTAACACACACTCCATCTCACCCCACTAACACATCCATGCTCACACACAAACACAAATCTACATCTCTGCTCACACACAAACACAATTATACATCCCTGCTCACAAACACACACAATTATACATCCATGCTGTGTGAGGAGGGTCATGTGATGTAACGTGAGCCCGATACGCTCCTGTCTCCCCGTGCTGGTTCAAAATAGTTTAGAAAGAGCCCTTCCGACTCGCACACGTAAACTCACTTACATACAAACAAACACACATTCCATCTCACCCCACTTACACATATGGGCTCACACACACACAATTACACATTCATGCTCACACAAACAGAATTAAACATGCACGCTCACACAATATTAGAAATCCATGCTCACACACACACAATTAGACATCCATGCTCACACACACACAATTAGACATCCATGCTCACACACACAATTAGACATCCATGCTCACACACAATTAGACATCCATGCTCACACACACAATTAGACACCCATGCTCACACACAATTAGACATCCATGCTCACACACAAACACAATTACACATCCATGCTAACAATCATACGTACATTCCCACCTGCCCCGCTTACCTCTCACTACCTGTGCAGATTTCTGTCTGGCTGCTCACACAGGGTGCAAGCAGCCGTGGTTTCATCGCGGGGTCATGTGACGTAATTATACCCCGATACGCTCCTATGCCAGATCCAAATAGTGTGGAGCGGTGTGGTCCAGGTCAGAAGGGCCCTTTCTAAGCTATTTTGAATCGGACTGAGGAGACAGGAACAAGGGGTCGCGTCTGAGGCATGGGCCCTTTTGCAGTTGCAACCCCTTCGACCCCTGCAGTTACGCCAGTGTCTATGAAGGCGATTCACACCACTTTTAATCCACTTAATGACAAGTAATTTTTTTACATCCAGCCATTGAAGCAGACCTTTTAATATTCATGGTACATTCATGTGATTAACACATTAGGTACTATGAATGGTTTCATGAAATTCATAGACAAATATAGAACATATCCAGAATCCATTAAAAGTTGCAACCTTGTGTGACTCTAAATGTACAAAGCCAGAATCTGATTTGAATTAAAACTCAGAAGCATAGTAAGGTCAATATGAGTGTGATCCATAGCTTTTCAGAACAGTAGTAACAAAGAAGAATGCTGGAGAAGCAAAATCAATGCCATGACCAGTGATAGAATGATGGAATATAGGCACGGCACATGCTTTAATGTTTTCACATGCTTTCACTGCTTTAATTTTGTATCAAAACATCATTGCAATAACATTATACTAACAATGAGCATTTCATTAAATGAGTAAGTAGTTTAATTATTTTACTACATGAACTATGAAAACGCAAAATTATTTTGGAGCTCCGCAATTAAAATATTATCTGAACATCTAAGAAGGTTATAATATAGATTAAAAATAATTTCACACATATTAAAATCTATAGTTACAGCATACTTTTTTAAATTAATTTTGTGTTCTTGAAATTCTTTCACCATTTAAAAAAGAATTATTGTGACGTATCCTGCAGGGTTTTAGTTTCGAGTGTGAAATAACGGAGAAATTACACTAGGGGGAGATGTTAACCAACTCTAAAAAGAAATGGTTCAATTGCTACACTTAAATAAATTAAAAACACAAGATTTTTTCAGAGATTTTTCAGGAATACCGCACTATAGTTGTGATTAGTTGTAAAAGTATTTTTTTCAGCATGTATAATATGAAGCATGAACATCCTTAACATATTCTGATTTGTGTTATTTTTGTAGTGTTTATGAGCTGCTTAAATTAAGCACCAGAGCTATGGGTAAAACTATGGGATTCCTAACACAATTAAAGCCAAATTGTAGTTGTTATGGAATTGCAATGAAAAAAACAACAAATCAAAGATTGTCCTTTTATAAGGATAGCAGGTAGACTTCAGATTGAGAATAATTAACTGTGTTAAATTCTAACATTTTTATATTAATTTGATATCTTTTAATGGGCATTTTTAACTGACAGTAACATCTTAGGTCTGGTTTTTTTGGACATACCAGGACAAGACGTATAAACAAACAAAAATTACTATTTCTGATCCGGGGTGACATGTTTTTTAAATTAACTGTTTTCAAACTTAACATGACGAATCATGCTTTGGCAATAAATGGTTGAGATGAGTATCATAGAAGTTACTTGTCATTTACCCTGTTTACTCATCACCCATAAAAAATATAAATTGCTCTAACCAATTTAAATTCTTTATAGAGAGTATGTATTCTAATCCCAAGTGCTAGGGCTCAGGAAAGTCTATGACTGAATCGGTTAGAAATTCCAGTCTTTTAGTAGAATTTTATTATTCTGTGTTACTCTAGTCTAGTAGTAGCATTTCACCTTATCCTTTCCACACATAATATCATACTAAAAGAAATCCCTTGTGACATCTTGTTTGGATTGTTGCACCTCCCTACTAGCTTGCCTGTCTATTTCTCAATCCAGTTCATCCTCAAAAATCTCTGGTTTATTTTATTTTTTTTGCTCCCTGACTACGCCAATCCCTCCACTGGCTCCCTGTAACTGAATGGGTATGACATTTTAATCCCCCACCTTTATCTACAAAGCCCTTAACAATGGTGCCCCACTTAACAATCCTCAATGCTCTTTCTATGAATTACCATCACCTTTTCCCACTTGTGTTTCCAAGAGTTTACCTGTGCTGTTCCTATTCTTTTCTCTTCAACCAGCATTCTAAAAGAAACCATATGTTCTCCCCACCTCCAAGATATTCATGACCTCAACCTCCTAATAGATTTTCATACAACTGTAGCAGACAAATCATCCATCACAGTTTCATTGCATAGTCAAGTGGGGAAATTTCCATTATTCTCTGGTGCAACATGTGATAACTCAGTTTAAAAGAAAGGCAATTTTGATAATGAAAGTAGGAAAGAAAAAGGAAAACAAAACTGCAGTAAATATATATTTTGTTCATAATAGCAGTACCACTTCTCTCGGTTATATCTTGAGTTGGAAGATTACTCCTTTAACATTCAAAACCAAGGTCACAGATCCAGGAGCGTGCTTCTGTGAGTCATGCTTTTTTCAATACTAAACACCTCTTTTATATATTTTTACTGTAAATATATACACATTGCCACAGGGTATAAACCATCACTAACTGTTCATCAAAGCCACTGTTGCGTTATGTTGATGCTTTACCCAAAACAAAATTGAAAACACATGCCAAAGATGACCTTCTCTATGCTTAATGATTAGCAGAATTGCAGGTAGAAGGCTATGGTGGCTGAGACAGTGCAACTATAGCTGTTACACATTATTTCAGTTGTCAAAACAGTGGTAAAAATTGAAATAAGAAATGAGCAATTTTTTTAGTCACTGCATTACAATTAATGCAGCAGGTACATTAATAAAATATTTAACCTGTAAATGCCAGGCTATATGAAAAGGAATATTGTTCCTACAGACTTGAGTCAATGTTGGGTGTTCGCACTAATGCTATAGCATACATTTTTTTCTTCTCCTTTGTTAAGTTATTCACTTGCTTTAACAGAAGTTATGGTGAAAATAAACACTTGCTATTATTTGTTAAGTATAAATATTTGCATTACTTTTTAAAGTACACTTTAGTACAACTTTCCTATTTCTGGTTGATGTTTGCTCAGAAACAATTCTTATACGTGCAAGAATTAAAAGTACCATATCGCCACAGTCTTTTTATATATCTTTAAATAGCATTGCCTAGAACATGGACCAATACCTCGGTATGTTCTGCATTTTAAATCCTAGCTTAAATGCATTTTACTTTCTTAAAGGTAACTGTACTGTATGTAATAATATTTCCATAACAATGGTAATTGTCAATGTCTTTTAATTCATTGTCTTGCATTCGCTTCCATTATACTATATGCTCTAATCTAAAACACAGCAGTTGACACCCAAACATAGGGCAATGAGTATTCCAGACACTCTTTTAAAAAATTTTGTCCGTGTCCTCTCTGTTACAAAACATTGTCATATGCTTTAATTAGGTAATCAGTTTACTAATGGCTTCCAGTAACCAAACTGGAGGGAAGTGTGAGTTAAAAAAACAGTACAGAAACTTTATAAAAAACATGCACCGCTACTCTAAAAGCAATAATTCCACCTGGGTCACTGGGTGCAGTTTATTCGAAGATTTAAGAATTAGCTAGATTGTAGCTTTGTAATATATGATTTACAACCTATTTCTGTCAACAACTAATTTGGGTTGTGTATTTCTGAGCTTTTATTAAACACCCCGTATGTTCATCTACACCTGCAGCCAACAATATTTGGGGCCTTTCTTGAATGAAAGATGAAACAATATATCCCTGTGGTTAAAATGGATTTGCCACCTTCCCTCAATTAATAAAGGTAAAGTAGCCAGCGCCATTAGATATCAAATTTCAACAACATCCCACTTGGAACATTCACAATAATTGTGGGTGTATGCCAGGGGAGGGCTGGCACCCTAAGGCCTGGGGGGCAAGTCAAGTGAAGTGGCTCCGCCCCCTCACACTCACCTTTCACCCCTCACGCTGCTCCCATCAGTATGCGGCCATCAGACTGCCGGAAAGCTTATCTAAACGGCTGCTGATGCCACCGGCCGGAGCTACTTTAATCCTACTTTTGAAGGGTGAAAGGTGAGTGCGAGGGGGCGGAGCTTTCACCCCTCACGCTGCCCCCATCACTTGGCGGCCATCGCATACGGCCGCTGCTTTAATACTTTTTTTTTTCATTTAATAGCCGATCCGGTTTGCCATATTAAATTTTAAAAAAAAGTATTAAAGTAGCGCCGGCCGGCGGCATCAGCACCCAGCGGCCATTTAGATTAGATTTCGCCCCAGCCCGCCCCTGGTGTATGCAGTGATAGGCTACTTATACCATATGGTAGATCTGGGCATTAACATATATATATATATATATATATATATATATATATATATATATACATATATGTATGTTTAATGTACAGTATATATGTTATGTATACATTTACTAAATTGTCTAAATCAAATGCATTGCATAATCCACATTCTACAATAACATTTTTTAATCCCAGAAGATTTCAAATTGGACTCAATCTTTGAAAATGAACTGCAACAATACAATGACCTAGTTAAACCAAGAGTCTTCAGTTGGGTGGCATAGAAAGTATACCCTCTTTGAATTCTGTGATTTTACATATTAGGACATAATAACAATCATTTGTTCCTTAACATGTCTAAAATTAGGTAATCACAACCTCAGATGAACAACACATGGCATATTACACCGTATCACGATTTATTCAACAAAAATAAAGTTAAAATGAAGAAGCCATATGTGTGAAAAACTTTTACTGCTTCCATAGGAATTAAGATACCAAGACAGGTGCTGCTAATAAAATGTCCTTGATTAATTGATCATCAGCATGTGTGACCATCTCTAGAAGAGCCGAGGTTTTAGCAGTTTGCTGGTCTGGAACATTCAGATTTGTGTTAACACAATGTCAAGGAGGAAAGACATCAGCAATGATCTTAGAAAAGCAATTGTTGCTGCCCATCAATCTAGGAAGGGTTATAAATCCGTCATTCTGCAGTGTGAAAGATTATTAAAAAGTGTAAAGGATTTAAGACAGTTGCCAGTTACATCCCAGACTCTAGAGGCCTCAATTAGCATATTAAATGTTAAAAGTTCGTGACAGTAGAATTAGAAATAAACTGAACTATGGTTTGTTTAAAAGTGTTGCCAGGAGCAAGCCTCTTCTCTCTAAAAAGAACATGGTCACACTGCTAAGTTTTGCAAAATTGCTTCTGAACATACCACAAGACTTCTGGAACAATGTCCATTGGACAGATGAGTCCAAAGTAGAGATGTTTGGCCATAATGCATAGCACCACGTTTGGCAAAAACCAAACACAACATATCAGCATAAATACCTCATACCAACTGTCAAGCACGGTGGTGGAGGGGTGATAATTTGTTCTTGCTTTGCAGACACAGGACCTAGGTACTTTGCAGTCATTGAGTTGACGGTGAACTCCTCACAGTACTCTAAGAAAATGATTACAAGCTATTGCTGCTAAAGAGTGTGCTATAAGATATTGAATCATAAGGTGTATGTTTTTTCACACATGACTTCTCAATTTTGGCTTTATTTTTCATGAATCATGACACAGTGTAATATGCCATGTGGTGTTGTTCATCTGAGGTTGCATTTACCTAATTTTTGGACCTACTAAGGAACAGATGGTATGTCCTGATTCGTAAAACCATAGAATTTTAAGAGAGTGTACTTTCTTTTTCACACAACAGTATATTAGCTTCTATGAATGGGTGGTAGGGCCTTAAAAAATGTTCATGTATCAGTAGGCTATGTAAGGTACAGGTACTGCTGTGTTTTTACAGAATCAAACGATGTGTCACAACATTGAGATTTGCATTAAAGATCCTCCAATCTACTTGCATACTTATGACAAGATCAAAAGCCATTTGTAACTAGTCACAAGACATCCAGAAATGCAGCGTGTTCAGAGAATTACTTCTCAAAGCCAAGTCATATAAATATAACATTGCAAAGTCTGTTGGAATTAGTCTTCCAAAATCATTCAGTATTCCTTAATTTAAATGTGAGAGGTTCACAACATAAATAGCTTGAAGAAGAGAATGGAGAGAGGAAGAAGAATAAAACATTTAAATACATAAAGGAATTCCACAAAAAAACAAGAGTGAAATATATTTCAAAACAGGAGAAACATCATGATTAGGTCTAATGCTAGAAGGTCCGAGGCTTAGATGCAATGTAAGGAAGTTTTACCTCACTGAGAGCAGAAATGGCTAGTACAGTAAGGACATTTAAACATGTATGGAATAACCAAAGTGGATCTTTAATATAAGTGTTTAATACAGTAGGAATATACTAACTGGGCGGATTAAACTGGCATAAATGTTCTTATCTCATGTAAAATTCTATGCTTCTGCAAGAAATATACACTTAATGCACACAACACTAAAAGGTCAATTGAATTTCAGATTAAGACATTATTGTCTCATTGTGAGGTCGAAACGTTGTCTTTTTCTTCCTTCAATAAATCTGCCTGATGTTGGAACCCTTGAGTGCATGGAGCCTTTATCTATCTTTATGCTTTGTAGACTAAACATTTTGTTAGATAAATTGTGTGATTGTAGATGAGGTTAACATCACAATATGTAGTGCCAACCCAAGGTAAGCTTCTCCACTAAGAAGGGCTGAATTAAACTACAGATTTTGCAGTCCCGGATCTACCTTTCTTGCAGGAGACACCAACTGGGGTTGGCCATGCATTATGCAGGCATTGCAGGAGAATGAAAAGTACCTTAATTAAAAATAATTTATTTGCCATATAAAACACAACAGCTTTATTAACACCTTAATTTGAACCTTGTAAAACACTCAATAAACATGTCTGTCTTAGTTATTCAATTTACATTTATTAATGACAATTTGTCGCTTAGAAGTATTGGTCCTATTGTGTAAAATGTATGTTTATATATATATATGTGTGACATGACTCTCAAAAGTGATATAATAAATAATAATCATATAATAAAAATGATATCAAATTGATAATTATTTTATTATTCAGAGACCTTAACAGTAAATAACCCCTTAACCATATTTTGTCAGCCTAGACACTTAGGTAAACATGTTTCAGTATTTCACTATATCAAGAATTTAAATCTCCACTGGATTGAGATCTTCATTTCACACCAGGTGCTCTCACAAGACATAATAGTTTAAGAGAAACACACACTTCGCATTGATCATGTTCTTATCTGCTAATTAGAATCCTTTTGTTAACACCAAAGTACCATCTCAACCCTCCAGCACAGACATCTACATATCACAAATGCCAAACTACAAGATTGATGCAGACAGCACAACAGGTTGTATCAAAGGAATACGCAGAGCTTAGTTGTGTGTATACAGGAACAAGCACAACAATTATCTGTCAAATAAACACATCTTGGCAGACATCAGGTAGTCTGACTGCAATCATCTAGATGGCACAGAGGTATTCCATTTGCATCATTTTTTGTCAGAGTAAATTAGTTTAGCATTCTAAACCTTATTTAATAAAACAGCTGTACTTGTTCTGTGCTTTACTTACATAATTCTCCACTTTCTACCCAATAAAGAATATGTACACTATATACACACACACATAACCCCTATTACACATAATGTATATGGCAAATATGTATATAATGTATTTTAGCACATTTATTTTAGTAGATATTAGTAGAAATATAGCTGTACCATTCCAGATTATTTGCTGCATATGTGTTTTAGAAGCCATAAAAGAGAAATGTCCTTTAATGAATTAATTAATATTCCTTAATTAGAGTTACTATATCAGCCATTTTTTCAAGGCCATTGATTGATTTCACATTTAAAGTAATAACCATGTTTGATATATAACCAACTGGCTGCCTAATGAGGGTTTATAATTCCCTCATACTGGAGGACAGGACTTTACATGTATTGGTCAGCAGCATGTGAAATGGATGTGTCCTGGTAAAAAATCACTAGGGGGCATACTTGTGCACTGAGTAAACAGACGACTGTCCCCAAGAGAGCTATGGAGGATCATTGTGCTGCAGGATACCTTAATATGGTCTTGCAAACAATGGATTGAACATTTCTGTCTTTCATCAATGAACTAAAACTCTATTTTTAAATATATGAGAACATTTACTAAACTGTAGTGAGAATGACAATGTTCATACTGCCATTTTCCAGTCGAGCCATTAAGTGGTATACTATTATTTGGGCCATACAAAGGAAACATTTAATGAAAACTAATAGAAAATTTGTTAGCACAATGTAAAAATCTTAAGCACATACTGTGCCATTAGCATTTTTTCATGACGGCAACGCTTATTATTACAATAAGGCATCTAATGCATATTTTGTCTTCAAAATCGTCTACAAACCATGGTACAAGGGCAATGGGCAGGCAAGCAACCCCCCCCTTCTGCTGCTTACATTTTAAAGTTTGGGGTTTATTGTAAAGCTTTAGTATGTTTTTTGTTGCAATCCCCTATACAACCACCAGGGTATTAAAGTTATTTAAGAATAATCTACAAATTTCTTAATCCTTTCTGTGTTCCTTTTATATATGTTGTACATTGCCTTTCTGTTAATATGTTGTACTATGTAGTATACATAAGGACTGTTGTCTTCTAAATGTGCTCTAGTATGACTTGGCAATAAAGACCTCTCCTGGCCAATTACTGGCCCATGATTCACAATAACAAGACTTGCCATAAAAAAATTTGAATGACCTTTTTTAATACCTGATCAATTGCTTTGTACCAGTTTGGGGATTCAAAAACTTTGGTTATCGCTAGGATAGCATAATTTGTAAGTATTAATGTGATAACAATACAAAGATAAACATATATATTTTGTTTTGAATAAAATTACTACGTGAACAGAGGATTGTTCAATTGCAAATAATTAAGGGTTTTATTTTACGAATTGTAGGCATGCATTAAGGAGGAAATTTAATTCATTTGTACTTTAAACCTGATCCTCTGTCTAAAATGCAAATCTACTCCTGGTAGAGTATGGCAGTTAGGAATTAATCTAATTTTGCATCACAATCCAGGAAATAAAAGCAATTTGAAATTTATCAATTTTTGATTATAGTTTTGCAAAGATTTACTGCAAACTAAGACATTCTCGAAGATAAGCTGATTTTTGATCTGTATCACATTTTATAAAGCCATTAAACTCTGTACTAAATCAAACATGAATTCATAAACAAACATAAATGTTCTGCAATGAGTAAAATAAATTAGGAATAGTAAATGTTTTACTTTTCATATGCTGCGCTTTTACTGGTGAGTCTAAAGCATCAGAAGTAGTGGCGAATGTGTAAATAACTTGTTTGTAGGTGTTCATGGAATTGTATCATTGCATATGCACACTCTCTGTAAAATAAAAACTCTTTGTCCCTTGTCTTTTTTTTTTTTGCAAAACAGACGTCTTTTGTATACAACTATAAAGTTTTACTGTGTTAAACCATTGTTGCCTTTGAATTATGGGAACATTTTTTATCCAAATGTCTTGGTATCATTTACACCATTTTTAAAACACTGAATTTTATTGTGAGTACAGCTCTCACTTCAAGTCAGTTTACTACACAATTATAGTATTTTTTTGTTACAGAACTAGAAAAAAATATTCCATTCATTTGAAAGATAAACACTCATAAATTTCAAACTGGCTTATGAGCTGACAGCATTCCAAAAAGGGATATCACAGATCTCCAGCCAGTCAGTGCAAGCTGGGCGGAGCATATACTGAAACCTAAACACTGACAGGTGTATAAGTACTACTGAGGAAGGGCTGGAGTAATACACCTGTTTCAAGACAGGAGCATAGGTGCATCTTGCTCTGTAATCTGTTATTTCTGTAATATGAGTACCTTTGATCCCCAGGCACCTTCTCCACCTCGCTGTGGGCCACAGTTTCCAAATATTGGCCAGGAACCTCCAGAAATGAATATCTACTGCGAAAGTATCTTCCATCCACAGACTATGCCAAGTCCTCAACGACCTTCAAACTTTGAAACCGGTGACTACAGCACCACAGCAAATCCTTATCTTTGGCTGAATGGACAATCTATGACACCACCCCCATACCTACCAGGATCCAATCCCAGCCCCTTCATGCCTCAGTCATATGGGATGCAAAGACAGCTCTTGCCTAACATGCATGGTTTGGGGGGTTCAGAATTGGGGTGGCTTCCCATTCCTTCTCAAGAAGAACTCATGAAACTAGTAAGGCCACCATATTCCTACTCTGCTCTGATAGCCATGGCAATTCACGGAGCACCAGATAAAAGGCTAACGCTCAGCCAGATCTACCAATATGTAGCAGATAACTTTCCATTCTACAACAAAAGCAAAGCTGGATGGCAGAATTCAATTCGACACAATCTCTCCCTTAACGATTGCTTCAAGAAAGTTCCAAGGGATGAAGATGATCCAGGTAAATATTTATTTTATAATTGTAAAGATAAAGTGTCAGTAAAACCATGTTTGCTATAGACCTTTTTCTGAAAGCTATTAATACCATAGCTAGGAATCTTACAAGTCTTCAAAATGTAATTAATCAAAATCTATGCTTAAGGTGTGTTATGTAGTGCTAACGCATTTCAACAGGAAAAGGAAACATAAGCAAATATTTTTAAAAAAATTTCATGTATTTTATAACGTGACCTAAACCGAGAACAGTTTTTGTTCAGGAAGTCCTTAAACTTTTATTTTTCTTCTATAGTACATAAGATTTTTATTCCCATTTTTGGTAGCCCATGTCACAACTAAACATTGAAAACTGTTTGTCTCTGCCAAAAAAAATCCTGCAAAATGTCGATGACTTGCTAAATATGTAACAATGCCTACTAAACATAATGTTTTATTGTCATAGGAAAAGGAAATTACTGGACATTGGATCCTAACTGTGAGAAGATGTTTGACAATGGTAACTTCCGCAGAAAGAGAAAAAGAAAGTCTGATGTGAATCCTAATGGACAGCTAGGTTCTGACAAATCTGAAGGCAGCCCACTGTCTGACAGCCAAAAGCACGAGGAGCATCAAGGTTTATTGGAAAGTTCATCAGGAGCAGATGACTCTGAAAAGAGATCGTCTCCACCTACAATAACACCATGCTTAAATAACTTTCTTACTAGCATGACTGCTTATGTTAACAGTGCAAATTCAGTAAGTAGGTCTGTTCCACTTGGACTCGGCAATGACACATCAGATAAAATGGCACAAAATATGGTTGGTTTCAATTCATATTCTCCCCTGTCAAACCTACAAAGCCATGGTGGGTCAGACTGGCCTTCTACAGTATCATCAAATCCTTTTGGGTACAGCAGCTCTGTTCTTAATCAGTTCAATACCCATTTCTACAATAGTATCAGTACAAATACATCACTTTACAACAGAGACGGCACAGAAGTATAAATATCAACTTTAACACTGTAATGTTCTAGTTTAAATACAACTGTACACCTTCCTGGTACATAAATGGTTAATCTATTTTCTCCAGGATAGGAAACATTTTTGCTACAAGTATATTGTGTGAATGAGGAATAAGTTATAACTCGATCTCTTCTGATTTCTTGTGGCATTTTGTGACCTAAATGTAACTGTAAAAATATATTACGGAGGCCACGGCTAGAATTATTCTGTTCTACAATGTAATATTTTTTGGAAAGTATAGAAATGTTACATATGTTTTGCAAGTTAGCAAAGCAAATTTGTATTAATATTAAACAGATTGTAAAATAAATTGATATTTTGCTTTATGAATATAAATTTTCTTAGGAACAGCGCTTTTTAGAAATTGACTATGTATTTATAAGTGTTTACTATTTTTAAACTGTTATGCATTATGGGGTGTAAAAACTTGTGGGGCTTGCACACATATTTTCCATAACTTGCTGAGTATTTTGTATATGTTACAGCTGAATTCACTGTGAGGGTAAACTGTGGGGTTTTTTTTTAATAAAAGACAGAAAGAAGTAATTGTTGTTTTTTCTTACTATTGAATTTTATTACAATCATGTTTATACAAAAGAAATAGCAGTCATTTGAGAGTAGTGCTTTGGAATATAGCATGCAAGTTTCTGTATATCTAATTCATTGCATTACTGCGCATCACAATATACACTTACTAAAAATGCCAAGGCAGGGCTTAAACACTTTAAAATAATCCAGTCTACAAAGGAAAAAACACACTACCTCAAAGACCTATAGTTTAGCAATTACACCCAGCTACTTAATAAATAATACATTTAAAAGGTACACATTCTACATCTCTTACTAAAAAATCCCCAGTGTTTTCAATGTATTAACTTTACTAAACTGGTACCATTAGCAGTGGAATAAAACAGTCACATTCAGCTACCTTTAAGCACCTAAGAAAAAAAAAGTCAAGACCAAAGACTGATTAAAGTCCTACATCAGCAAAAAAAATTGGTAGACTAGATGGGCCGAAAGGTTTTTATCTGCCGTCTTCCTTAAACCCATAAATGATAAAACGAAATCTGGACTTTTATTTTTACTTAACTTCATCTTTAACCCCGTCTACACTTCATTTCTATTGGGTATACAGGAACAGAGTTTGATCATCTGTTAACCTGTTAAGGATCATAAAATACAAGGCCACTAAGTGTCATCAGTTACATACTTCATTACATTTTGCTATGTGTCAGGCTGTATCTTAGTCTTCCTTTGAGGTTAAGGCAAAGTTCTACAAGTGTCCACTACATATAAAATAGTTTAAGCTTTTCACTATTAAGCACTTCCTCCAGTAACAAGAAGCAAACACACTGCAATGTAAGCATATCCAGTAGACCTGTAGCTGCAGTTTTCCTACCATGTTGTTCTTGGCTAATATTAATTACATTCAGATGGTAAAATCGCTGAGATACTCGCAGGACTGATAAACATGCCATTTTGGCAGCAAGAGGAGATTTAACTATTTCCTGTCCAAAAGACCAAGAAACCGCTTCCAACCATTCATTGTTATAGTCTCTATTAGGTTTTCAATGTTTGGTCATTTACAGACAACGACTTGGCTATGTTGTTAAGCCTAAAGGTATCCAAACCGGGAAACACCTGGCATAAATAACAAGACATGTGTATTATGTGTGCGTACAAAGAAGGCACTCCAGTCTCTGCAGCTCAACTCTATATTCCCTGATTTAAATGGAAAAAGAAGCTATTGGGGTACATTAAAAGCGAAGGACAGAGGGACACAATTTTTAGAAAAGATTTAGGAACGTAGTAAAAGTAATTTTTTTTTAAGGAACCAACATTTTCGAACTAGTGCAGCAGTGGTTCTAGGCAAATTGAGACCTGCTTTACAGTAAAGAAATTCCAAATTATAATAATAATATTTTAATAAACAGAGGGATAAAACAAAAGGGTAACAAGCTGAGGATCAAGAGAGGGTCAAAGAAATGTTTGGGAGGAGAGAGGGAGAGGGCTAGCTAGAAGAAGAGAGAGTCGAAAATACATCAGAAGGGCTAAAACTTGAAGAAGATTGGAGAAGAATTAAGGGGGAAAACAATGCAGGAGACAGCAAGAGAAAGTTCTGCCACCGCAGATCACCTGCGTTCTTCCTGCACTTTATATTTCTGTACAATTTCATTTTTCTTCCAATGAGAATTATATTGAATGCTGCGTCAGACTATTTTGTATAACTTCTTTTCACTATTCCTAGTTATTCCTTGTTCTCCAAATAGAAGTTTACCTGAGTGTTTAGTTACATTTACAGAAATAGTACAAACATAGATAAAGTTAACTGTTTTTTTTAACAGAGGTATGACTGCATTTTTTACTGAGTGTCCCAATCTACCAGCATGATGCCTTATGCTGCGGAATGCATAGTGGTATACATAAGTTGTCATTTATGAAAACACCCAAATTCTATTTAACCCTATGTTTGCCATAGGCAATCTATTTAACCTTATGATTTCCAGATTATTTTTTTCAATGTCAATGTCATTTGCGTTATACCATATATTTTAGGTATAACTCTCATGTCCACTTTCTAACTTGACTGCAATAGTTCATAGGTTTTAACCAGTTCCAGTCCAAAAGTATCTTAATGTAAACAATGTTGTTTTTTAAAAAACATATAGGTAATATAACACGGGTCCATTATTATTCAGGATGTTGATGTCATTGATTTTAGGTAGCTTTACTTGACCAAAACAAGTTATTGATTCATTGACACATGCTTATCGCCACAACCATTTTTACACAACACTCAAGCACTAATGGCAGCATTCTACATGATGAGTAAAATGGCTTGCTCTTCTTAGGAGCAGATTGATTTGTTTCTATGTGTGCACATTGCATTTGTTTATCACTGAATCTATATGAACAAGGCATTTAAAACTTTTTTTAAAAAAAAATACGTTACTTATTTCACGTCACACTAATGCCTTTATAGACTGATATACTTTTGTGAGAATATTTTTAATCTTTTAAAATTGTTATGGGATGGGTGGGCTGTCACCTGATGATCCAAGGGCAATGTACAGCCAATTACAGCTCACCTTCTTTATAGGATAACTCCCCCCACCCCAAACTGTTTCCTACATGTGCCAATCTACACCTCTACTTTTCAATGTCTGTAGTCCTGCTTGCATATAGTACAAGTTATCCCCGCTCTTGTGGTTCAGCCCAATGTTAAACATCACATTAAGTGAGACCTGCTTGAACCAATCTGACTGGCCTTACTTGAAAAACTTGAACCAGCTCGGGGGCAATTACTCTCTTCCCTCCCCCATTCCAGTCAAATTGGGGAAAAGTAGGGAAACTTTCAGTTTGCATTGTACTGAACATCCCCTCTTATTTGCTTCTACGCAGTTAATAATATACCAAGCATATATAAGTCTAGTGAAAGAGTGACCCATATGCAGGTATTCTGTCCTTCCATTATGAATGAGATTTATTTGGAATGATCACAAAAAGGGACAATCTATGAATAGTCATTTGTATTTCCTTATTCAAAGCAGCCCATTTATAACACATTCCAAAATGTCATTCATGTAATAAGTTATTCTAACAAATTTGTTTGAACACTACTTGATTAGGTTGTGAATCTGGTTTATAGATAATTCTAAACTAAATTCAGTACTCATGGTCAACTGCATGCATATCTATATATGACTATAGTAGTCAAACTACACTAAACTATATCAGTATTACTTAAATGTATTTCTGAATGAAAATATAATTACAGAACATCTTTATTTATTTTTTTTTGTTTGGCAGTGACTGAATAAAACAATCAAACTGGCCATTGTGCTCGCTTTTTGAATAGTTTCTTTGTGGCTTAGTAGGCATATCTTTCAAATATTACACAAACACATTACTTCCTTCCACTTTTCATGCCAAGTCTATTGTGTCAACATTTAAAATGACTGTATATAATAAGTGTTTAAAATAAATATAGTATTCAAATGCAAAAAAATAATACCCAAGTTAAGTTTCTCTTCAGTTTCAGTTTAAGGTTCCTGGAACCTCAACGTACTGTCTACCTGCTATTCTGCTATCATTCAGTTATGTTAATAGAAACTGTCTTTTATATATCATTAATCCGTTATTGAAAACTATTCCATATAAAACCTATTTGCTTATTGCGTATCACTAACAGTAGCGGTAAAAGTACCTGAACACAAATAAAGAACATTCTTAATAATTACACTAAATTGGAATAAAATAACACCTCATTATACTACTGGCACTAGGTGTAGTATCGCTGGAGCTTTCTCATCCTTTGCCATGCGTAGCGCAGATTATTCTTTTATTCTCATATCTATTAAAATTGTCATCGTTTTTATTTTCAAGTTACCAATACATTTTCAGCGAAGGTTATGGTTGCTTCTGAATCTTTGACTACTGGTCTTTAAGTGTCAAGAAAAAGCAGTGAGTAGGAGAACCAGTAGCTTCATCACAGCCATTAGTCCAAGCACCTACAGTATCAGGCTCGGGTGTGAATTCAAGTGTGAATTACCAATAGTGTAGAAAGTTTCAAAAAGATGCCTTCAGAAAGGCACATGGAGCAAGGGCAAGCGCAAAATGATTAGTTTAAATAAAGTGTAATGAAAGTACCTTGAAAGCGCATTTCTTCTCTACTAGAATCTATCATAGCAGAAAGCGGCTTTCCAGCTTTTATCGAACCAAAATTCGTATTTTATGCTTTTCTCTAACAAGCCGAATTTTCAGCCATCAACAGCTGTAGACAGGCATGCATTTACTTTTGACGTGATCAGAGGTGCCTCTATGGTTTTAAGACTAAGAATCAAAATACATTTATGGATGTACTAGCAACATTATCATGATATTAGTTATACAAAAACTAGGGAATGCAATACGTATGCCCACATTTTTCAATACATTATATTTAGGGAACTCAATTATATTTTAGTGATTTAATTCTCTTTCCATTCACTGTTGGTGCCATTTGATTAGTAGGGATAATCTATAAAAAATCAGAGGCCTCACCATATCCATTCATCATGTTAGAATAACTTTTCTGGGTGTCGTGTATAATGTCCAGTTCTGCTAAACCACCACTACTTATATATCCACAAAGACAAGAATAGTTACATGTGCTCTATGTTTTTGTGTAGATCCACCATGTTTCTATACAGCAGCATAACAGGAAATCTGTATGCAAAGGTTTTATGGCTATAGCCTCTTTATCAATGCAAGCCATCATTGATAACCCAAGTACATCACAAAAAACTATAGGGCCAGTGACACATCTGGAATTTGGTGAGTAAAATGCGGTGATTCAGCTACAAAACACACCTGGATCGTGGAAGTGGGATGTTTAAAAATAGTGTGGTCTTGTAATGGCTCTTTATACAAAGGTAAGCCAGAGGGAGTTAAAAAGTTAACAGATATCATCAGGGGTACCCTATAGTTACAAGAGAGATCCCCTGAGTCCCTAAGTGAATCTCTAGTCCTGTCAAACTACTCCATGATAACAAGCAGTGGAAAAATAAGAAAGTTAAAAAAATAAAGGTTTTTTAAAAGGGTTCATAACACACTTAACATATCCTACCCTTCCCAGTACATTTTTAAACCACTTCACTGTTCTCTAATGCAAAGTTATTAAAGCTTAAAAGAAATTGAATGTAGTGTCTAAGGGACTACTGGCTCAACTACAAGGTAGGCCGTTGCGACCCCTGCAAACCCTTGTCCCTGTCTCCTCGTATCTGTTCAAAATAGTTTTGAAAGGACCCTTCTGACCTGAACTGCTCCGCTCCAGGTCGGAAGGGCTCTTTCAAAACTATTTTGAACCGGCACAGGGAGATAGAGTGTATATACAGGTTAAGGAGGGGACCTTACAACATTAGTAAGGTCCCCATTTGTATAGTACCGTAATTAAAAATGCAAACACTGCCATGACACTAATATTGGCACACCCCCCTTAATAAAATAAAAATTAGTTTGGAAAGAAAAACTAGAATGTCATTGCAGTAAAATTAGTCTAAGCTGTGATAAAGTGTTTAAACACCTTGAATTAATACAGTATATCACTTTTATTCCCTGTCTTTTTTCACAGAAGCGCTGTCTGACACTATTATCACCAAAGGGTATCTAAACGGTACAAGGCCTTTTCCAAAGACCTTGGCATCCTTGCTTCACCAGTTAGCAATGTTATTAAGAAATGTAATGTCCCGGGACATTGTGGCAGAAAAGTATTTGAAGGTTGGTGCAACTGAAAACCTTTGAAAGAATTGAAATTTAGAAAAGGAATCCTGTAAATATTTAAGGTCTTGAACAATTTACAGTTAAAGCGCAGCAAAAAACTGCCAGCAGACAGATGCAAGAAGCTTATAGACGGCTACAAAAAACATCTAGAAACTGTCATCGCCAAGAGCTGTGTAACTAAATGCTGTCCAAGTCATATTTAACATCTCTTTTGTAAAATCATGAGTCAGTTGAAAAGCCATCTTTTTTTGTTGAGTAGTTTTTGATATCCCATTAAAATATTCTGATAATACATATAAGTAAGGACATTCTCAATTATTTTTGAACATATATATTGTACATGAAGTGAATAAAAATCAAGGGCGCCAATAATGTTAACCATAAATGTAACATACAGAAAGGACTGCTCGACTGGTCATGTTGAGGGCTGCAAACAGGTCACAGAGTTTTGATATTCCAGTTTGAGCACAAACAGTACATTAAACATTCATTCAACTTCTTTTTCTTTAGGTAAAAATACCCAGATTTCCCAGACTGTTTGTAGTCCATGAGGCCTCTGGTCTACACTGAAGTGTTTGTCAGATGTCCCCATAAGCTGCTATTTTTGGAAGATGTTGGGCCTCTACCAGCCAGTGTTTAACTTAACATTTAACTGGGGGTGTTAATGACAATGGTACACTCTAAGACACCATTGCTATATATATCCAAAATATGCACCGGACTGGCCATCTGGCAAATACTCGGTGGGCCGGTGGGCAAATGTGCACCATACACACACCTTTACTTCCACTCCAGCAGCAGTCCTGCTGATGTTGCACCAGGAACACACACCATTTTTTTGGATGGGAAGTGGAGGAGAGAATAGGGCGTGCTGCAACCACTCCAGCACTGGTTACCTACTACTATGCAATAAAATTAAGCCAAACAAATACAGAAGATTTTGGAAATGATTAGAACAGATAGACAAAACATTTACAAACATTGAAAATAGATTTTAGCCGATGAAAGTCTAGACATACAGGCTTAAAAAGGTAGGGAGGGCTCAACTGTAATGTTCTTGCTTTGAAGGATGTGAGTGGTGTGATACAAAAGTTAATGGCACAGCAAAACGTTTGTTTAGTTGTAAATGATAGTGGCAGGTGCACAGTCGGTAAAGCAAGCAATCAGATCATTATAATAGCAGTCATACAGCGGACAATCCACAATATATTGCCAAATATGGAGGCTGAATTAAACTTTTGATGCGGGAGTATGAAAAGGGCAAATACTTAGAATTTTGGAAGTAAATAACCTATTGGAAATAGTTGTTATTTCAAATTTTCCTATCTTTAAAAAGAAACTGTCACCTTGCCTGGACCATAACTAAATACAAAATATGTGTTAAGTTTTCAAAGGTGCTGTTTCACCTACTCTGCTGTATTTAACACTTTTGTGGCTATATGCAGCATTAGAATCATTCATTATGCTGTTTAATGCCCAATAAAGGGAACCCCCTTTGAGTTTTAGGGGTCATTTCCCCGTGAGAGGCCAGCCCATTTTTTTTTCATATTTTTCCTATAGTTCAGAATACTTATACTTCACCTAAGAAAATCTATATTCTTGCCAACATTAGTTTTTTTGTTGAGGGGTGCCACATACAGGATCCGCCCCAGGTGCCAAATACACAGGTGATCCCCTGGGTTTTTGGCTCTTCTAAGACTGCTTTACTCACTCTTTTTTACAGTCTGTTCATTCTTTATTTTTCTATTTTCTTTTTTTATACAGGAAGGGAGCATTCACAGTGTGGGGAGCGCTTTTGATGTCACAATTACATCACAATAGATCAACTGGTAGCATGGTTATCATGGTAACAAGCAGCCATACCAAGCTGCATACTTCATGTTCTCATTGCTGCCTAAAGCAATGATGGCTTTTATTTTTCACAAAAACGATCAACAGATATCTCTGTATAAGTAAAAATGCCGGAAAGTAAGAAAGTTTTTAGAAATAAACATGTTAATAGTTTATTTTTCTCATTAAAAAAAATGCAAAGTGAGCGAATGGAGGAAAAATCCTTACCTTGAGCACCCTGACAACTCCATGTCGCAAATAAAACACACAATTCTTCACCTACTTATTATTTATAGACCAATGTTTTGAGAAGATGTTACTATAATACTAATTTTAGTCATTATCATAACTTATTTGTGTTTGTGACCAACTGGAAGCATATAAACCTTTTGTGTTACAAATAAACCTTTTGTGTTACAAAGTTTATACAAAGTTGTTTCACCCTGCATTCATTTCATTTGCAAGTATTGTTTTCATTTTATTTATATCCTCTCTACAGCATTTTGCAAAGATTCTCTAGAGGGTGCTGAATAACTAGTACAAATATTAAAAATATAGCAAATTGATGTGCAATTGCGCTATTAAAATTATATATAAAAGAAAAATAAACAAATCAACATATTTAAGTCTGCAAACTCAAACAAATAAAATAGTTTGGGAATTAGGCCTTGTTATACAATGCAAGAAAAATGAATAACAAATTTAAAGAAATAAAAAAATAAAATTTCAAAAAATTAAATTTAAAGAAATCAATCTTGTTATGAAATGTCAAAACATAAAAAAAGCAAACAGCAAAGTAAAGGCTACATTAAAATGAAAATGCAAGTTCCACCCCCCACCCCCCCACCCCATATTAGAGCATTCTCTAATATCCAATACAGAGATTTAAGGTTCTGGATTAAAGGAGCATCATCATATTCTAGCCTAAACCGACTATGTCTAGGTTCTTAAGAGGCAGACTCCTAGGATTTGACACATATCTTACTGCTCAGAAGTAAGGGAAGCAGCCTCAGAGGGGCGGCTGGTGGGTCTGATCAAGGTCATGCCTAAAAACATCACAGTTACTAGAACAGATCAGACCACTTTTTAATCATGCGCAGAGCATCCATAAATGTATAATTGTTTTTAACCGCTTTGCAACCTTGTTTGTACACAGCATTCTGATTTTTTAGGTGAGGATCAGAAGCGGTTAAGGTACCAGGAAGTGGCTCCTGTAGAGATCTGAACGCACTCTGAAGGAATCCTTTTTTTGAATGTCTCCTCCAGAGTAGTTTGCCTCATTAACAATGTTTTTTTGTCTTAAAAGTCTTTCTTTGATTTTAACAACAGGTATGATTTCTTGTCCTGCTGTGAATGCACGCTACTCCATACCTTCAATAAACCCATCACACATTTTCACAATGTCGTCTATAGGCACATTTCTGTATGGTTAACAATGTCATCTTCATTATCAATACAGGTAAAGGTATCACGATCGCCTTAATTCAGAACCATTTTGAATATTTCGTCATTTGTCGGTGAATAAACAACTGAAGCCTTATTATCAATGTTAAAAACTTTATCGATATCCACTTCTTTCTTACTGACGGACTCTGAAGGTACATTTTAAGCATATACAAAGAGGTCAGGTGTTATTTTTTTCTCATTTGCCATATGAAGCCCTTCACCACTTTGTTCATCAGTATCCTTCAGGCAAAGCTAATTTTCGAAAGCCTCTCTGGCATGCTGTTCAAGAAAGTTTTTTTTTTATATTTACTCTTCATTGATCTAAGGATAGCCCGGTCACATGGTTGAGTTAATTAAGTCACAAAATCTTGCGGTCGTTGTCCAGTCCAGCTTCCCTGTGGTGTGCATGAGCTGATGTTTACTGTGTACCTGCTGCATTAGCACATGCCAGCACAGCTATTCTGTCCTTGGCAAACTCGTCAATAAATTTTCCACTGCTTTTTTTTCAGCAGAAGCTTTAGCATGACACATCTTTAAAGAATGTATGCCATGTCTTTTCCTAAACTTCTCTAATCATCCTGTTGAATATTCCTTTAATTTTCAGTTGATCATGATAGATCTTGTTTCATGACCAGCATACAATTAAGTGGTATGTGTCCACTGCGAAGGCCATTCTATCATTACTTGATCAAGGCCTTCATTTTTAGCTTCATCCAGTGTTTTTCCTTTTTTCATTAACTTCCTTTCATCACTTTCAATAATTTTCCTTCTATTTCTTCAGGTCATATATGGTGGACACCCTACTCTACTGCAAAATATTTAACACTTACACCGCTGTCCAGTTTCTGCAGTCTTCACTTTCTCTGCTATCGACAAATATAAAAGCTTCCTATTTTTTTATAACTGTTATTCGTGTCTATAGGTGTATCTGCAGGTCTTGATGAAATTGTTACAAAATTTAAGCAAAATACTTGTAGGTCTTAGTCTTGGCCCAATGTGAAACCATGCCTCCACATGTGCTATTACCTGTATAAACAAAAAATAACACAATTTTTATTAAATAACAGTACAAGAAGTATTTTCAATTAATGGTCTGCATTGTACATTTTATCTACATAACAAAACCACTCAAACCTTCTTTAAAAAAAATCATGTCTGCGTCTAACATAAATAATTTGAAATTCTTCCAACAGCTCTATCTCCTGCAGACTATTTCTGGAAGGTTATGCATTGCTCCTTTTTAGTGGTCTAGCACTTTTACCAGTCTTGCATGCCAATGGTAGAGATTGGCTTTTTATAGATACCTAATCAAAAATAATGTACAAAATTAAGATATATTAATTAATAAACCTGTGAAATTGTGATATTTTGCATTTTACAAAAGAAGACTAATAGACAAGTATTTTTTTCTGCTACTGCGATTTCATATAACACACAAACATATACATATACTTGATACAAGGAGGGACCTCCAATGAAACAAAAATGAAAACAAAGAGCTTACAATTTCTATTTTTCCTTTTTTTTCACTATCATTCATTCTTACTCACATGCTCTCACACCCTCCCTACCTTCGCCATTGACTACTTCCATGTCCAAATCTCTTTTTCCTGCAACCCAGCTTCTTCTCCTTACTCTTTGTTCTTCGTCCACTGCGTTCAGTGGAGGGCTGGCAGCCTAAGGCCTAGGGGGCAAGTCTAGTCAAGTGGCCACCGAATCAGCCCACCATCCATGCCCACCTTTTCCTGATTTTCTAACGCATATTGATGTAATGTGATGGGATTGGGAGTAATCAGAACACTAAAAAACTCATCATACACGGGACACCTAAAGCCACAATTAAGTGCCACTAATCCTTTTTAATAAAATATGCAGATTGAAAAAAGTAAATAACACAAAACCTTTACTTTTCCTTTCACTGATTTCTGGGGCTAGAATGTTTTGTCCTCTGAAGTTAGTACAAATTCAGGAGGGCATTTTATCTCTGCATAAGTAAAAATTCTATAGTTGAATTTATTCCTACAGTAAGTAAAGCGCCAGGTAACAGATGACGAAATACACATCAGGACAGGCTCTGTCACACTGACACACCAAACACACACACCAGGACAGGCTCTGCCACACCGACACCCAAACATACACGTACCAGGACAGGCTCTACCACACCAACACCCAAACACACACACCAGGACAGGCTCTGCAACATCGACACACCGAACACACACACCAGGACAGGCTCTGCCATACTGACACCCAAACACATACACCAGGACAGCCTCTTCTCCCACACGGGCACCCAAACACACATACTTACACACTAGGACAGGCTCTGCCATACCAACACCCAAACACACCAGAACAGGCTCTGCCATGCTGGCACTCAAACATACCAGGACAGGCTCTGCCACACCGACACGCTAAACACACACCAGGACAGGCTCTTCCACACCGACACCCAAAACACACACACCAGGACAGGCTCTGCCACACTGACAGCCAAACACACACACACCAGGACAGGCTCTGCCACACCGGCACCCAAACACACACATACCAGGACACTGGTACCACACTGGCACAGCAAACACACACACCAGGACAGGCTCTGCCACACTGACACACCAAACACACACCAGGACAGGTTCTGCCACACCGACACCCAAAACACACACAACAGAACAGACTTTGCCACACCACCACCCAAACACACACCAAGACAGGCTCTGGCACCCCGACACCCCTCCACACACACACACACACACCAGGATAGGTGTTAATCTACATAAAGCATAAAAATGCATAAAAAATGCTCCCCACACTGGTTTGTTTTTTGTATTGATGCCCCAGCCAGGCCCCCTCTTTGGTTTTAATGTATTCCCCCACACCATTGTGTATGGACCCATGTGCATTTGTGCCCGGAGTCCAACACTTATGCCCCAACACCCTTGTGTATTGATTTATGTGATATCCCCAGCCAGCCCCCCTCCTTTCTGTATTGATGCCCCCTTTTATACAAGTTAATGCACCCATGTATTGCCCACAGCCACCTACCATCCCGTTGTGTACTTATAACCCTAGTCGTCCCCTTTTTGTATTTAATTGTTGTCCCCTTACACCTATCACACCACCTATGTTTATTTTTTTAAAACTTATGTTTTTGCTGGCTTCTTCCCTGCAGACTGCTCTCCTCCAACGTGTTCTTCTCCCTGTCACGAGGAACTGTTCTGTGTGACTCCGCCTCCTTGGCCGGCACGTCGCATCTATAAAGGGGTGGGCCTAACTGAGGAACCGGGCGGCATGTTGCAGGCACGTTGGCCGCTTAATGATTTTAAAGTGGCCGCCGTGTCTTATGGCCACTTTAAAACTTGCAGCCGCATCTGGTTGTTTTTTATTTAATTTAGATTTAGGGAGGCAATTGCCCCCCCGGCCCAGCCTGCCCCTGACTGCGTTCCTCAAATTGGGAAAGAGGGAATGCCCAGAGGATCAGCCTTTTTGCTAAAGTTCACCAGGAAGAAAGAAGACAGAAGAAAAAGAAGAAGCAAGAGATAAAAACACAGCTTCAGGAAAGTAGACATGTATAGGGAGGTGTCCAGTAGAGAAGGTAGGGATACATTGATAGAGAGCGTGAATAAGAGTGTGAGAGAGCATTAGAGAGTGAGGGTGACAATTAATTTTGTTTGCTAATGGAAAATCCCTTCCGAATTTCTTCTAAAAGGTCAGGAAACGAAATTCATTATCTGAAAACATGGATATACAGTATTTATTAGACTTGTGCATTCGTATTCGAGCGAACATAAAAACGTTTGTTCGTTGTTCAGCCCGAATACCGAACATATGAACATGGCAGCGGCAAAATGGAGACAAAGACACACAACACAAAGAATCTTCGTGTTCGTCTTCGTTTACTAATCTCCCTGGTCCCTTCCCCATCTAGCCTACCTTATCTACGCAGCATCGCAGGGGTTAACGGGAGTGTAAATCCGTAGGTTCGCCGTCAGGAGTTAAAGGGCCGTGCGAACAACTCTATTGGTCGCCTGCAGGGGCCTCCTCTGGCATCAACCTGCTGGTGACCAATAGAGTTCGGACGGACATTTAAAATCCTGGTACCAAAGCTGCTGCGTAGTGTGAACCTCATTAACCCCGTATTAACACCTTCTACAAAAAACACGAAGAATGTACACAAATATTTGCTCAAAACAAACAAAGGAAGAGGCGAATATCCGTGGAATACGAAGATTTTTTTCCCCCCATGAAGGCGTATTTATCAGTGTTCCATTATAAGAGACCAGCATTCCCGCCAATGTTCCAGTAAGAATACAGTGTACATTTGTAGCAATATTTTGTCATGATATATATAAATTAACTGTTCCCTTTTGAGAAATCACCTCTGAAACTCCCTTAACCCACATTTCTAAGCCACATAAGGTCATCGCTATCGGGACTGAAAAATGAAAAATGTCTATTTTAATACTGAATTGAATAGGCAGACAATTTATAATAACTACATAAACATTTTTTACAATTAATGTGCTTCTTTACCTATTACACCTTGACAGAATAAAGTTATTTGGCAGTAAAATTGTCTACGTGGCACATAGCAACAAGACTTCTGCCAAACTATATCTATTTTAAGTCATATTTTAGCATAGCTTGTGATAAGTGTTTCAATAAATGTTTTATTAGAGGAGGCAAAGGTGTCATATAAGTTTCAAATGACTATCTTCAATTGTTACTGAAATATATTGACAGATTGCGTGACTTCTTAAACATGCAGCCAACACACCACTCTGCATAATTTTAGAGAAACAAATTCAAAAAAGAGGGAATGTGGCTGCTTTTCGAAGGTATGTTTTTATAATGCTATTTACGGTAACTTTCATTTTGATATTGTCCACATAATTGTTCAGTGTGTGCCTGTGGATTTGTTTTATATGGTGAGGCGTGGGTAGTCTGCCCTGTTTGGCTTCTACGTCTCCTTCAAGACTCCAGTGTATCCTCACCTTAAAGGAGGAACAAGAAGATCCAGTCCTTCCATAGACCTTTTTGATAGGGAGAGTAGAAAGGGGTTGCATATCACGTTGGGGAGCCCAGCCCCAGAAGATACAGTGATTCACTGTGATTCACTGTGGCTCCTACAAGCATTTTTTTTTATTTTACTTCTTTACTTGGGACTGAAGCAGTTGTGGAGTGATAACTGACCTTTCACTACAACTAAGACAGCTAGCAAATAGGAAGTAATGGCTTTGGCTTTTGCAATCAGGTTAAAATCAGCTTTTACCAGGAGATTAGATTTTTTTAATCACTGGCCACCTATCAGAGTTTTATTAACATCTGGGATTTGGGTGAAAATATTACCACTAATAGGGCAATGGAGCTATTCAAAGGTATGGAATGCAAGTAAGAGTTCTTTGCAATATGGCTGTTATAGTTTGTCTAGGGATTTAGACAGGGGAGGGCTGGCAGCCTAAGGCCTGGGGGGAAGTCTAGTCTAGTCATTGTGCCACCGAATCAGCCCACCATATACGCTTATCTTTTCCTGATTTTCTAATGCATATTGATGTAACGTAATGGGATTGGGAGTACATCAGTACACTTAAATGCTTCCAACTTAAAAATACCTAAGGCTAGCAGCAATTAAACTTGTATATCAATTTTCCCTGGCCTTAATGTTGCTGAACTAACCCAATTCATGTCTCATACTCATGGATGTCACAAATCACAACATTCATGTTTTTTTGTACATTTAATATCATGCGATTTGGTGCACAGTTTACCTTAAACTACCAATACTTTGATTTGTCCTTAGGTTTCCCTAGATAAAGCATAAAATATTTCACTAACTATAGCAAAACTTTGAGGCATCCCATGAGAAAAAGACTTGTCCAGACCACCAGCACTCAAAGGATTAAAGATAAATAAATGTATAGCTAATGAGTATTAAACCACTGGTATCTTTCTTTACATTCTCTGGCTTGTCGGTTACATAAATAATAACTATATCTAAATTGAATAGGAAAACCATGCCAATTATTTTTTTGCCTCAGATAGAGTGTCTGTAAATGTTATTGTATGATGCATGCTTTTACTGCTTTTTTCAAATCTGGCTGGATAATTGGACATCCTAAGAAAAAAACCCAATAACAAGCCAATTGTTATAGACATTGAGGTGATAATAAAGTTGTTACGGACAGACTGTAAATCTCTCAGTAGCCATTTCACTGAGTAAACACCTTATCTTCCGCAATGGTTGGAAATTCAAGTACATGATCAAAAGGGAGTGTGCCATCTGTTTACATGTAAACATACAACTTAAACCTACTCTTGGCCTCAAGAAAAGAGACTACACAAAGCATAAGAAAAGGTGCTCTTTGTTTCCATAAGTCAAGTGAAAACATTCTTCCCTTAAGGAGAGTAATTCTCTTGCAAACATTGCTAAATAAAGGTTTAGTAAAAGGAGGCAATGTTTACAGATAATAACTAAACTCAGATTAAGGGGCTCCGCATATTCTCATTCCTGCTAAGGTTTTCTGCCCATTTAACCAAATCTTTCATGCTATTTGTTTCTTTTAAACACTGAGATCTAAGTTCCTCCTTAAAGCCTTTGGTAACACAGTTCTTGTTCTCTTGTTATTCTGTCTATATTTTTTTTTTCCTAGTTATATACTAAAATACATTTCCACAGCATTTATAAAACAAAATGATAGGCAACGTGTGAAGTGATAGTCAGCATGCTAGCAAATGTAGTAAAATGTTAAATTCTCTAACCACTTAGCCAAATATAGAATTTTATACTCTTCTAATGAAAAGGGGAATGTTAGAAATCTGAAAATATGTCTGTGTTCTGACGCTTATGATGTTGTGTGCACCCCAAACCTTTATAATCTATATTTTTTGTTACATTTTTTCATACAAATGCTTGTATTTGCTTGTAATCTAGGAAAAGCCTTGTCATGGTGCTTAATGTGCAATACAAACCATATCTATGTTATTCTCTATGCCAATATGCCATACAGTACCTCTCAAAATATTTTGTAATGAAATGTCTTGACTGTACATCCCAAATTGCTTAAATTTTCCTCCACTTTTACTTTATTTCTTTATGTACAAAATTTTGCTAAATTTGGCAAATAATATGAAGCCACGAAAACAAGACCAGACCCCCCACAAATCGGGGGATTTAAGGTGGAAGTTCCTGGCAGATTGTGTCCTGGGAGATTAGACGAAGACAGAAGATAGCAGATTGAAGATAGAAGATGAAAGTGCAGATGGGTCGGCAGAAGTGGTCAGCAGAGAAGATAGGGAAACATTTAGAAAGCGTGAGAGAGTGAACGAGAATAAGAGTGTAAGAGTATGAGCGAGCGATGTGACAACAAACATTTTTGTTCCTGAATTAAAATTGCCCCCAAATTTTCAGCCAAACCCAATGGGCAGGGAACGGAATTCATTGGCCGAAAACTAATAGGCCAAAAATTAACCAAAAAACGTGTTGAAAAAAACGGGTATTAGTGAAATAAATAGTGAACCTGATACTTAAAATGTTATTCTAATTGCAGCTAAAGGACACATGCATTTCAAGTCCTGGGGGCTTTTGAACACAGTACTGCAATCTAACAATTGTGTTTGACTGACGTTTGCATAATAATTACACTCCTGTAAATTTTCAACATGAACATGTCTGTGCTGTCTTTTATGCATTCTAAATATTTTATTCTCTCGTTTGCCAAATGCCAATATATTAATATTCGTCCATTCATAACACTTTATATATTTATTGTATACATTATATAGATATAGATTTCATTTGATGAATACCTCAAAAGGAACATTTACAAACACAACATGAAAAATAATATTCAATATTTATAGTTTAGTACTGATTCAGGCAAAGCAAGGGCACTGCTGGGTAAAAAAAGTTCTTCTAGAAGGGCAACGGCACTTAGTTCATTGATGTAAAAAAAGAGTGCTTGGACTATATGTTGCTGACAAGGTTTTTTTGTGTGGAAGGAACTAACCTACTTATCAACTTAAATAAAATGATACTCTAAATGGACTAACTAGATTTTCATTTTATCCCCTCAAATAAAGGCAGTCTGACATATCTATACACTTTAGACTACTGTGACTTGTACCCTATCAGTCTGTTTTTCCTGACATATATGCGGCCAACAAATAACTTTTAAATTCTTCTGTTTACTGCCAGTCATCTTGAGTGTTGGCTTGGCCAACGCTGTGGGCAGAGGTCTATTCAGACCCCCTGCGTGGCAAGTGGTTCTATTGTTTTGAAGACATGTTGGATCACAGAGGAGGAGGGCAGTTGGAGCAACAGGGCTGCAACATTTATTTGCAATTTTTATGTTATTTGCAATGTTTATATTACTTTAGTATGCTTTCTTCTGTAAAGGACATTAAAATGTCCCTTTGAGACAGTGAAAGCATTTTTCAGCACTTGTCATGTCTTCGTTCAGTTGTTCAACTCCCACGTTTAGGCTCCACACTTGTGGAAAATAAGTATAAAAATTGCACACACTGTATTCAAAATTATAATAATTTATCTTGAGTTGAGAAACACCCCATATGTCTAGGGGTTTTATACACCTGTGGCATTTAGAGGCAAAAGTAAGAAGATGCTCGTTACTTTTTGTGAGCTGCAATTGATTTCTAATTTAGTATGCTGGTGCTGTAGCCTTACTAGCTTTCACAGGTTCCAAAAATACCTCACATAACATTTCTGACAAGCAGACGGCCTATGCTTAAAACTGTGGAAATTCCTTTCACTTTCACAGTAATTGTTGTGAGGGCTGTTACACGGGATACTGGATACTAATAACGGAGAAGAGACCAAGCCATCCTCAGACAGGGTATAATATTATTGGTCTTCTTTAAAATAATCTAATAATTAATAATTAATTAATTAATAATACATTTCTAATATGCATTTTTAGAAAAAGGCACTATTTTGGTCACTCATATAAAACATTAACCAATGCCTCTAGCAGATCACAGAAATGTAAGCGGTATATTGAAGAAAAAGTATGTAAAAAAAAGCCCTTTGTTCCTAATACTGAGCAGAGGAAGTGGGACAGCACAAACATGTTGACCATTTGGTTCACTTTTTATGTTCATTATAAATGTGAAATTCTGTATAGCCACACATACATATCAACAGATATATAACGAACATTTAAAATGCAATATAAAGTTGAATGTTCATAAAAGTCAGTAGAAAAGACCTTATCCAATATGACATTACTGCAAACTCCATACAATTGTAAAAAAAAAGTTGTAAATAAAGGTAACATTACAAACAGAATGATGCAAGCACCTATTTTTGACAGATACTATCTCTCTGTTCAGAGCTAACAATATTATTTTAACAATTGATGTTTTAGTTAAACAGTAGGTTGTTGATACCTAATGAAACATTAAGAACGCTTTCAGTATTTAAACATAGAAACTGAGGTGTGCATAAAGATTTCACACACAGAAATTTGCTTTTATTATCCTGCATTGGGCCTAATATTGCAAATGTCTACAAATGTCTGCATAACATACTAAATATACAAATATATTTTCTACACCTTTCCCAATATAGTTCAGCTTTTGGGTTACTAACTGCATGGCTAAAATAACAACATTCTGCAAATGGTGGCCATTATTAAGCTACTTTTTTGTAAAGTAAGATTGCATTGAAACTCTCCAACCTCATATTCTGCAAATACACAACCTTGTAGCAAGGGGGCGCTAGTGCAATATGGTTTTGGGGATATTTGAGGTTATTGGCTCTTGGGAGCTCCTGTTTAGGAGTTTCACCCACATCCTTACTACATGTGCAGAGACATTAATTGATAGCATGTTTTTTTTTAAAACTAGCTCCCACAATAACCTCAGAGAAGTCACAGTAAAGGTGCACTGTTCTAACGATGGGACAACATTGACGTCACAAACTAGGAAGCTTTGACATCTAGAATGTGTGGATAATTGTAAGCATATTCCAGATCCTCAAAATTCCACACTTTAATGGCACAGATAACTGACATGGAGTCAGATCAATTGAAAGGGTACCAAGCAGGTGGAAATATATTCTGACACATGGCGGATTCAATTGTTTTTAAAAATAATAACAGGGACTTATGGCCTGTCTCCTCTTACACAAGCGCCATATCCACACATTTCCAATAGTCATCTTTTTCCAATTGGAATCAGGGTGGCAGTAAAGGACCAAAAGATATTCTGAAAATGATCATGTGGGTCAGTGGAACAAATAACATACACTTAAGCTGAAATCAAGGACATTTAAAGTTATGCTCCAGAAAGTGTCT
The DNA here is from genome assembly GCF_027358695.1 of Spea bombifrons. NCBI lineage: Eukaryota > Metazoa > Chordata > Amphibia > Anura > Pelobatidae > Spea > Spea bombifrons. Next base: position 13,514,142 of record NC_071090.1, read on the forward strand.
TAAACGGGTCCTTAATGTTTCTTTTGTTGAAAGGTGATTCCACTGTAGGGTATTGTTAGTGAAACCTATCCTGCAAACCTCTACTATGAGGCCCACAGAACACTCTCAGTATTTGAGTGTACTCTTGCTGTTCTCTGCTATAATGGCAGGGTCAATGGGAAAATAACCAGCGATCCAACTAATTATGTAATTTGTTATGCAATCATTGATGGGCTGTGTACACAGGGGTATGTACAGTAGATGTAGCCTATATTCCCTGGCTTTTTGAATATTTGAGGGAGAACTCTTGCTTTTAACATGTGTTTCTCACCATTGATTTTCTGTATTGTGGCTTCTGTAATAAGCTGTTTTCAAAATAGCCCTATTTGTTTGCCATATTTGTCCGGTTAGGTTAGTGGGGCCTTGGGCAAAACTGCTTCCTGCTCCTATAAAACTTCTCTAAGAACCCCCTTCTCCAGTTTTGCTCCAGTTGTAGTATTACAAAGTAACGCTCCATCCCAGCATCCTGTAATTACCATAACTTCTTCCTTAGTTCAGTGTATTTCTCTCTCTCCACTTCAGCTGAGTACAAAGGAACAGTTGCTATGGGCCCTCTGGAAAGTATTGGCATTGACAGCTTCTCTTTTCAGGCTACATTAAAGGTGGCCTATTTATTTGCTACTATTTCAAAAGTTACAACCTACTATCACCAACATGGGAGAGTTACTGTTAAGTCTCTGATACAGTATTGTGCATTGTATATCAATTATTTTATACATCTATCTATCTGTCTGTCTATCTATCTATCTATCTATCTATCTATCTATCTATCTATCTATGTTTCTAGCCAATATGGGCTTCTCCAGGGCACAGCTTTTGACTTGAGAGAAAAAGTATTGATATATGATCCAAATGCACTAATCATAAAGAATGTATCAGTGACCCACATTAGACTTTTTACTTTAGGTAATTATCTAGGTTAATACACACAGAATGGGGAGTGGACAGCATAAAAGCATGAAAGGTATACACATTCAGATTCTCGGGTTACTGCTAGAATAATAAATATACAAAACAAAGTAATGCTTACTGCCAGGACTGCTATTGAATATTCAACAACCCCCTACCCCCACCACACCCCATTATACCCTATGGCCTGTATTTCATTACCGTTTCATACTCGATAAAGCAGCCAGACTGCTTACTAGCAGGGCTTTTCTACAATGTGCAATATGTGACTACTTATTTCACTCATTACAAAAATATAATTCCTGCACTATGTATACTTTCCCTTGCTCAGTCATGTAGCCCTTTCATCAATGCTTATTTCTAGGAGTTTTCTAAATAGGACCTACTTATGGCACCCATCAAAAGCTCTGCCCTCACGGTAGTTGCCTAGGTTCATTTTATGGTAGGGTCAGACCTGTTTCATTACATTACATATATGTACATATTCTAGACATTGTATTTATGTAAAAAAGATATTGCAAAAATCACTATTTTTTTAAGTGAACAAGAGCAATGACTTTCTGTCATGTTCACTGCAGGCTAAACAAAGTACCATTTTGAGGGAGTTGCATGGCAAGTAAGTTGTCAGTCAAGTTTACGTAATTGTACATTATGGTAACAACCAGTATTTTGTTTAAAAGTGCACATATCTTTATGAAGGCAAATTTGTAAAAACGTGCTGGGTGCAGATCAGCTGAAAAGTGGTTTAAACCGGAAAAGAATCAGATCAAACCAGAAAAGAAGAGATTTTTTTTAACTTAAATCTCGAATGTGTGCTTTCTAATCATATCCTTAGGTCCAACCTGCTTTGGATTGTTGTGTGCTAATTATTTCAGTAGATCTTTTTAATAATGAAGAGATTTTTCTTTTTCAATTCTGTTTATTTAGTTTACTACAAAATCGAAGGGGGTGTTCATGATGACATCACTGGCTTTTAATATTCATTTTGAATGTTTTATTTATGTTTTATTTGAGAGGAAGGCACCCCCCTTTCTTCTCACTATAATCTCCCTTACCTGCTCATCACACAGTGATCATGTAGCAGGACTTTGCATCTCAGCTTAGAGAATAACACTGATGCTGTCCCCAGCAGGAAAATGTAGCATGTTATTTGCCTCTCTCTAACCCATGGAGTACTCTAACTAGTTAAAAGTTACTATTGAATCAATTGCATTTGTGACTATGCATTATCATGCAGGTATCATCCTTTGTGCTTGTGCAGGGATGTGAATCCTTATTGCATAAGTCAGCAAGTGAAAAAGGCGTACAGCTTAAATTAAATTGGGGCTTACTCTAGCCTTGATGTACAGCTAATCTAAATTTTATTAAAGACAGGAGGCGAATATTTGCATTACTTCTTTACTACAAAAACTCCAGCAGCAAAGAAACAGTTAAAACAGAACAAAAAACAACCAATCAGGAACCTCCAACTTCCTATTCTTTGGTGTGCCGAAACAGGTAGCACGATAAAACATCCCCAGGAAAGGAACTCAGGACAGAAACCAGGGACCACAGAAAACACGGATCCTGAGAACAAACTGGAAAATGTCCCCAGCAGAATCAAGCTGTGAATGAAGACAGAAAACATTGTGAAAATAAACTGTATACGTAGAAACGTCAGATAGACATAAAAGACTAAAACCGTAATAAAATCCCACCCAAGCATAACATAAAAACTCTGAGGGTACAACAGAGCAAGAAAACAACAAACCCACAGAGGGAGAGAGAACACAGGGCGGGAAATATTCGCCTCCACCAAGGCTAGAGTAATCCCCAATTTTATGGCAAGACAGGATGCTTCATATTTGCAATTTCCAAGCATCCCTAGAAACCCAAAAGAAGCATACGCACGAGGACTGTAATAAAAGGTACGGAAAGTAGACTCCCTAGACCAATGCTCTGCGGAAAGAATATCTGACAGGGAACCTCCCAAATCGAATGCTGCGGAAGAAGCTGCTCCCCTTACAGGATGCGCACTGAAGGAAACATCCACTCCAGCCATTTGCAAGATCCACTTAATCCACATAGACACCGTAGTAGACGACACCGGTTTAAAAGGAGAAACTTAGGAAATCAACAAAGAACCCGCCAACACTGGTCTCAGAGACGCCGTGGCTGACAAGTATGCACGAACACACCTGGCCACACACAGACTGGGGCGGTCAGGGAAATAGGGGCAACCGCAGAAAAAAAACATTTGGTTCTACGCGAAATCATAACCCCATCTGGGGTAAAAGAGAAGGAATCCTCCCTAATATCCGACACTATCCCAAAGGTGACCAGACAGAACAGGAGAGCCAAACCGAAACCAAAGGATAGAGGGAGCCAAAAAAGGAACAGTGTCACATTAGAAAAACCTGGAGCCTTGTATTCTTTTTGAGAACCTGAGGTCCGTGCTCTTCCGCCTTCTACTATTGTATGCAACATCAAAGTGAAGAAGGTGATCCAATGATCCAAACTGTAGAGGCCACAGTGGAACCAAGTCCTCATTCTTCCCCGAAGGAATATGCAGCCCCTTCCTTCCCACCAAGGCAGAAGCCTTCCCCGAGGGGAGACCTACTCCCCCCTACCAATACAGAAAAGAGTCTTTGGGGACCCAGTTCCACTGTGACTTCAGGTGACCCAATGCTGCTTAACTCAAGTCTGATATCTGAAATCATTGCACTGCAAACCGAAAAAACTGAAAAGTGCTAGTGCAAAAACAAGTGCCAGTGAGTGTATCACAGACCCTAGCCAATGGCTGGTAAGATAAAAATTTCCCCCTCCACCACCACCCATAGGCAGGGGCAATTTAAGGGTAGGTAAGTGCATTAAGAGGGGATCCAAGGTGAATATAGTGCTTATCAACCTGTGCAAGGTACTTACTTGATCTTAGCCAAAAGGCAGAGAAGCGATGGAACAGAACCTTGTGGTACACCAACTGGGAGGGGGCTTACTTGGGAGGGAAATGCTGAAGGTATGATCAGAAAGGTAGACTGTGAACCAGGAAAGAGCAGTGTCATGGAGACCAATATTGCAAGGAGTTTGAAGGATGAAGAGGGTGATCAACAATGCCAAAAGCGGCAGAAAGGTCCAGCAGGTTTAATTTTTGGGATTTAGCCCTTAGTAGGTCATTAGTAACTTTAGTAAAGGCGTACAAATCTGAATGCACAAGTCTATTAAATTTGTGATCTGATTTTTCTTGTTTCACATATTAGGGTGTCATTCAAGTAATTTGAAATTAAACGTAACTCCAGGTTTGACTAACATGTTCACAAGAAGGAAAAGGCAACATTTGGGAGCTAAAACTGTATTTGGGATATGCAAAAATGTGAATAATTGAGATCGTCATGGAGAATGAGCAGAACCATGACAATTATTTAATGAAGAAACGGATTGCTGTGCATAGCTTAATCTTTTAACACACTGTGCAAGTTATATTTATATTTGGCTATACGTCAGGTGCACCCAGATTTGGTTATGAAGCGTTAAATGTGATAAAATGTACCAATAAATAAATGTATGTCTAACCCTACGTTCCACTTAATTAATCTAGTTCATTATTATCCAAGTCCCTTAGATAAAATCTGTATATTGAGTAGGTTATGGCATTCCTTAAAAATTAAATTAACTTTGTACAGATACGACAGACATATTGCAGGGAACAAATAATTTGAATGCAGATCTGCAGTATAGTGAGCCATTATTTCTAGTACACATACTGTATATGTTTTATATGATGCTGATCAACACATTATCAGCTATCCTGCAGTATGTGGAATCTATAACTGACTAATTGATATCTTCTGTGAGATTATATATTTCAAATACTGTAGGTCAACAGTGGCGTCTCCAGCTTTCATATTTAGGGGGGCACATGGGGGCAATTAGAAAATGCTACATATACAATATATATATATATATATATATATATATATGCGTTAGACATGCATTATACATAATATGTACTTATCTCTTTCAAGCAAAGACTATGATTGAAATATGATTTAAAAATAACAGATGAACTGGCAGTTTTTTTCATTCTTTAATATTAGCCCTTACTGCCGATATATATAATTATTAGACACTGCTGCCGATATATATATACATATTATACCCTGCTGTCGATATATAATAATATTATACCCTGCTGCCTCTATATACTAATATTAAACCCTGCTGCCGATATATATAAATATTAGACCCCGCTGCTGATATATATATTAGTATTAGTCCCTGTTGACAAATTATACATAAATATAACCCCATGCTGCCAATATATATATATAAATATTAGACCCTGTTGCCAATATATTTTTTATTGAAAAAATGGGATCCTACCCAAGCATTTCCTTGAGCCCACGCTCCCTAGCATGCAATCACTCCCTCCGCTACCACACCAAAAAATATATATTTGCCACACTGACTGCAGATCAAGGGAAGACTGCGAGAGTCAGCCCTTCTGACTGCACCTTGACACTGAGAGGTCCTCTCCCCCAGTAATCATCCCCAGAGTCCCTTTTTCCCCTCATTCACTAAACCATACCTCTCTTTTACTTCCTCCCTGTAGTTCAGGTATAGATCAAATAAACAACACATGGAAACAACACTTGCAACTGAATAAGACAAAAAAAACTTGTATTTGCAGGTATACATAAATAATGTATGGAAACATAGCATTGTAGGTATAGATCAACAGAACACATAAACCCAGCATTGCAGGTATAGATCAACTGGAAATCACATGTAAACTCAGCACTGAAGGTATAGATCAAATAAACAACACATGGAAACAGCACTCCAGGTATTGATCAACTGAATAAGACATACAGACATACAAATCCTATATTTGCAGGTAACCATAAATAATGTATGGAAACATAGCAGAATAACACAAAACCCGGCTTTGCAGGTATAGATCAATTGAGACTCACATATAAACTCTGCATTAGGTATAGATAAAACTTCCTAAATTATAGGCATAGATCACAGGTTCCACACCCCAAAGCCACCCCTGGTGTCCACATTGCCCACATAGAACCTGACCAGCACCCAAATTACACATACATAGGATGTGCCATCTTTGTCGCCAAACAGCCCATGCTGGGCGTACGCTCGGCTGTTTGGGAACAATGTTGGCTCATGTCAACATTGTCCCCAAACAGCCGAGCGTACGCCATCTTTGTCCCATAAACACGCTACCTGCGTGAGAGGCGCCGAGCGGTTGCTGAAAACGTATTCTTCAGCGACCGCTCGGCGCCTCTCTCTCCTCCGCGTCTATTAAAAAAAAAAAGACGCCGTTTCAATTGGGGGGGCACGCGGCAGGGCACAGCATGATGTAGGGGACCATGGCCCCCTCTGCCCCCCCCATGCCGACGGTACTATATGTCGGTACTTTATATGTGCTGGTCATCAACATGTGAAATGTATAAGTGTCTTAGAGAAACTGGCTAATGTGGTTACTAGACATGCAAATAGGCCAAAAATGATTCAGGCAAATTTTTCGGTTACTCTTTGGCCCCTTTGGATCTCAGACAACAAATTCCATTTCCTGCCCATACATTTTGGACAAAAATCAGGGGGTCAGTTTAGATTCGAAAAACACATTTACTCTCGCTCACTCTCATTTTCATTCACTCTCTCTCATGGTCTCAGAATGTCTCCTTACCTACTGGGGAAAAGAACCTCTCAAAGAACTATACCACCAATGTGGTATTTTCAAGTACAGCCTTATTGTACATTTGTATACAGAATCATTCTAAAACTAACAAAAGTACTGTCTTGATAATATTACAGCCAGTTTATGTGTACTGTAGGGTGACCAGACATCCCCGGTTTCCGGGGGCAGCCCCCAGATTGCGGACACTGTCTCCGGACAAATTATGTCTCCGGACATGTCCCCGGATGCAGGGGAGGATTAATGTTAACTTCCGCAGAGGCCCTCCAGTTTACCTCATGGGAAGCAGGAAAACAGGGGAGTCACATGACTTTATGTCATGTCACATGACTCCACTCTGTTCCTGCTTTCCCTGGGAGGGCAAGAGAAGTTGTCTGACAAGTTTTCTGGGATGGTTGCCAGTAATTACAAGATTGATCAGACTATCTTAAACAAGCTGTGACTAGCATTTTTGGCAGCATTCCCAGAAAATATGGTTAAGATTCAAAGTTGGTACACTTACACCAGAAGTCCAATACATGTAACAAGTGTTGCTAATTAAGTGTTACATACAGAAATACAGCTATAGTTAACCATTGTAATGTCAGAGATTGCTATACTGCAAAATACCACCTCAGATCATTCTAAAACAAAATGTATTAATAATATCTTTAAAAATCAAAACACCAACTTAAAATACAGAGGTGCAAAGATGAGGAAAATAAAAGTCTCAGGCTAACTCAAGTTGCTTCTGCTGGAAGACTGTTCCACCACCCTCTCAGTAAAGTAATTTTTCTTAATTTAGGTAAGACTTTATTACTTTATTACTTTAAATAAAAGTACAAATCTCAAATCTTCTGTGGACCTAAAACTTCTTCTGCTGAGAGACTACGCCACTGCCCATCAGCTCCTCAGTAAAGTAAGTCTTCCTTACATTAAGTAGAACTTTATCACATTAAATAAAAGTAAAAATATCAAGAGAGCATCATTAATATGCAAATGACCATTTCAGTGCATGTAAGCAAAGCTGTGCATTAATGTACCTCTACAGAGAGTGATATTATAATTTAGGGAAACTTCTATTGCAGGCATTGAGTATACAACACCCCCACCACTTTCTCCTGTTGTTTTTTTTTTCTCTTCAGCAGCACTCTGTCTCACATACTGACCCCTCTCTTTACTCCATTTTCCCATATTCCTGTCAGAGATCAGAGAAGACCAGAAAACAACTGGAGAAAGTAATTGAGCGAGTAAGGGGCATATACAAGGCAGGGGGCATAGACAGGACAGAAGGACAAAGAGGGAGGTGTTCTTGTGGCAACAAATAAATAAAAGCCCCCTGGTTCCTACAAGGCAGGAAACAGAATTTGTTGTCAGAAATTGAATGAGCCAAAAGCTTAACAACCTCACTGGTAGAGGTGCTGCTAGTCTTCTGTGATGCCTTCATGATGTCTGTGGCCCCAAGTGGCTTGTTTGCACCATATTTGCACACAGACTGCTTGTCTGGGCCATCTTTTCCACCAAATAAGATGAGAAGAGAAAATACTGGTGGCGTGGAGTGGGGTCATCTGGGTAGGCGCGCCAGACCATTGTGTTTTGTAACAAAATTGTCTACTGATTGCAGACCCTGGGAAGTGGCAAGTTGGCAGAATATGCGAATCCGTATTTGAATAGTGCACTATGAGAATGTGTGCCGCCAATGTGTCCATAAGTGTGAATGTCAGTGTCAAAGTGCTCCAGTCTTCCAGGTACTTCCGGTCCGACAAGTCTTGCTAATCTAATAAATCTAACTAAAATGTATAAAAATAAAAAAAAACATTTCCCCATAACATTAACTCAACCACAGTTATCTACACTTCTTTCCCATTTATATGTCTGTGACACATTTAAAGATTCATCCTATAGTGTTTTTCAAAGGCACTAGTGGGAATACGAAGGCTGTCGTATGCCCAAGTGCCTTGCAAGTAAAAGACTTAAGACCTGATAGTCGGCTAAAGACTAGACCTCACGGTTTCCACAAATGTGGAAATTGTAAAGCCTGTACCAAATAACTTTAAAAAACATACACACTTTAAATCCAATCCTACTGGAAAATTGCCATTATATATTTTTAGGAGCCAGACTTTTGGTGGAACTCTTTTTGCCACTTATAAAGGAGCTCATCGCTATTTTTTTTCCTTTCATTTAATCTACCATTACATATTTTATTAATTGCAATACTCCATGGATGATTCACTTAATCCAATGTGAATGCCGTATGCAATATGTTGGCCAAACCTGAAGACTCTTAAAAAAAACATTTTAATTTAACACTTCATAAAGCTTAACAAAACTCAGTCAGATAGAAACCAAAATGAAATATTGATTTTGATGTAGGTGCTTTTTAATAAAAAAAATAAAATATTTAAATTCAATTTATATAAAATTTGTATAGATTTAAATATATATACATATATATATATATATATATATATATATATATATATATTAATTAATTTGTTTATTCATATTTTAGGTCTCTTGGACCTGTACATGTACATTGTAATTTACCGTATTGGCTCGAATATAGGCTGCACTTTTTCCCCCCACTTTAAGTCTTTAAAGTGGGGGTGAGGCCTATATTCAGGGTCTAGCGCCCCGCCGGGCAGGCAGCGGGGTTAGGATACAGATCCCCCACAGCCGTGCAGGGGACCTGCATCCTACTCTCCGATACTCTCAGATAGCCTCCCCTGCCAACACTTTCCACGGGGGGGGGCCGGCATGGGAGATTGTCTAAGTGCATCGTGCACCGGCTGCGGCGATGCGGGTAAACAGCCTCCGCTGCCGGCACATCTGCACGATGTGCTTTAACAATCTCCCTTGCCGGGAATTCCCACGGGGGGAGTCCCGGCAAGGGAGATTGTTAAAGCACATCGTGCAGATGTCCCGGCAGCGGAGGTTGTTTACCCGCATCGCCGCAGCCGGTGACCGTCCCCACAATGCGTTTTACCTCTGCCCCCAAGACTTACCAGAGCAGACTCCCGGGTGTCTTGTGGGGCCGGCGGGGGACATCTACGCAATACGCGTATACAACTTCCGGTGCCGGCACATCCGCTGAGTGCCGGCACCGGAAGTTGTATACGCGTATTGCGTAGATGTCCCCCGCCGGCCCCGCAAGACACCCGGGAGTCTGCTCTGGTAAGTTGGGGGGGGCAGAGTGGCAGCATATCTCGGGGGGGAGGACAGTGGCAGCATATCTTGGGGGGGGAAGTGGCAGCATATCTCGGGGGGGACAGTGGCAGCATATCTCTGGGGGGGAGACAGTGGCAGCATATCAAAAAAAATTTTCTTTAAAAAAGCACCAAACTTTTAGGGTGCGGCCTATATACGGGGGCGGCCTATATCCGAGCCAATACGGTATTTATATAGATCCATATACATTATTTATCTTTTTAGTGTCATAATTGAATGAAGTTATATTTATTTTAGTCTATTTACATACTATTACATTCATCTATTTTGGTTTCCATCTTTTTAGGATTCGTGTTTTTTTCATTGGATCTAAAAATCTTTTTTGTTTTGTCTATTATTTATCACAATTTATTATCATTTGTTGTATTATTTATTAAGTCAAATATTTATTCTAATTTATGAAAACGTTACTAAGTTTTAAATACATTATGCTACTATTAACAGCTATCTTTTAGAGCTCTAATTATTTTTAAAATTACATTCATTTCCTTACTTGGATTAAATGATTATGTTTATCAATTTGTTTTTAATATATTTGCCATTCCCATACTTTGTCCACTGATCCTAAGTTATATCATGATTTGCTTGTATTTATATATTTATTTTTTGAATTATTTATTTATAGATGACCATTTATACAAATCTTTTTTAGCAACTTCTATTTTCCCTTGTGTTTTAACTCAAACAAATGGCCAATTGATCATTTTAATCAGTATTGGTTCACTTTAAACACGTGGATATACATGTGGAGGTGCTAGCTTGGAGCGCCATTACGCCACAAGGGGGCTCGTCTGGCATCAACCAATGAAGAGCAGCTGCTCTTCATTGGTTGATGGCAGAGGAGCCCCCTGCCGACGACCAAAAGAGTTGCTCTTATGGACGTTTAAAATCCTGGTGCCAAAGCTGTTGCGTATTTTTACCGCATTAACCCCGTATTAACCCCTTTTAAAAAAAATGGCAAAAAATGAAAAAGAGGAGGAAGAAGAAAAAAACGAACATAAAGAACATACAGATCGTAAGATAGAGAAGGACATATTTTCTCTATTGTCATTACATAATTTTAGGAGTTAGACTTTTGGTGGAACTGTTTTTGCTACTTATAAAGGAGCTCATCGCTATTTTTTTCCCTTTCATTTAAGACTTACTTTGCCAATCTACAACAACTGCAAATTGTGTTATGAAAGTATATTAAAACTAAACCTACCAGGTCAAATTGTCTTCAAATGATAAATAATGTTAAAAGAATTCTGTCAACTTAATAGGTGATCTTTGTCTAGATGCTACTGAACTTGGAAGTTATGAAACTGTTATGAGTGAATGGGTCCCAAACATACAGAGGTTTATTGTTTTTTTTGCATTTGCGTTGTAATTATTATTATACCTCTGTATTATTTTTGAGATGGAGTATATGAACAACTTCCTTCATTTTCTTAAACAATTACCATTTTGGTGGGGGTTCTTTGGCATAGCATTATTATCTTAGAATTAGACAAAGAATCTCTGTGGATGCTTAAAGTAAATATATTAACACATTTCCTGCCAATGTACCTGTCACTGTTGCGTTTGGTTAATGCAGGATATCTCCTTTAGCAGCTACTTTTGGTATATGTGAACTAGAAGAGTCTGTACCAGAAGCATAATTAGAAATTATGGGATATCCCACAAAAGAAGTAGGATGCTAATGTGTTGTTTTTTATTTTTTTTTTTTTTGTAAATATATGTTTATTGTTTTATCAGAACAACAGAACAGGAGGTAAGTGGGAAGGGAAGACAAAAGAAAAAAGGGAGGGGGAGAGGGGTCCATAAGTCCATAGAGCACAGGCATAAATAAAGCCCAACGCAGTGGGCCAGCATTGTCGAGCACAGGGCATTCACAGCGGCAAAAATAATGCAGGAAATATAACACATTGCATACCAAAAGTAAAGCAATATATGCGTACATGGGCAACAAAATCGCGGCAGCATACATCCACCCTGGCATAAACAATAGGCCGAATAGAGGGCCTCAGGGGCCAATCAAGATAGGACAAGATGGAGGAAAGCGAGGGGGCGCAGAGATGTAACATCCCTGACAAAACAAGGGAAGGACACGGGGAAGGATGGCACACAAAAAGGGAGACGAGAAGGTAAACAGGAAGGAGAGAGAGAAGAGAGAAGAAAAAAAAAAAAAAAAAAAGGGGTAGGGGGGGAGAAGGGTGCTCCCAGAAACCAGCACAGCGCCCCACCCCGGAAACGACCCCTCACTCATGCAACAGGGCTCGAACATCGGAGCTCCCAACATATTCCAGCCAATAATACCACGTCTTCCGATACCTCTCACTTTGATCATCAGAGGGCATGGCCAACTCCTCCAGAGACCTCATATGCTCCACCTTCAGGACCCACTCCCGAAACGAAGGTGGCAGAGGATCCTTCCAGTGAAGCGGGATTAAGGCTTTCGCTGCGTTTAGAAGGTGAGGCACTATCGACTTCCTATAGCTAGAGACCGATTGGTCAGTATGATGCAAAAGGAAAAAGGCTGGCGAAAACGGCACCTGACGGTCCGTGAACCGGGGCAAAAGCGAATGGATCTGACGCCAGAATGGAACAATCCTCGGGCACTCCCACCATAAATGAAAAATTGTCCCTACCGCGGAGCCACACCTCCAACACGTATCAGGTACATCCGGGAAGGCAGCATGGAGAACATCAGGGGACCTATACCAGCGGGTCAGGAGCTTGTACGAGGTTTCTTGCAACTTAGTACTACGTGAGCTCTTATGGGTAAGGAGAAAAATCTTGTCCCAGTCATTCGGGCTTAGAGAGACTTGCAGTAGCTGCTCCCAGAAGCCTTGAAAGCGCAGCGGGACAATGAGTTGCGTCCGTAAAAGAAGTTGATATAACAACGAAACACCATGCGGAGGGAGGGAGGAGCCAGTGCATAGGAGCTCAAAATTAGTAAGAGCACGCGTCATGGTATGTTTGCGAGCCGATTTAGTGAAGAAACTCAGCAATTGACAGTAGTGAAATTTATCGAGAGTGGAGGGCAACCTGCCCGGTATAATCGCATCCAACGGCCTCAACCTGCCATCAAGTAAGAAGTCGGAAATAGGAGCCCTGTCCGTCAACGTGGTAGACAAAAAAGGGCCAGCAGCCTGTCCCTGCGGGAAGTCAGGATTATTTCTAATGGGCGTCAGGGGTGAGGGATACGTCGTCAGAGAGTGTGATAAATGCAGCGAGTGTAACGTGAGAAGCGTAGCTTTCACAAACGGGAATGATGGCGCGGCAACCACAGGAGATGATGCAGGGGCACAGAAATTGCCTGGGCTTCAATGTCAACCCACAACTTGTGTGCAGGACGGTGGGACCACTCCAGGGCTCGCAAGAGGTGGCAAGCCTGAAAGTACAGGCGGGGGTCCGGCAGACCCGCGCCTCCACTCAACTTAGGCCTGCACAAGGTCGCAAACTGGATACGAGGGCGCCCACAAGACCATATGAAACGCAAAAACAGGGAACGTACCGAAGCGAAAAAGGCCCGGGGGATCTCTATCGGGAGAGACTGGAAAAGCTTAGGCAGGATAGTCATTTTGAGCGTATTAATCCTCCCAAACCATGAAATATGTTGAGGAGACCATGCGTCGAGGTCCTTCTGAATAGTAGACAACAAGGGAGGGAAATTATGGCGATAAAGCTCTGACAGGTCTCGCGTAAGCCAGACCCCCAAATACCTCAGCTTCTCCCCACACCATTTGAAGGGGAAGCTCGAACGCAAATGCAGAGCGTCATGCGTAGCCACATTAAGATTCAGGATCTCAGATTTCGAAGTATTAATTTTGAGATTAGCCAAGTCCCCGTATTCTCTGAACTCACGGAGGATAACCGGGAGCGTGAGCCGCGGCTGCGTATGTGTTGTTTTTTATGTTGTCTGACTGACCTTTGATTGATAACAATAAATTGCTCTTATCATCATCTTTTGGCTATTTTTATACATAAGGAAATTAGTTGATGAGGATCCTTTATTAATCTGTATTTACATTGTTCTGACTTTATGGACAAAAGTATTAGACACCACTATAAGGCGTCAGGTCACTGGCATTTGTGCATTTATTTTGCAAATTGTGTATTATATCAATTGTTTTAATATGTTCAATTATGTATTATGTATTAAATATTGATGCAATAAGCATCTATTAAATATATTTTTGTGTGACGAACTCTCCATCAATGGGGCCACTGGAGAGGCCTGACTGCCAGCTTCCTCCCTACTGACTATGGGCCCTGACTTTGTAAAGACTTCTGTGGCTACTCCCAGCAGTATATCATCCCAGTGCCGTGGACATGCCACAGCAGCTTGTACAGAGGCGTTGGTGCGTCGTGGGCGTGCCACGGTGGTTCACATGGCGTCAGGAGCCGCCCACCTGTTGCCGACCGGCGTGGGACCGCTGCAGATGCGGTAGGTACAACATCCAGAGATTGTGGATTTAATTGATTTTACATCTGAGGATGTTGGTCCGGGAAGGCTTGCAGTTGGCTTCCCTTCCCAGGGAAAGGAAGAAAGTTTTCTGGGTGTAGTGGATCGGACTGCGCTAGCACCCACCCAGTAGAAAAGCTGCCATTGGGGCAGAGAAATCCCTGTTTCCTGAGCCAGACCACAGCAATCTTGTAAGGTCCAATCAGGCAGCCCCAGAGATTGTGGTAGTGGATGGGACTGCTGTCTCCACACCTGGGTCCCCGGAATGTTGGGCAGTTTGCCCAGAGCCCCAACCACCTCTGCCCCACACCTGCAACAGCTACCGGTATCCAGGGAGATGCGGCAGCCGACCCATCTCCCCAGCAGCAGCAGCTGGAGCACCAGTGAGGGGTTGCAGGCAGCAGCACTCCCCAGCGGCTGAGTGAGGATCTGGGAGATGGCGCAATAGACCTATCTCCCCAGCAGCAGCTCACAAGTCCGGGAGCAAAGGAACCAGGGGGGGGGGGATGCAGGTGGCATCACTTCCCAGAGAGTGGGTGAGAGCACAGGAGATGGCGTAGCCGGCCCATCTGCCCAGCGGCAGCAGGAACATCAGGGAGGGGATGCAGGCGGCATCACTCCCCAGCGGCTGAGTGAGTGCCCCGGGGGCTCCAGCGAAGCAGGAGCACCAGTTTTGGAAGGCCATTGATGGGCCAAATGAACTGACTGACTACGGAGTCAAGCCGTTTGGGGTCTCCTCCTGGGTCAATCCCATTCGGAAGGTGGAGAAATGTGACTGGAGAGGCCTGACTGCCAGCCTTCTCCCTACTGACTATGGGCCCTGACTTTGTAAAGACTTCTGTGGTTACCCCCAGCAGTATATCATCCCATCACTTGCTGAGGGGATTATCTCTGGCAGACAGCCAGGATCTGCAAGCAGGGAGTGACCGCCATTATTTAATTTAATTTTGTATAAGTCAGCCCCCCCCCCCCCAGTTTCACCACTACAGACATTTACCCCGGCCAAACCTTGGAACTGATTTCGGCCGGTAATAGTGGAGGTTGGAACCCCATTGTATTGTTAATCCCGTTACTGCACCTGTTGTCTCTGGGAGGCAGATTAAGGGGCGGTTTGTATCCCAATATCTTATTTTATGTGTGAGAAAAATAAATCAGTCTTCCTTTTGGTTATACCCTACACTGAGTTTCGGCTAGTGACTAGGAAACCGGGGTGTTGTCCCAGACTAAGGGAGCACAAGTCAGCGGAGGTAGTCGGTTGGACTAGCCAGACCCATGACACTCTGTAACCTGTTTATTTGTTTTGGAGCTAGCGTATACACCAGAATTTATAGATTTTGATATATCAACCTAAGTAGATGTTTTCAGTTAAAATAAATCACTTAAGAAGTGATAAAGCTAATCATTTATGAAACCACAATGGGAATCGGTTGCACATATAGGAAGTTTAGAGGTGCTCTGTATTTATGGGCTTCTATGATTTAAGATTGTTACAACAGAGAATATGACTGTAGGTTAACATTAAATCTATTAACATCAGTGTTAATACAAATGTAGCATTAATGTAATCGATTATTTTTTTGTATGGAATATGCACATAGATGTGTAAATGAAGGTATAATTGTATAAGCTAAAGTTTGCTCTTTTTAACACCGGGTAGGTAGATACAGTCTTATAAAAATGACATTCTTTGTGAACAACTTCAATACATCTCAACTTCTCTGGCTTTATACGTGTATTTTGCAATGAATTTTTGTGTTGCTGTACATTCCTATCCCTTCAATTTATTGTTTGTGTTTAGAAATATTTGTTGGTAACAACTTTGAATTAGTGGATACACCTTTGGAGTATTATCTATGTACGTTTATTTTATGATGTCGTTTGGTGCCCTTTTAAGAGCTAATACTAAAATCTATATATCGTAACAGCTTCAGCTATACATTTCTACTAAATATAGGGGGAGACTTATGTGTGATTTGGTTTTGGGCGCCAATATATTTTAATGCATGCTGGAGTTCATTTTGCATTGCCTTCAATGTATTGCATGCAAACATTTATAAAGGTAGTGGGGATTGTGTTATATTGTGTTATCAACCAACCCATTCATCCCCCATTACCCAGCAGCCCCCCAATAACCACAGACACATTTTTTGGGATATAAACAGGCCACAGCTTTATTGAACAACAGAAAAATGCACCATGTTAGCTTAAACTTAAATATAAAAACCTTTATCAAAATAGCAACCAAAACAATATATAAATAATAAATAACAAATACAAAATGCTCAGTGGACATGTCCAAGTTCATTGACCATACCATATCAGAGGTCAGGGGAGGATTGAGCCCAACTTGCCTTCTTCAACACCAGCACCATCTCCATAACTTACAACTGCTGGCAAGGACACGTCACCCACCTGCTGTGGCAGAAGAAAGAAAAAACAAATTGTTAGTTTGGACAAACAAATAGCGGAGGGAGGGCAAGAAGTAAGTGATTGCTAGGCGTCTTTAAAAATTGGCATTCACTTTATCCCCTCGGGACCCCCACTTCCCAAAATGTGCATGCCACCACCCATACAGCACTCACCTGCACTCATACATGTGCCATGTCCATTCAGCTATGCTAATTTCCAGGGGCCTTATGCAGACATTTAGTTTTACAGGAGGGGTTGCTACTTGTTTTCAAATTAGGTGTCATTCCTTTGATTCTGCATTTTTTAAGTTTGGGAGGTTCTGGTAAGTTCTGGTAAGTATAGGCAGGCATGTATGTCTAAAAATGTATCTCACCTACCAACAATGAAAGTGGACCTGTAATATTCCCCAGGAGGAAGCTGCCATAAGTGGTGTTAGTATGAATTAGGATATGGGGAACCTCAGTAACTCTTCAAGGTCTGTCTATCATTCTGTAGCCTTCTGCCACATTTATAAAGTACTCATAAATGCTTCTTTTAAAAGAGAAGACAACTCCCTACAATTATTCACACTATTTTTAAGATTAAGAAGACAATCATTTAAAGCCCTCAACGCTGTCGGTATACAAAATAGTGCTCGAAACTCCATCCTTCAGGAGAATGCCAAATTCTCTTATGCAAATATCGCCTTGTGTTTTAGAACAGAAGCATGTGATTAGCTGGCTGAACGCCTCAAAAGCCCTAGTGAAATATTTGCATACATTTTGAATACATTCCTTAAGTTCATGCAAAATATATTTTAAAAAATGATATTTCATTTCAGATTCTCAGATACTAATCTCCACGTTTCTGCTTAAAGGAAAAAAATACATTATGGGATATGTTAAAAAGCTTTATGTTACCTTAGATAACCTTGATTTCATTGGTTTCATTTAAATTCAGATATTGAAAAGATGCAGGTGTGTGTTCCTGTGATTTTTGTGATTATAGTAAGCAATGTTATTTAACTATTTCAATACAAGATATATGGGAAATAATATTTTTTTATGTTTAGTGCTGTGTTACACTTCTTATTAGTTAGTGTAAATGTAATGAGAATCTTTATGTTGTAAGGTGAGTTACCTTCCCTTACTAAATAGAAGTTCGATTATATTTATAAGTCTCTGAATTTTAACAAGAATTACAATGTTTTTTGTCACATCCAATACACAATGATCCTGCTTATAAGCAGGGCATTTGAAAAAAATAAACTCTGTGGAAATGATGAAGTGCATTTAATTATGATTACTAATGGAGGCAAAAAAGACGTTCTAGGACATACAGGTTCATGGCTCGTTATTTAATTTTCTCTATAGAAATGTAGGCATTGGAAAACTTTGAAAGTTCACTTTGTCAATGTTTCTCCTTATGGCACAAACTCTAAATGTCAATCCTTGTTCTCCATAGATATTGTGTGTTACATGCAGAAACCATCTTGAACATTCTGTGCAGATACATAGATATATATGTATACTAAATAAGATCTAAAGGTTCAGTCAACAGCCAAGGTTTAAGCTCCAGTCAACAGTCTCTTGGAATTCTCAGTGAATAGATTTGATTATGTTATATGTAATGATGTACTTCAGCTTAATGAAATACAATGGATGCATTTAACGACTGCAACAGTTGACAACCAGAGTACAATACCATTCACAATTTGAGGCCAAACCAAGATTAACAGATTATTACTTTGCAGTTGTCTTCTAGAACAATTTTAGTTGTGTTTTACCTTCATGTGCCTTCTTTTAAAGAATTAATATTAGCTGGGCTGGATTATGCTTATATCAATGTTTCCCCTTTACCTTTGACTTCTGGCAAGAATTCAGAGTGAAAGGAGTTTAACAAGCAGAGCAAATATATAAAATAAAACAAGAAATGTACATAGAAAAGTGGTTTATTGTATTTTCTCTGCAATTCAAGGCCCTTGTGCCAATTCACCTGAAATTGTGATTTGTTTTATTTCAGCTAAAATCTTTTGGTCAACATTTACTTATATTTTAAACATTTAACGGAATTTCATAAGCACTTACGATATTGTTTCAGATGCATCCGCCTATTACAGTTAAACTACTTGAACAAACGGCTTTAATTATACCTTCACTAATATATTACATGGATAACATCAATATACAATTTAATTGGTCAAGAAAGGTCATCAATTAATCAAATTCATTTATTTGTATTTCTAAAATATATGCAGCATATTTTAAACAACAAAACTTATCTCATGCATGCATTCATTAATTCATTCAATTAAACCAACTCAGGGTGGCTTCTTACACTGAGATGGAGCTCAACAGTAGCCTTTATTTTCTCATGCCCTGTTGATAAAGACACAGTCCCACAAAAGCATTTATGAGCTCTTTTAATACTTCAAAATTATTTTCAAATATCCGCAAAGTCTTCCACACAAAAGCAATATGTGAAACTACTGTCAATTTATTGCATCATAAAGAAATGCATCTAAATCCACATTAAAATGTATGAAAAGTTATGTGTATCGAGTGTCAAAATATTAGATACTCCCAAATACACCTGGAATACTGGGAATGATGCTAGATGCCTGCTTTTGTATTAATGTGAACCTCAATATGTGTGCCTCAACATGTCTGGATAGCATCACAGGGTGTGTCTAATATATTCAGCTCTACAAAATTATTAATGAACATTATGTACTGCTGAAGCGTAGTTATTATCAAGAGTTGTAAGGTAACAACAAACATAAACCTATTGATCTCCACTGTCAAGCCACTGGGTTGTTTGATGCTTTTCAGAACAGTAGTTATGATTACTTCTGTTTCTGTCTTGAAGGTTATAATTTAAAATACAAGAATGCCCATCGGTGTGATTTACTAAAATACACATTTTTCTAAGCACAAATGTCTGTCCCCTTGTCAAACTCGTAAATAAACATATTTGGATTCTCTAGTGTGCCAAAGATAGCAACGGGGTTCATTCGCTACCATTCATTATGAAGGGTCAACACTGTCAGGTTTCCTCAGCCCTGAGCTGGCTCTGTGTAGCGTATTATTAATGAACAAGGATTGGCATGTATAGTGACGTCATGGGGTTAAAACACAACCCACTTGCAAACACTCCTCTCAACTCTCCCTTTAATGAATAAGGTCTATTGAGACATGAATATATATGTTTTATATATTTTATACCATGTTAGAAATTAAACATTGATCTGTTTGCTCAGACTACAGAATGATAAATTGTAAAATATCATAGGATGATAAATGATATTTTCAAGATAATTAACAGCCCAAAAATGAAATTAGCAGTTGTAAACATACTTCAATGTACTATATGAAAGCATTGATTCACTAAAAGATGATGACTGCATGCAGTGGTATATTTAACTTTGGGGCCGCCCTATGCCTGACCTAGGGCAGCACCCCGAGTCCCCTTCACCTCCTCCGTGGTCAGCATCTCCAATACAATGAAAGGCATCGGACTCCTTTAAATGGACATCAGCCTCCATAGCATAAATAGACTTGTTAGGGAGATCAAAGATCTCCCTTGTGGGGAAAGATACCAGGAGAGGTTGATCTGCCCTCGTGGTTTTGTATTGGCCCCCTGGACCTGCCGCCCTTAATATGTCACTACACATGGATTCCAAACATAAAATTAAGGCAAACATCAACTGCACACAGTAATGCAACAATATATCAATTGTTAATACTAACCCTTTATTTATTAGACTATTTATATGTTGTATTATATCACAGTAATAATTTAACAGATGTTAATAAATTATACATACATTATAATACATGAGGGTTGAGGTAAAATGTACGGAAAACTTTCCAAAACGTTACACTATACATTTATCATCAGTTCCTCTGATATACATAACAGCTCATAAGCATATTTAAGTTATGAAAAACTGTGTATTTGCTTGTGAAACACAACCCCAAAACTGCTGATAAAGTATTTTGTCTTTTTTGTTAGACATTATTAATTCACTAGATTATTATTATTATTATTATTACTGTTATTTAGATATGTATTGTTTTATATAGCGCCATCATATTCAATAGCGCTGTACAATGGGTAGACAGAACATAGCAAGTTACATAACATCACAATTTGACTTACAGAAACAACAGGTATAATGATATAATCTAGAGATATCGGGACATCAATAAGCATAAAGCATTAATTCATTCACACAAACACTAAAAACATAACAGCTTAGGGCACGATGTAGAGAGCACAGTCTCTAAAAGAAACAAAGTGTCTAATATTTGCTTTGGTTTTGTTGCAGACAGCCTGTATGGCTTTGTTTGTAATTGCATGGAAAAGGTAAATAAATAAACACTACTAATAGCCAGAATCAGTCCAGTCTGAATTCAGAGGTTGACTTTTAGGTTAGTCCTGAATTCGACCTGGATTCTGTATAACAACAAAGGTCTCTTTGATCTCATCTTCATAGGTATTCTTTCTGCTGTTCCATTAAAAATCAAAATGTGCTTAGCTATGTTACTGTGCAGTAATTTCAATTAACTATATGTTAAACACCACTTTACAGTAATATGAATAAACTTTACGTAAAACACCATTTTTTTGTTTTATTTGTGCATTAAAAAGCATTTTGGCGAGATTATATAGCACTTTCACTGTGCTGGCTTCATGTTTTCTCAGTGTAACCTTTTTACGCAAAATTTTAACAACATTGAAAGTGCAAAGGCCGAAATAACTTTTGTCATAGACGCTGTTGCATAATCCCATTATTCTTAGAGACAAAGTCATGAATGTAGGAAGGCTTTAGGCACTCCTTGTCGAATCTGGTTTGTTCTGGATCGTTCATTTTATACCTGAAAGACAAAAAGTTAATAGTATGAAACTATTCTGTCGGCCTCTATCATTCGCATTCAAAAAATAACAATAGTAAAAAAAAAAAAAAAAAAATCAACAACACTCATAGACGCCCAGTGCTTAGTTTTGAAAGTTTGAAAATTGTACTTTTGAATGTTGGCTGCAATCCAGATTACATGAAATAAATTAACAGTATACTGGGGAGTGGTAGACTTTGTTTTTATGCTGTAAAGTTCTTTAAAATAAATATATGCTACAGATAGCTATTGGTATAACGTATAAGTGATAGTTCATCTACTCTTCTACTAGTTTTTACTGATGTATAAATTTAAATCAAACATAAGCCTGTATTTTGCTCTTCATAACCTTTTGATATATATTTTTTTAAAAGACATATTTATATAGGAATGGTGAGGTTTTTTTTGTGTGACTGTTATGTGTCAACATGTTACCACAATATGTGCCGAGTATCTTCTGCTACCATTTATTAATTAAAAAATTACGTTGTATTGGTATCTTTGACTAGTTTGACAAACGTCATCAATGTGAAGTACATGTAGTAATATTTCCTATATATTGTGTTCAAGCCTGCGCCTTCATAAAGCAGGTGTTTATAAAATATTTTCTTCTGAATACAGAAGCTGATAAGTAAAATTACATGTAACAAAGGCGTGTGTCTGTTCTTGGCTGATGCGTTGAAATTGAAGAGAAGGATGTGTTCATAAGGTGCGTGCTGAGCCTCATAGGGAGCCTCCAAGCTGTTTCTGTCAACACATCTGGTTTGAACTAGCCCTGCCGCTTGCCTCCCTGTGTTTACTACAAACATTAGAAGCATGCCTGGCTCCTGCCCTACTTTAACTCTCAAAGGAGTCATTCCTTTCACTTTTCTTTACACTGTAGACGAGGATTACAGTAAGAAATCAAAGTCTAGCAATACATTTTGAGAGGTCAAAACAAATAGGTATGGTATCACACCTTTAGTTTGTTAGTCTACAAATAACAGTGTCCCTGTGAGTTAAGCCAGATGCTACTTTTCATTTAAAGGAGCACCCATTCAACTAACTTAAATGAAGATACCGCACCATAATGTAATAAAACATACTAATGTATATATATAAACTAATGTTTGCACATATAAGGTATTTAAGATAAATGTATCATTTCCCCGAACCCTATATCCCGGTATTAAGACCCATATGATCTCCAAACAGCACAAAGAATAGAGGCACTCTTATTTTCATTGTGTATTAGCATTTTTGTGAAATTAAACAGTTAACCCGGTATTTACTGAGGGTACTTTGTACCTGAAAACCTGGAGCATTCTCACATTTTTGCAATATGTTTATTGAACTATGATTAAATTTTTTGCGTATTCACCATGTGAACCATGTTTTTTTTCTAGGACAGGATAGCGCTTTCTTTTGATACCATGTTTAGTTGTATAATCCAACATTTAGTTAGACAAAGAACCTGAAGGAAAGAAAATGAATGATTTTGGTATGCTAATTGTGAGGAAAATAGTTTGGTTGGCTAAAATACCCCAAAATATATTAAAATAACTGCCTTAGTAAGGAAATACCTTAAATGTATATAATTTCTATATCTTTCTGACAATCGAAGGGCAAATATTAAAATGTATACATTGTTGCTTCAAAGTTTTGCCTTTTGCAATAATAACTGTGAACAAAAAATAATAATAATAATAATAATAATAATAATCCACAAAGTATATACTGGGTATGTGAGCATGTAAGCAATTGTCATGCAGCCAGTTAGCCACCAATCTTCCAATTTTAGTCATTATATTAATCTTTCTGTGTTTAGTTTTTTCAACAAAGCTTTCCAGGTTAGTATTTTTCTTCATAGATTATATGCAAGTGCACATAAATTCAATAAATCTTTTTCAGCTGCATCTCCAGATAGAAATACATCAGGTTTTTCCATGTTTCTGGAAGCTACAGGTTGCACTGCCTAACATGATCTTACTACGGGACAGTTCACAGAATAGGGCAGGGTTGGCACATTATAAATAATATAAAATGCTAAAGAAACACTGTGTATGTAAAATGAACACATGTGTACCACCCTTTAACTCCTCTGGTGCACCTGCTTTTGTGGACTACAACTCTCATCACCCTTATCATTTATTATTATTATTTTGTTTCACGTTGCACCATAATATTCTGCAACTCTGTACAATGGGTAAACAAGATATAACAAGTATCCTATAACAAATCAGTTTGACTTGCAGAAACAAGAGGCAAGCAGGGCCCTGCTCAAACAAACTTACAATCTAGAAATCTAGCTAGTGATAGAAAATGTAGTCCACAAAAAGTCTGTGAATGTCATAGTTATATAGTTATAAATTCAGGAATGCTTTAAAAATAGACATGTTAATAGTTTATTTTTTTATCATTTAACAAAATGCAAAGTGAGTGAACAGAAAAAAATCAAAATCAATATTTGGTGTGATCACCCTTTGCCTTCTTCTAGGTACAATTGCACACAGCGTTATAAGGAACTCAGCAGGTACGGTGTTCCAAACAGCTTGGAGAACTATCCACAGTTCTTCTGTGGATTTAGGCAGCCTTGGTTGCTTCTCTCTCTCTTCATGTATTCCCAGAAAGACTTTCCAGGCTCTGTGGGGGCATACCAACACTTCCAGGTATTCTGTTCTTCTTTACGCTGAAGACAGTTCTTAATGGCTTTGGCGGTATGTATAGGGTCAGTCATGCTGCAGAAATTTGGGCCGATATCATGCTTCCCTAATGGTATTGCATGATGGATGAGTATCTGACTGTACTTCACAGCAGCGAGGAGACTATTAATTCTGACCAAATCCCCAACTCGATTTACAGAAATGCATCCCCAAACTTGCTGCCATTTTTCTGCGCCCCAATACCTGTGTTTTTTGTGAGTGGTTTTTTGGAAGCATGTCTTCCATGAAGACCAAATCTGACCAGACTTCTCCTGAAGATTGATGTACCAGGGTTTTCCTTTGCTGACCAGTGTGTCCATGGTTTCTTTGTGCTTCTTCAAAAGAGCTTGGAAGGAACATCTGGAAAATTTGCCTGAGACAGATCTTACTGATGCCGTTTAACTAACTTGCCATGGTGTGCAATTTTGGACATTAAACTGTATTCAGCAACCTCATCTTGTTAGTGAGCTGTCTGGTTCTCACCCAGTTTTATTCCTCCTACACAGTCGTTTCTGTTTCAGTTAATGATTGTGTTTTAACCTACATATTAAATTGATGCTCATTAGCACTTGCTTGGTATAATTGTTTAATCATACACCGAAATATACTCCTACAGAATCCCTGACTTTGTGCATGTGTACCTGGAACAATTGAATTGATGCTGTTTTGAAGACAAATACTGATTTAATTTAGATTTCTATCTGTTCACTCACTTTGCATTTTGTTAAATAGTAAAAATAAACTATTAACATGTCTATTTGTGAAAACATTCATACCTTACAGCATTTGCACACACCTGCCTAAAGTAAATGTATGTCGTTGTAGTAGGGGCTGGCCAATGGGTGGGGGGAATTACTTATTTCTTCAGCCACAGTGTAGGCTTCCTGCTCCATGCATTGAATCTCTTCTAAACATTTAATATTGGCCATATTTAGAGGAAGTCTTGCTTTTATATGTAATCATGCAAAACTCATGGAATCGGGGGGGGGGGGTTCCGTGACTAACTAAGGCAGTGCCCCACACCAGGAACCATCGAGTAGGGATGTGCACAGATGTGCACATTGCTACTATAGTCATGGCGGTACATCCCATCATTATAGGTTTTAAGTCACATATTTGACAGTTGAAAACAAAGAAAAAATCTAAACTAATAAATTATGATACAGTTCCCATTGATGTCACCGTGATATTCTCAAGGACAAAAGAAATCCATATAGTCTATAAACATCCCAAAGGCATGTTTTGTCAAAAAGTTTTAAAAAACTAAATAATAATAATAAATAATAGTAATAATATAAAAAGAATGGAAGCAATGTGTGTCTCCAAAACTTAAAAAGCTGAGTCTTGAATGAGTTAAATATCCTGCAACAGGTGTAATGAGTAAATGTGCCCAACTATTAGTTCACAATCTATATAATCATATATATATATATATATTGTTAAAAGCGTTAATACATTTCTTATCAGATGCTACAAGTATTAATAAACATATCACAGCTATTAAATCTATTATATATTTTTTTTTTAAATGTAAAACTAAAAGGAAAAAAAATGTTTTTATACACTGTATGTGTAGTCCATGGTAATATATGTAGATTTTACATATTAGTACATACCTCATTTTGTGATAATCAGATGCATGTGGCAATTCCTTGCTTATACTTCTCAATTTCTGGAAATATATACAGATTTTCCTGTTTTAACAATGCAAAAACAGTGGCAATAAATCGAGCATAAAATATATTTATACATTGTATAGGTTGCCGGTGCTATATATATATATATATATATATATATATATATATATATATATATATATATATATATATATATATATATATATATATAAACATTATTTTTATAAATAGAATTGAGATATATATATATAAAATATAATGGCCAGCTACATTTTGCAGATCTTACCTTAAGACAATATTACATTATACATGGATACAACTTCCAGATGGAGACCATTTGTATGCTTTTAAAAAAGGTGTAAATTGTGTTCCCTTGCTAGGACTTGTATAGTTAATTGATAAAATCAAAACTGAGGTGTTTCCCTAAACCATATTTGAAACCAATGCTCATATATACAGATTTAAACCCCACCCAGAGGTTCATGTCTGCCCAAGTATTTCATGCCTTCTTAATGACAAACAATGCAATTTACCATTATCATACCAAGACTATTTGCATGTTGACAGCAAAACAAGTATTTTAAGCTAAGCCAGCAAAAGCACTTTTAAGCCCAGGACCTGCCATCTTGCCAGGCTTTTTCACTAATTAAAATGCACACATTTTACAAAATATGTATAGCTTTAAACATGTAACCAATGAGAAAACGCAAAGTGTTGCTGTACATTAAATGTTATTTCAGTTACGATTACACAGTATATATGTCCTAGAATAAATGGCCAGTGTGGTCACCATAAATTCATATACTCAGACAAACAAGTTGATACAAACATGTGACCTTATACATTATCCCTTCAAAATAATTATATGACATCAAGGTTTCATAGATCCATTAAATTCTACAATAATTAAAACATACTGCAATTTACTATAACTCTCCTGTTATCCCAAAAAGACT
Source organism: Spea bombifrons (assembly GCF_027358695.1). Lineage (NCBI taxonomy): Eukaryota > Metazoa > Chordata > Amphibia > Anura > Pelobatidae > Spea > Spea bombifrons. The sequence continues at coordinate 13,541,005 of NC_071090.1, forward strand.
GCACAGATGTTTGTGTTTATGAACTACTGTCTGATCATCATAATCAAAATAGATTTGCTACACGCAATAATAATAATAATAATAATAATAATAATAATAATAACAGTTTGGTTTAAATACACTTTTTTAGTATAATATATAATGATGAGGTAAAATGTTCAATCTCTGCGCAAGAATTCTTAATTTGCAACTATCTATAGAGTCATCTATATTACATTAGATTACGTTAGATTAAACGTGATAAATATACATATATATCTGTATATCTATATATTATATTATAGTCTTCTAATGTTCTCACTTAATTTTTGTTTTGCATTTAGAATTAAATTTGTAGCGAACCCTAAACAGCATATACACCAAGGCCTCTATTGTATCATATGACCAGGTTGCTGACTTGACAGGTTAACTTTTTAAATTGGACCAAAATAAAGTGAATATGAGGTCTGTTCATACAAATCTCGGTTTCAGTGCTTCCTTGCAAACCGTACCGGCTATTGATGGTTAGCCCCAGAATATGATGTCATATCCCGGCACTCAGCAGTGATGCCGCAAGCACTGCAATGGAGCACTGAAATAGAGGTTACTTGCACAGTAAAATGGAGAAAAAGGGAAGAAATAGATGAGGAGGGATAGTAAGAAAATAGAGAGAGAAAGAGAAAGATATAGGGAAGGGATAATGAGGAGGAGAGATAGAGAGAAGGAAGAGACTGTGATAAGATGGTGAGAAAGGGGAGAGATAGTCTCAGCAGCTCATGGGTTCCATCTGGGAAGCCACCAAGCACCTTACACTCATCATGTTAAACCTAAATATTTTTATATACATTTAGATTAAACAGGTGTTTGGTGGCTTCTCAGATGGAACCCATATGCTGCTGCCACTGCCCTTTGCTTCCTCAAGATATGAGAAAGCAGTGGTAAAAAATAATGCAGATTATTCTTCAAATTCCTGCATTTATTCCCTAAGAGAATCATATTTGAAATCAATGGGAGTAGCAGCAGTGAATAACATGCACTCTATCTGAACATTGATGTTTTTCCTAACTTTGGATGCGTTGGCATCCATACTACATTTAATAGTTTAATCTGAGGACTTAATACATAAGAAAAAATGTGTCTAATTAAGCACACAAACCATGTAGAAAAATAAACTAATTGCCAACATGCAACAGAACCAAAATATTTTACTTATCCTACAATTATAAAAGATATTGCAATAGAGTTTTCAATTATTTATGGACAACCTGGACCTGGATTGTGAAATAGCACTATAATTCCATTAAACATTTACCAATAAAAACTCTGATACAAGATAATGTCCCTGATGTAGACTAGAAAATCAAATAGCCAGGTCAGTCACGAGTAGAGAGATCCTAAATTCCTTACAGGTATTCTTTTTAGCAATTGACAGAAAAGCCAACAAAATGAAGGATGCAGTGCTGGATGGAATAATGACAAATGGAGATTTTTCGGATGTCACTGTAGAGAAGTGATTAGGCTCCAATAATTATCAATCAAATTAAAAGATATTTAGGTATGTATTTGATGGTCTGGACAGTCCAGGCGAAATGAAATTAATGTTAATGTTGTATGTAAGACTAAAAGGAAACCAATGCGGCATATATTTTAAAGGAGAAGAAAGGAACTATAAGCAGACTCAGAACGAGTATTATGAGATGCGTCATACAATTTGAGACAAATCTGAATGCACAAGTCTAGTCTTTATCACACCTCCTACATATTAAGACACCTTATAGTCATTCCTGTTGTTTTTTAACTTGCAAATCATTCACCATTTTAGTAAGCCGCCTCTGAACTCGCTCCAGAATGCCAATATCCACCTAGAGATAGGGTATCCAGAACTATTCCAAATGTGCTCTAGGTGAATTCTGACCAGATATCTGTAAATAAAAAAAAAATGTGATAAACATGAGAAAAATGAGAAAATTGTCGAAAATCATATTTTTGGGAAAGAAGAGAAATAGTGAATTCTCCAAAGTAATAACAGATAAACCCATGGGTTGTGATGAGATACACCCAAAGCTATTTAAAGAGCTTTAGAGTGTTCTGGCAAAACCGTTAGCCAGACTTATTTAATCACTACTGACAGGCGTGGTTCCAGAAAGTTGGCAATTGTAGTACCACAAAAAAAGGCAACAGGGAAGAAGCTAATAACATATCTGTAAATCTTACCACAGTAGTTGGGGAGTAACATTGGAAGGAATTGTTAAATATCTGGATGTAAAGGGTTTGCAAGACCAGAAACACCACATGGTTACTGCAGAGAGATCTTGCCAAAGTAACCTAATGGCTAATCATTTAAGTAAATCAGAATAATGGCCGAGCATGTGACAGCTGCAGTTTAATGTTGATAAACATACAATAATGCACTTGGGACATAAAAATCCAAAGGCATAATACAGCATTGGGGTACTGTTCTGTCACCAATAACAGAAGGATTCGGTAGTTACTTAAACAGAGAATACAAGAAGTCTTCTACAGTGAGGGAATTTGAATTTACATGGGATAGGCACTGCTAGGTTGAATTCCTGCGTTGCCCTACAAGCACAAAAATGCCCTACAAATCAGGGCTATAGCTTTCATAGGACAAGAGGGAGCAACTTCCCCAGGTGCACCTCTTTGTGCTGCCCTTGGCTTCCAGCATGGAGCAAGCCATCTGATCTTACCCCCAGGAATAATGATTGTTATACAGTTTACATTGATCTCCTTATGTATGAAGACAGAAACAATGTGCAAATACAGTATACTACAATATTTGCAAATATTTAAATATATTTTGATCCTTAACTTTAACATGAAATTGCAATGTGCCATTTGTGGCACCTATAATGCAATGGTATTACAACACATGGCAATTTTAAAATATTCTTATATACTGTGTTTCCACACTTACTTAACTGCACGTTGTTTCTGTCTTAATAGAACACTTAACACTTTTACTGCATTTGCTAACATAATATACACATCTTTCAAATATTATCTTAGCATGTAGTTGAAAGTGAGGGCTGGCCTTACCACATTGGCACTGCTAAGGTGGTTAGCAACTTAGGGTATGCAGAAGAGGGACACCAGCTTACCTGGGATGCTAGAAAACCTAGGGCTGGACCCGATAACAGTTTAACTATAAAATGTTAGGATTATCGTTGATATAAAATACATTACAATGATAACTAAACTCTGAAATGTATTTCTGTGCAAACAATCTTTCTATGTTGTAATAAGGAGTGGAATCCTAATGATTTAGCAGAATTTATTACTTGTATGAGTTAAATGAACGTGTGGTTCCATGCAGCTGGAAAAAGCAGGAACTTTTTAGCTCTCTGTTTTTCTGGTTTAACCTGTTTAACTGTCAAACAAACAAAACTTTATGCAATCAAATGCAGGTTGATTTTCCAGTTTTTAGGTGAAATATTCTTAAATTAATGTATTGTCTCAGCTTCCAGTTTAACAAGCTGCCAAAAATCTCCCTGATCAACTGCTTTAATAATAACAGTTCAGATAAAGTAGAGACATCGGATGCCATGACCAGCAACGGTAAACCCATTTGGTGCCAAGGAAGCTTACTCATAGAGCAGAATAAAAATTGCAGTATTTTTGTGGCACACTGTGTATTACAATGTATTATTACTAGTATTATCACAAATTCGAAAGGACCACAAAATATATAGGAGCTATCCCTCCTTTTCAAGTACCGATTTGATTAACGTGATCAAGCATTTATTAAGATAATGAATAATTTTAATGTTTGACTGTTTGTATAGATTGTTATGTTGTGTAAGTCTTTGTCCTTTTTCTATTTTTATATGTTTAATAAAAAAAAATATATATATATATATAGGGTTCGCACACTAGTTTCATTAGTTGTGAAACTAGGAGAAAATGCCACCCTCACTAACAAAAAAGTTAGCCTCTCCAAGTAAAATCAGGTCATCCTACGGGACTTCAGTGCATGTGACACTTGTTACACTGTATGTGGTTGTTTAATTGTTTGTGGTCTTTGATACTTATTCCCTTTCCAGCTGCTCCCCTGTGAATGCAGCAACTTTTACCACTTTGTATTGTTGGTTTGTTGTCCTTTATTTCCCATGTAGTCAGAGTGAAATGTGTCCTAGCCAGTGCTTGGAATTATTGATTATTGAATTATTATCCTCTAGATGTGCAAATCCCAGAAATTATTAAATGTATCACTTAAATGATTGCACATATTGTTTTGGGTCCCTACGCATCTAGTGCAAACATATTCAAATGTGTCGACTAAATGTTGGAGAGGCTGTGCGGTGGCACTTTTCTAAATCCATTCCTATGTTCCTGCATGTGCAGAAATAGCATTGTTGAGGGTCCTACCGAACAACCTACCTTTCTCATCATGTGAACTGATCAGGATTCACACAGGATTCAACAAAGTTGCCATAAGTACAGTATGTAAAATGTTTATAAGGCACTTCTCCTAGTTAGGTGCCAGAGCATAGTACTTTATTATAAACTTAGTTGTATTTGGAAATTGTACAAGAAAAGGGTTACAGCCATTATGCCGTTCAGTATAAAACAACTGTAAAGTATTGTGTTAGTAAGTACAATTTCATACTGAGCAGAAGAAGGTAGATTATCTGTAAGAGTCATTTTTTTTTAATTTTTATTCTTATTGATGCAATTGGAAAATCAATAACTTAAAATTTATAATGCGAAAGATAGCCCGGCCAACCCAGTGAAATATGTCACAACCCCTGCTTTTAAGGGGTTAAAAAAAGATTGCGGCACCAAAAGAGATTTGTTTAATAAATTCTTGTTGCCTTTCACAAGGTATAGTACAAGCCACACACTATATTTATGTTAATGATATCGTAATACAGATTTTTTTAAATAAACGAAAAACACAGCGATAGTTAAATAGCTTCTTACGTTGGTAACCTTCTTAACAATTTTATAATGAGGGAGGAGTGTGCCTCTGTTTTAGGGTAAACACAGCTCAAGTGAAATTATGTTGTTATCATTAAATCTCTAGTCAGTGAACGCATGAAATAAGACTTCCTCAAGGGCGCAAAAGCACTAACTTATTTATAGTCATCCAATGGCGATAGTGACATGTCTCTGTGGATAAGTCCAATGTTGTATGTAAACATTAAACAAAGTGTCTATGATTGAGAGCACGCTCTAGGCTGACTGCTGCTTTAAAGATATCAGAAAGACATTTGAAAGAAAGCTTAAAGTGCCACGTGACCGCAAGCCACGGTGAATATTATTGTTTGTTCAATAAATATTTATAAATACAAAGTCCATGTTTAAAAAGAGCATTACTCCTAGAAGTGTAACCTTTTCTCTTCTAAACTTTATACATTTCATCAAGGACAAATATGACTGATACACAGGGGGGGTGGGGGTGATAATGGTTGTGGCCCTGAGCTTCATTTATGTAAGGGTTACAACCAGGTTTGTCTTTTATTAGCATGTTTATCTCGGAATTCGTCTCACAGCCACTGATATGTCAAAAATATACTTACAAGAAGATTAATCCAAAATTGATGGAAACTATGGATAGGATTCTTGAACATCTAAAGTCACATGGGTTTCAAGATCAAATACTACATAAGTTAACCCCAGGAAGATCATGCCAGATTGAAGTCAATGGAGTATATTCGGAGCAAGGTCTTATCGATGGGGTGCCTCAGGGATCTGTACATGGACTCATTCTATGTAATATTTTTATTTTGCAGACGGTCTTGATGGTAAGGTATGTCTTTTGTTGATGACAAGATTTGCAACAGGGTTGATGTTCCTGGAGAGATAATCCAAATGGCAAATGATTTAGATAAACTGAAAAAAACGGTCAGAGCTGTGGCAACTGGCGTATAATGTTGATACGTGCAAAGTAATGCAACTAGGGCATAAAAACCCAAGAGCAGAGTATAAAATACTTGATACTGTCCTAACCTCAATATGCGAGGAAAGGGATCTTGCAGGACTGAACTGAACTTGTACCTTCTGTACCCACACCAGATTAGTTTATATCCCCTCACTATTCCAGCACATATTTAGAAGAATTATTTGTGTTAAGCCACATGGTGCAAATTTAACAGTTTTTCTGTCTTTCTTATATTTAACTAGTGCTATACATAGTAACACAATACTTCATAGTGTGAAGTACGATTTTATACTGAGAAGATAGGACTTTTTAGTTACTTAGTTACACTATCGACCTGGAAATCAATTTTAATCGATTTAGTAAAGGATATGTTTTAATTTGAATATTTACTCAAGCAAGCAAGCTGACTGCTTATTCCCAATTCTTACAACCCCAATCAAAAAACTAAAATATTAAACTAAACCTTTTCCTCAAAACCATAAATCCAAAAACTAAACACACATTCATTTGCTTGATCAAATTTCAGCTTGTCAAGAAACCAACAACCAACAATTAGTATGGTGAAATTTAGTATAATAAACGACATCAATCTAAACTGAACAGTCATAGTTTTGATAAATACGTAAATGCCAGAAGCCTACCAAATCTCTCTTCTCAGCAAATTCTCACACATGCTCCGTGCCATAGCATCTAATCCTAACATTTATAAATCAGTGTTATCAGGCACCTCGCAAATGAAAGTCATACAAGGAAGTAAAAAAAAGTACATGTCAAAACAAAGTGTCCTGATTTCAAGGACATATAGCTCCAGTGTATTTATATTTTTAATTCTGTCTATTACACCTGTTCTTCAACTATTTACATAGAAGATTTTATAAACATCTACTCCTGCATTTACACACCTTGTGTGACGGTAACCGCCTGAGGCTGAGGACACATGGGGGTAAATTTAAGTTTGGGAGGGGGGCACTGAGGAATTTCTGGGGAAACCCCTTAACTGCCTGCCCAGCCTCCTCTTATGTCATTGGGGGACACAGGGTGAACAGGAAGCCCTGTCTAGTCTGCCCTAACCAGACTCCCATGAAGTAGCTCTACATGCACGGAAGCGCTCAATGCGCCTGAGAGGGACTGAGCCACAAATTCATTGAACTGTAGCGTGGCTAGCAACCGCCTCGATGCCCGCTGACAATTGGAACTGCGTCGCTACAAACCCCCTTTATCCCATCACGTCACTCTTTTAAGGTTACATTAAGCTTGTGGTGGGCAAAACTCAGTGGTGGTTATAGGGAGCTCATTTGGGAACACTGGTTTTATTTTCCAATCTTTAAGACTGGGGTTTAGCCAGCCGCAGCTATGGAACTCTGGTCCGGCTACTGCGCAAACTATTCCTGGTGAAGTTTCTGACTCTGTTGCTCAGGGTCTCAACATCGCACCATAACATCCTCAGAGCAATTGGTCTCCAGGGATTGACGCTGAAATAGTGGCTTTTTGACGGGTGGTCATTGCTCTCCATAGAACTGTATAGCGGCAATGGACTGCCTGGTGGTTGATGAGATTAAACCCCTAATCCTATTATGTTTTGCATATAAATATCTGTGCTGTACTCAATAAAATCAGTTCTGCTAGTGCTTGGGTAAATATGAAGGGTTAATTCCTTGAGCTATTAAACTTTTTGTGGCAAGGAAGATTTCTATGGCTGAGCTACTCAGTCGGAGTACGGGTCTCCATCACACCTTGTATTTTGTGCCTTCTCTTCTCCTTGAACAGATCCAGGAACAATATCTTGGAAATATAGCACTTATGATAATAATCAAGTTGAATGAACAAAGCTCATAGCAACATTTAAATTAAATAGTAAGATTAAAATGAATAAGGAAAATGGGAAAGAAAAAAGGAAATTAGTGAAAACAAGGAATAAAAGAAGGCTAAAAAATTAAATTACATTTAGCAAATATCGGATAGTGTCATGAACAATACTATTTTATTAGATAAATGTCAGTGAGATAATATGTTATCAGATGCCAGAATTTTGAGAGTTCTGTGGAAAAAGTAACCATCAACATTTTCAATCATTAAGTTGAAATGCTGGAAATAAACATAAAAGAAAAGAAAATGACTTCACCACTTCATCCGATAGAATACCATATCCCAAATTCTATTTAAAGGACTTTAAGGACAATTGTCAGCATATGTCAGTACCATGGACAGAGAACATGCATTCTGTGTTATCTGTTCATTTTAATTTATTGCACTGAGCAATACCAGATAATTCCATAAGTGTTCTCTTCATACAGTATGTGATTGTGTACATTTAATACAACATTTCCAATATGCTCAAACCCAGCAAGTTTAACAGAGTGTCGCTCATTTATAAAGCAGAAAGAGACAAGTAACAAAACAAGGAATCATTGGACAACCAACAAATACTGCTTAAAAGCACTTATCTGAGGCATAAATATTGGGGATTCAGTCACACTATATTTAGCCCACCACTATGTCAAAGTTTCCTTAATTATCTAATCCTAACATGGTTGTATTGCTTACTATGGAGCTGAATTAGTGGAACTCCACTCCCTTTTAAACTACCGGCATGCTCCTGCAATTTAAAGCCCTCTTTGGACACCATTAATAAAGGATATGTGTGGTAGATGAGTGCTTATCCCAAAGATCTGGTTAGGGCCTGCAAGTACGCACAGTAAACAAGCGAAGCGAAGCAAACAAGAAAAATAACACTTAAATAGCTTGCATTTCGGTCAGTGATTAGGTCATATGTTCAAATGATGGGTCTTATTTCCTCTCAACAAGCAAATCAATTACGGGACAGTCCCAGAATAAAAAGTTAAGACCTGACTCACAAACGTGCCTTTTTATGGCCTGAAAACTGCCTGGCAATGCCAGAGGTAGGGTTCAGTGGGGTCACTATGTGCAAACCGCATAGAAGACAGGGTGAGGAGTAAGTGATCATGTAATGATCATGTGAGTGTCTGGGTATTTTAGTGTGATTATTTTGGTAGGTTGGTGTGTGTATCTCTGGGTACGTGTGCATTATTAGGATTGTGTATGTGTGTTAGTGTATGTGTGTTAGTGTAATTGTCTGTGTGTATGCCTCATGCTTCTCTCATCACCTCTTAGTTTTTTCTATTCTGTCTTTCTCTTTTCTCTTCTCTCGTCTCACCCCTCTCCTCTCTTTCTAAATAATTATTTAGCCACCAAATACAATTGCAATTGTGCATTAGTTCAATTTTATCAGTATTTAATCACAAACAGACACTGTGTTTAATCAATGTTTCCCAGGTAAAGCAACCTTTTGTCTTGCAAGATGTATTCACTGCAAAATTACTGAATGTATGATATACAAGGATCCTTTTTTGGTTTGTCAGAATCACAATTGTTATTGAACATATACCGTATCCATGTTAACAGATCCTTTCTTCAGTGTAGCTGTGCAATATATATGTTTATTTGTATGTGCACACAATCTCGGTATGACACACATGCACATTTAGCTGAATATGTCAAACCCATAGCGGTTGTACAAAACAGCGGGTTAGGGTAGTATTTCCCAGTTATTATAATATGAAATTAGATTGGGATTGACTAGGGAATCATTCTTCTTTAAAATGATAGGGAAGAATGTACAGCAAGAGAGTAAGAGGGCAGACAAGTGAGAAAGGGACAGAGATAGTAAATGTAAATGTGAGTAGAACTCTTACTTCTTCTCTTTTTACTCTAATACCACCTTCTCCTCATTCTTCTAACTTAACTTCCAGGTGCTCACAGAAAACACATTTCTCTACATTCAAGATCCCTAGGCTGTACAAAAAGAATTATGTATGTGCCATGCAACCTATATGTTAAAACAAGACAAATATGTATAATAATTCACAAACATGTTGCATTTCAGCTTCACATGACATTTTGTAATTCACAAGGTAGAAATCGATCTTAAATTATGTTGACAACACTGAAGAAAACATTTTTCAACATAATCTAAGTCCTTGATTTAACATAAAATATGAAGATTCAAATGGTAAATTTGAGATTTAATCTTCTTCTGAACCCTGCTCTCAATACAACAGCCTTTATAGTCAACAGGGTATTCTGAGAGCTTGAAGCACAAGGGAAATAGAAGTGCTTTTAGTCAATTAGGTATTCCCTCCTATGCAGGGCCAGATTAAGAGCATCATGGGCCTGGTGCTGAGGATTTTGGTGGGCCTTTTTTGGAAATAAATAAAATAGACAGAATGGACAGAATCTTAACTCCTTCACATCCATGTGTACTGGATAAAGAGAACATCAGTGCTCTGTCACACTGAAACCCAGACACACACACACACACCAGGATAGGCTCTGCCACACAGACAACCAAACACACACACAGGACAGGCTCTGCCACACTGACACCCAAACACACACACCAGGACAGGCCCTGCCACATCGACACCCAAACACACACACACCAGGACATGCCCTGCCACACCGACACACAAACACACACACCAGTACAGGCTCTGCGACACCGACACCAAAACACACACCAGGACATGCCCTGCCACACCGACACTCAAACACACACCAGTACAGGCTCTGCCACACCGAGGCCCAAAACACACACCAGGACAGGCCCTGCCACACAGACACCCAAACACACACAACAAGACAGGCTCTGCCACACCGACACCCAAACACACACACAACAGGACAGGTTCTGCCCCACTGCCACCCAAACACCAGGACGGTTTCCATGCTGGTTATGTCATTTGTGTTTTTGCCCCCTTGTGTATTGCCCAGCCAGCCCTATGTGTATTTATGCCCCCAGGCGGCCCCTCCCTTTGGTATTCATTCATGTGATGGCCGCAGATGGCCCTCTTGTGTATTGATGCCGCCAGCACCCACGTGTATTTGTGCAATCCAGAGAGCCCCCATTGTGTATTTATCCCACCAGACAGCCCCATTTTAGTAATGATGTGATCCTGACTGGGTCTATTTTAAGGTAGGGGCCTGGAGCTGCAGCTCCATCAGCCCCTACGCTAATCCAGCCCATCCTAGATCAAGACTATGAATTCAACATTAACAGTAATTTCATTAGGTTCTATCTTGCCCTGGTCACAGCAATCATAAGAGAAAGGTATCAAATGGCAAGACAGGTACAGTGGAGTATACATGGTGGGGGTAGCAAAATAGTCTCTCCTTTCACATATTTCAGATATTTCAGAGCATATCCTTTGAAAGACTAACAAGGCAGCCCCACCATATTAGTAAAAAAAATGTCCTCTAAAGAAATAGCTAAAAGCTAAAGCAGTCTCCCTAGTATAAAAGAGAGCATAAAATAGATGGTAACTTGATTAAAAAAGTAACCTCCAAAAATTAAGAAGCTCTGGTTCCCAGAGACCAGATATTTTTTCTTATGGGTATTAATGGGTACAAACAGACATTTAAACATCTGTTACTACCTCATCTTCATAAGCCCTATAATTATAAGTCATTATGGTTATGATTTTGTTCCCATCTAAAAGCTCGAGGCTAGTGTTGCAAATATTCCAAATCAGGTAAAAAGCCAACTATGTCCACATATTTTTAAAACAGTATTGATTTCAAATATGGATGTCAAATTGGAAGCAAAATCCCTGGCCATCTGCTTCATCTGACTATTATGAAATGATCCAAGTGGGCTTTACAGTAAGCCTATAAGCATCAAGGAATATGTGGAACGCTGGGATTCTGAATAAACTGATATGTGTGTTCTGACGTTATTCTGCCTATTTGTTGCACCAGGACATAAGAAACAAAGTCTTCTTTTGCTAGTTTCTCCTCTGTGACAGAATAGCTTGTCGGATCTGACTACTGCTACCACTGCTAAATACTTTATTGTTGATGGCAAAACAAATTAAGTAAGTCCTAATTTTGAGATTCCCTCAATTCAAGGTTTTCCACTGCCAACACTCGGACTGATGATGTTTTGGTAGACATGAATGACCATGTAAAAACATTACAGGTAGTAAAATAGGTTCTACAGCAATACATTAGGTCAATTCATCATAGAAACAATTAGTCTAAATATAATGGGCCAGTAATAAAGGCAGGGGCGTACCTAGAGTATTTGGCACCTGGGACAGATCCTGTATGTGGCACCCCCCCAAAAAAAAATAATGTCAGCCAGAATATTTATTTCAAAAATGTTTAACTGTATGTCAACTGGAAAAAAATTGAAATCTGAAAAAATAAATTACCTCATAAATAAATAATATTTACTGAACAGATATGGTACAGCGTAATTCCCGCCACTATACACTGAGCCAGACATTGAAATGGTAATGTAGCATATCCACTATTAGTATACCCTAAACCAGACATTGACATGGTATCCTGCCTGTGCCAAGTATGCTGCTGGAGAAAGCCTGTCTGTGCCAACTCTGCCCCTGAAACAGCCTGTCTGTGTCACCTCTGCCCCTCAAATAAGCCTGCCTGTGCCACTTCTGCCCACCCTAATTAGTCTGCCTGTGCCACCTCTGCCTCCCCTAATCAGCCTACCTGTGCCATTTCTGCCCCTAAACACTAACTCACTACTGACTTACTAACTTCATTCACTTATTCATTTACCCACTTACCCACTCACTTCCCCTTACCTCCCTTGCAGATTTCACTGGTCCGGGTGCCATGCTGTGCAGACGTGTTTGCGGCCCGATGACCGCCTAACGTGGGCCTGCAACTTACTGCTGTGGCACTGTATGAGGAAACTTTTGCCGCCCACATTCCTGCTTCCCCTGTGCGGGAAGTACGCAGGCGCCACCGCAGTAAGTTGCGAGCCTGTATAAGGCGGCCGTCAGGCTACTGGGCACCCCCCTTATGAGTGGCACCCGGGCATACCACCCCATGGCCCCCATTTAGGTATGCTACTGAATAAAGGAGCTCACTGATCTCTCCAACAAGCCTATTAAAACTCTGGAAGGGTGTGATGAATTGGCACAGTCCTCCATAGATTCCTTGCAAATTTTTGTTGACTAGGTTAGAATTTAAACACAAATTGAAAGGCATGTGCCTCCAGGATTCTAAGGCTATAGGGATAATATCAGTGTGTTATACTTTAGTGCATCAAATATATAAGCCTAAAAATCACTTTTTAGCAGGTAACTTCTACAACCCCCCCCAAAATTTTTTTCGAATATCACAAAAACTTTTTTTTTATAAAATACCTCTTAAAAACATAAATTTGATCACAGACTTTTTGACAATAAGTAACAAATTACAGATTGTCTGCTTCCAATAGATATCAAATAATCAGCACTTTTACTTGCTGCAAAATAATTATTAAAATATTCGTTGATGCCTTGCAATGGAGCAGACCTTGTTGGATGGAACACCAACCATCTTTTCTGCTGTCCTTTATTTGCAATTGTATAGCGTTCCTAGCTCCTCAGCATAGTACTCAATACTGTTACATTCACAGTGACATAAAATAAACCGGTTGCACATATAATGTAACCTCACTATCGCTTAGTTATCCCTCCGCTTAAGGGCAAAGTTAAAGGCTTCCAAACAACATAAACATCCAGGCTGCTTAGTGCTGTCATTGCCTCCGTGAGACCCACAAATGAACAGTTCGAAGGTGTGTTTCATTTGAGCCCCAGTACCTGCTACAGCAGCAGATACCAATCAAATAGATTGCAGTATTGGGCTTAGACTCCTGCAAGTAGTTAACACTTTCTTCAGGGAATCGCTTATACACACCATCACACGCCTTTTTACAATACCATCACTTCCTTCCTCATATATGTATGTGTTCTTACATTATATATATATATATATATATATATATATATATATATATATATATTCCTTAGGGTCATGGCCTTATTCTTTTAGATATGAATTGTTCCATCTAGGAACAATTCATATCTGAATTACAATGACTGATGTGCTCTACACTGCTTTACAATCACATATGTAACATTGTAAATTGTGAACTGTTTACATAGTGTGTTCCCATAAGCATTTATTGAATGTTTTATTATACCATAAGATGTGGCAAGAATTCTGACGGATTTACATTTAGTGTCTCAATGCTGCACCACACTCATTATTGCTGTTGTTCAAGCTGTTTGGTTACCCATTACTACATTATTATTTATCTAACCCTGACACTAATTTTAGTATTATTTGTATTTTCTACATGAAAAGAATCTACATATGTGGTATAACTTGATGTTGTGTGTGGACCTACCGTATTTGCTCGATTATAAGATGACCCTGATTATAAGATGACCCCCAAAATTTGAATATTAATTCAGGGAAAGAAAGAAAAAGCCTAAATAAGACTACCCTATAAGAAAAAAGTTTTACTAGTTAATATAAATTCACATGTAAACTATTTTTTCATATTTAATAAAAACTATGATTGAGAAGAAATGCATTTTTTGTTTTTATTTCCTTTTATTTGTCAACCTGCCGGCAGTTATGCACGCAGACAGCCTCCGCTGCTGCTGCCAGCACTTCCGCCAGGGCTTCTTTGAATGAGCACAGGAAGGTCATGTGATGCCGGCGCTCCGTCATAGAAGCCCTGGCAGCAGCGAAGGTTGTCTGCGCGCACCACACAGACCTCCACCAGCTGCCGGAGAGGAGGATCCAGGTCCCCTGCAGCCCTGCGGGGGATCCGGATCCTAGTCTTGTAGTCAGACCTCTATTTGAGGTCTGATTAGATGATGACCTCGAATATCAGACAATGGTTATTTTTCAGAGCATTGTATTTTGTTCTGATCTCCTGTGTATGACCTTGGCTACGTTTACGATCCAGATTTGTGTACCAGACTTACCTACCTGTCCAGCCGTGTGCCCTAGCTGAGGGCTTCAAAGCTGTGTGCTCTGCCCTCGCTACAGTTCCCTTTCCCTTGCTACAGTTCCCCTTTATTCTTCGATTTCAGCCCTGCTTTTCTGTCTGTTATGTGCCTGTCTATATCTACCTACCAGTTATGATGCATCAAGGGGTACAGACAGAGACCCAGGTATCCCCTGCAACTGGGCTCTTACCCAACCTGCTGGCCCGGGTCCTAACATAATTACTGACAGGTACTAACGTTCCTTTGCTGACCTGTACTTAGAACGTATCCAAAGCACTATTATGTTGCTCTACCATATATCAGAAGGCTCAGCAAAATATTTCTTCTGTGCTATACCATCATTTTGCTTTTAAGATGCTGCTCATGGTCTCAAATATTTTTTCATAAACCATTGGATAGATACTCATTGTGAATACCAGGGCAGCAGGGGGTACATCCGTTACAGTTGTAAGGGGCCCGACTGTCCTGGATGCCCACTTGGAAAGACAAAGTCCCTCCGATGCACTGGACCACTAATTACAGGTGACTGGAAGAGGAGCCCTCACTGTGGGGTAAATAGGCTAAGACTGTTAATGTCTGGTAATGGAGGGGTTTAGTTGTCTGAGACTGCTCATGTCTGTTAATGAAGTGGGGTTCATTGAGGCTGCTCATGTCTGATAATGACAGTATGTATATTATAAAATAAATATAAAATTAAATATGAAATCATTATGGTTCCCAAGGCTTCCTAATAATTTCTATATTATAAAATGCATTTTATGTGACTGTGTGTACATATGTGAATCAGTGTGTATGTGATATCACTGGTAGAGGCATCGCTAGTCTCCCACAGCACTTTGATGACATATGTGTCCCCAAACGGCTTCTCTGTGCCACCAAAAGGCTTGTCTGTGACAGCTTTGTGTGCATATGGCTCGTATCTGCGCTCAAACAGCCTGTCTGCATCTTTGTGACCAACTGGCTTGTCAGTGCCCCCATACAACTTAAATTCTGAATTCACAATCCATTTATTTGCAAATGTATGCAGACTGCATGGCTAGGTGCCGGATTTTATACACCTGTGGCCATGAGTCTGATCGTAACAAGAGGTGTGTCCCAATATTACCAAAGGTTTGTAGACACCCCTCCTAATTATTAAGTTCAGGTGTTTCAGCCGCACCCATTGCTAACAGGTATATAAAATCAAGCACACAGGTATGCTATCTCCATAGACAAACATTGGCAGTAGAATTCATCGAATTGAGTTCAAATGTGATACTGTCATAGGATGCCTATTTATGTCCTGTAAGTGCCATTATTATGAAAGATAAGTGTCTAGGAGTAACAACAGTGGTTGATCATACACTAAGTGGTAGATCATACACAAAGTAAACCTGCTGAATGCTGAAGCATGTAGTGCGTAAAAATCCCCTGTGTCCTGTAGCATCACTCACTACAGAGTTTCCAACTGCCTCCAGAAGCACAATTATCACAAACACTGTACATGGGAGCTTCATGAAATGGGTTTCTATGGCCTGCCAGCTACATACAAGTCGAAGATCACTATCCACAATAATTGTCTAGAGTGTTGTAAAGCACACTGCCACTGGACTCTGGAGCAGTGGAAACATGTTCTCTAGAGTGATAAATCACGCTACGTAGATGAATCTGGGTTTGGGGAATACCAGGAAAACAATACCTACCAGAATGCATAGTCCCTACTGTAAAGTTTGGTGGAAAAGAGATAAGGGTCTGGGACTGTTCTTCAGGGTTTGGCTACAGCATATGAAACTGTGTGGAACTAGTTTGGGGGAGGCCCTTTCCTGTGAACTTAAAAAGCCTATTGCGAGGTGGGCCTTCTTGTCCATTAGAAGAAAATTTTAAATCATATCAATATTTGGCGTGACCGCCTTTTGCCTTCAAAACAGCGACAATTGCATAGAGTTTTTTAAGGAATTCAACAGATTTGTTCCTCTGTGGATTTAGGCAGCATCAGTTGCTTCTCTCCCTTCATGTAATCCCAGACAGACCTGATGATGTTTTTATCAGGGCTTTGTGACGGCCATACCATCACTTCCAGAATTCCTTCTTCTTTACACTGAAGACAGTTCTACATGACTTTGGCTGTATGTTTGGGGTCAGTCATGCTGCAGAATAGGTTTTAGGCCAATCATGTGCCTCATTCCATGATGGATAAGTACTTGCCTGTACTTATCAGCATTAAGAAGACCATTAATCCTGACCAATTCCTCAACTCCATTTGCAGAAAAGCAGCCACAAAGTTGCAAGGAACCTCTACCATGCTTCACTGTTGCCTGCAAACACTAATTCTTGCACTGCTCTATTGCAATCAATAGCTCAGACGCTTAACAATGTTTCCACATCTAAGTTATGGGTTATGGGCTGCAAGTCTTCTATGAGGACCATTCCTGAGATGACTTCTACAGACAGTAGATGGTGTACCTGTTTTCTGCCAAAGCTTAGGTGATGACACTGCTGGATATCTTCCGATTGTGAAGCAAAGTAAACAAAGTTTCCTTGGCCGGCCAATGTGTCTATGGTCCTCAACATTGCCCAAAGGAGTTTGGACAGATCTTGGATCTGGAAACCCCTATTTACCTTGAAATTTCTGCCTGCATATAAATATAAGCACAAATACATGTAAGCTACATTCAACTTACCTTAAAATAAACTATGGAAAAACCATTAATTAAAAAGCATATTTCCAGCATAGTTCTATGAATCATGTAATGTGTTATCTGCCAACTTTAGGATTTATATTGTTGCACAACGACACGAACAGAAGCTATGTAAGCACAATGCTTTTGGTGAAATTCACAGCTAGTTTACTATGTGCATTTTTTAAATGTTCATTAAAATATGTTTTCATTTTTGTTGGTGCCCCTGTAAGTCTAGAAAACTGAACATAATATAGTCCAACATGTTTTATGTGTATAAAGCAATTTTAGAAAAACCTTGTGTTATTGATCACTTGGAGTAAATGATACCAATATAAGATTGCAAGCAAAAGTCCAAGCAGCTTATGAGCACTAAAACTATTAAATTAATGGTAATATGTAGTTCCATGCAGCTTCATATTTATGCATTATTAAAAGAACGGAAAATGAGCTGGGAAGAATGATACAAAACAGATTTTCCCAAGGTTGTAGGAACCTGGCAACAAAAAAACATTGTTAGGAGTGCAGTACATTCACTACACAGCAAGTCAAAAACACTTCACATAATATTCCATTCCAGCTTTGTAGATCTTACTTTGAATTCCTATTTAGTCAATTTGTTTAAAAAAAGTTATGCAAAACTGAACTGAACATTATAAATTACCTTAATCAAGTTCATGTCTAAACCAAACAGGCCTATGGCACAGACAGAGGAGTGGTAGAGTTACAACTGAACAGATGTTGATGACTAACCTTCTGGTGGACCTGCTAGGGTTGCCAAGTGGCTGATATTTGACAGGCTTTGCGATTTTTTAAAAGGTGTGGATACCCTTACTGCCTCAATAGAGTTATGTTTCTGAAAAAGCTGTAACAGCATGTACCAAAAGGGTTCCACTTGTCAACAGAATAGATACATTGTAACCAGTACAGCTAAGCACTAACCTGTGGCTTTTCAGTATTTTAAAAAATAGTTATATGGCAGGGGTGTCCAAGTTTTTTCTGCAGTGGGCCACTTCATCAGAATTGTATATGTGCGCGGGCTGCACTTATTTTTCAGTGTGAGAAAATTTGGTCTTTAATATAATATCCAGATTAAAATAAAGTAAATGACACAAAACCTTTACTTTTCCTCTCACTGATTTCTGGGCCTAGAAAGTGTTGTGACTACGAATTCAGGATAATTAACCCCTTAAGGACAATGGGCGGTCCCAAAACCCATTGAAAACAATGCATTTTGAGCCCGTACATGTACGGGCTTTGTCATTAAGGGGTTAAAAATAAAATAGTTCTATTTATTCTAGGTATGCACCAAAATGAAAATTCTCCCTTACAAAAAAATTACTGCTGTTTTTCTGAAGTAATACTGCTATTTTTTGGACATGAAAAAACTGCAATACTGCACTTTTACTGCAGTATTACTGCACATTTACTGCAGTTTTACTGCATTTGTACTTCACTGTACTGCAGTTGTACTGCAGTTATTTTTGTACGGAAGTACAAATGCAATAAAGCTACAGCACATTGAAGAGCAACTGTAGGTTTGCAATATAAAAAAAAAGTGGGTAAATGTGCAGTAATACTGCAGTACAGTGAAGTACAAATGCAGTAAAACTGCAGTAAATGTGCAGTAATACTGCAGTAAAAGTGCAGTATTGCAGTTTTTTCATGTCCAAAAAATAGCAGTATTACTTCAGAAAAACTGCAGTAATTTTTCGTAAGGGCTGGACCAAAACATTCACGGTTCACTTAGCCAAAACCGAAAATGACCCCCCCACCTTTAAAAATAATAATAAAAAAAATAGCAATATGACTTGGCATGATAGGAGTGTGATTGTTAACAGCAATCACACTCCTATCATACCCAGACAACCAGTAAATGCTGGTACCTAGGCATGATGGGACTGTGATTGCTGTTAGCAATCACACTCCTATCATGCCAAGTCAGCCAGTACATGCTGGTACAGGGTGGCTGTAAGTAATGTGCAGACCCCATACTGCTGGCAGCATCAATACACAAGGGGGGCAGCTATCCAGGTTTCAGCATGCTGACTTGGCATGATAGGAGTGTGATTGCTAACAGCAATCACAGTCCCATTATGCCTAGGTTCCAGCACTTACACATCCAACCAGTAAATGCTGGAACCTAGGCATGTTGGGACTGTGATTGCTGTTAGCAATCACACTCCTATCATACCAAGTCAGCCAGTACATGCTGGTACAGGGTGGCTGTAAGTGATGTGCAGACCCCATACTGCATCAATACACAAGGGGGGCAGCTAGCCAGGTTTCAGCATGTGCTGGCTGACTTGGCATGATAGGGGTGTGATTGCTAACAGCAATCACAGTCCCATCATGCCTAGATTCCAGCACTTACACATCCATGCTATCACACACACTCATTCATTTATATACTCATTCAAACACCCTCCCCACCCCCTTACCTGCACTGCAGCGGCCTCCCTCTGCGTTCTCTGGTACTGAACAGAGGAAGCAGGACTGGAGCAGAGTCATGTAATGTCACGTGAACTCTGCTGGGTTCTGCTTCCTCTGTTCAGTACAAAAGACCCTCCCACAAGTAAGTAGCAGGGCTCTTGTTGTAGCAGAGCTCGTGGTGCGGCCCACGTAAGATGGGTTTGCCCTGGCTGCCGATCTTACGCGGGCCGCACCTCGAGGTCTTGCAGGCCGCATTTGGCCCGCGGGCCGCATGTTGGACGTCCCTGTTATATGGCATCACTACAGAGGGGCAAGGGTAATTATTCATAGAGCCTTGGTGTTTGCCGAAGTTGAAAACAATGGTGAA
The DNA here is from genome assembly GCF_027358695.1 of Spea bombifrons. Lineage (NCBI taxonomy): Eukaryota > Metazoa > Chordata > Amphibia > Anura > Pelobatidae > Spea > Spea bombifrons. Next base: position 13,561,177 of record NC_071090.1, read on the forward strand.
ACTTGCAACGGCGACAAACTTCACAAAAGACATCTCAGAGATGAATCACCTTTTCCTCTCTTTCTCAGGCCTAAAGCGATACCTGATGGAGAGTGGAAAACTCTCAAAAGCTTGTCTTTTAGTATTATTAATTAGTAAGGTATCACTGCAAATTCAGTCAATTTCAGTTATTTTGCCATCTTGTCTACTGGACTAATACAGCTAATCCAGTCGGCATTACTATGGCAAATACTGCAAATATCCACATAAAGAAACACGGGTATTGCTTCAGACCCAAAAAAGAGGGGACACCTCTTGAAAGCTTTTCTTTTAAGTATTATATTAGTCCAATAACCAATGTATCATTGCATACCACATTACTTTGATATTTTGGCATCTTATATATATGTATATACAGTATATATATATACAGTATATATATATATATATATATATATATATGGAAATTATTAGTGCCCCCCAGTTTTGACTGTGGTATCTTATGCCCCCCTATATATAGTTCCTAGAGTCGCCACTGCCAGAGATGGGTAGGGTTACTATGAAGAGTTAAGAGGCATATTCTTCCAAATATGTGCCACTTAAACTCTCCTGTTTTTCCCTATGACTTTTGGCCTATATACAACAGCATTCTAATTTCAATAAAGGAAATAAATCAATAAATACATTTGTGTCATTGCATATTAAACTGGACTAATTTTACAGTTTTAAACCTCTCTTCTTAAAAACGTATTGTATCTACTCCAAACTACCTTTGTGAACAAACATAGTTTGTCTTTGGCATTGTCCTGTTCTTCAAGGCATAAAATGAGCCCCACCTTGTGGGTATACAGAAGTACTGGCATGAGATCATCATACAAGGAATTTGGGACCAAGAAAACATTTTTAAAACAAAATTGGTTTTCTTGATCTGTGCTGGAAAAGTCTAAACATTTTTCTAAACATTGGCAAATATGTGACAAATTACTTTTCATAGCTGGACTGGTGTTGTAAATATAAGATGTCCAAGGATTGCATCATAAAATTAAGTATATAAGAATAGCCATTGGTTTAGTAATACCAATTTAAACACAAGTCCCAATGTATGTGATGTGTTTAATTATATAGATTTTTGTTGTTAATTGGTTGTTAAAGGGACAGTCTACTGTAAGTAAATACTTTAATATTTAGTTTTATGCTACGCGTTTAAAAAAATACTTACTTTGTAAAATTCTGTGGCTCCACAACTGCAATGTAATGCATCTTCCATGCTCTATGATTCCATGTTTTGTTTGCTTAAAGTAGCCAATCACTGACAGCAAAGCAGTCCCATTGCAATCAAAGGGAGTGCCGAATGTCCATGCGCACAGAGTATTGTTAAGAAATATTACGTATGCCGGCTGAAGGTCTCACACAGTGCTGAGCAGAAAATGTATTTGGTTTTGAAAATCAAACAAACTGGGGCAGAAAAAAGTACTAATGTATAGAGATGATTTTGATGAATCCGTCAATGCATTTGCATAGAAAGCAAATTAAATGCTTTCTTCATTTGATGTTATACTAGAGAGCAAAGTGTAAATATATTTTCCTGCTGCTTATGTTTCTTGCACCAGTTAGGATTTTTTTAACATAAATGCTGCCATTGTGGGAATTCCACGATATTATAACAATTTCTGCTAACAGACATTCAGTCTGAGACATGCTAAAGCACTATATTTAGTAAGCACACTCACAGTGCAATGGCCTATCATAGCGACTTAATTACAGTAGGTAATTTTCAAGCATTACTCTTAAAATGAGAACAGGCAATGCATCAGTGGTCCTATATAAAAGATCAAAGAAAGTAAACAGCAATTACAATACTGCAACTACTTTATTATCATTCCATTACAGATGATACCATTTACCAGTCTGAATAATTATTTGGTTTCCATGTTGTTTAGTAGGAAATTGCTCATGAGCTGTCAAACTATGAATCTATGGTTTTCATATGAAACAATATTCTTCTTGCTTTCCAGAATGTCCAAGAGACTATTTTAAATAAAAGTTAAACATTTGCTGTGTTTTTATGGCATTTATACTATTTTTCAAGTAAAATCTGATACAATGTTTTAGTGAGAGTACCCACAACTAATACAGCTTATGTAGAAACCAGGGCACCTAGGTTCTGACCGTTTCACGACATGCAGTTTCACCAATACCATGTCTAACGTAGAAAGCAGGTAGAAAGTAGGCAATCCCAACTGGAGGTTTCACAGCATTGTGTGTAACAGCACCTCTCTGTAACAGCACCTCTCGTGGACACATGAAGAAACAGTGCAAAACACGTTAAGGTGGCTACCTTAACGCGTTTTGCACTGGTCTCAGCTCTTATTCATAGGTAACTGCTGCTAGATCTTACATATATATATATATATATATATATATACATACACTGCTAACTACCTCATATTCTTATCAACTGTGGCATGATAAAACATGCCCACAAGTTATTAACGATTACAAGTAGCCTTAAAGTTATATGTATTATTAAGCTTAACTTAAGTAGACAACCATGTTTGAAATAAAGAGGTGTTCTCATTTTTGTTATACATATAGTCTGTGCTATGGTATATGTAAGATCTATCACTTGGCAAAATTATCTTTAAACAGGGATGTATTTATACCCTGGGAGCTGCCATAGGCCTGACCCAGGATGTGCCACCAGCCACCCCTTCCATGGTTTCTGTCTTCTCTGCTGAGCAATGGGATATGACATCATATGACGGCGTATGACTTTAAGGTGCAAAGCCGATAATGGAAAAAGGCTGGTTGGGGAGATCAGGGATCTTGCTTGTAACCGGCCCATTTGGCAGCAGCAGGACTGCCACCCTCCGGGACCTGCGGCCCTAGGCATGGGCCTAAGTATGTCACTGCTTACAGCTGGAGTACTGGATAGAGCACACCCAAGAGTCACTGCAAAGATGGTATTGGTGCTCCTTGAATTTGTTTTAGTCGTGTAAGGTGCAACAATTTTGACCTCTGACACAAAATATGTAATGTAGGCAAACTTTAAATGTTTAGACTATGAGGGATTGGGGACCAATGGGTATATTAATTATTTTAAAAAATGCAGTTCTGGTTTAGCACATCGGTAGTAATGTAGAAAAATATATGTGGCTGTGAGGAGGAAGAATTGCTATGTACTATAACATTTGATTACACCTTATTTTAAGAATAGTATCAGCCTGATCAGTAGGCAAGGAAGGAATCGTACATTGTTTGTCTTCCAATTCTTCACAGAGTTTTCTTTTAGAATGTTGGAATGCAGGTGTGCTTTTTATCCTGTAGTTTAAAATTAGGGGGAAATACAACTTGCTAGCACACACTACAATTTAGAGTTAATGTTCAAAGACAATACAGCATACAATTAGATAAGGCAGTGAATGATTGTTTTTAATGAATGTTTAATGTTCCCAAAAAGGCATAACCTTTCTTGCCAAGTTTGATTAGCAATGTTTTGTAGAAAACAAACGCGCGTGGTAGGCAGTGTGTCCATAGATGGTTTGAACAGGCCTAATCTGCTTTGAGTTTCAGTTATACGACAGTACTGAGCACTTTCTTGTTTACAGGTAAAACAGAAAGGATAGTGGTGACCTGTGTATTGTCTAGGAGTGGCTGCCAACCCATAACATTGAACAGAATGCAAAATTTCCACTGTTCACTCCCTTGGCTGACTTTCCTATAATTTTGGTGATGAACCCACCCTTGATTGCACAAATATTACAGATGTTAAATTCAGAATGAAATATGGTCTAAATACTTATTAGGCAATCTTAAAAGAAACCCAGTATTCAATACTGTTTAAATTATGAATGTATATGGTTTACACTTTTATATTATCGGAAAAAGCAACTAAAACTGCCTCCACATCTATTTCTATTTTAGTTTTAAAAAAATTTAATTCTAAATGTCTCTTATACCATTGATTTGGCCCTCAACAGGTCTGCTAATCAAGGTTGTGGAAAGTTGAGGGAAGGCTATGAAGGGATAAAAATGGAGAAAGAGAATTGAATAACCAAAGGGTCCAGGTATTATTGCAGGGTTAAATGGCTATGCGATAGTAGGGGCAAAAGAGGGTGATCATGCCAAGGGAGGTTGGTATTATTCTAGGGGAGGCAAAGGGTCGGTGGAAGGGATAATGGAGCAACTTTATACTGAGACGTAACTGAGATGATTGTGTCAGTGTAAATTAATATTCTAAATTAATATTAACACGCTGGAGGATGAGTCAAACCAGGATCAGGGAGTAGAGATTATACCTGGGGAAAGTGAAACCATGCCAGGGCAATTATGGGGGGGAGTTGTGGCAGATGTAGGGGACAGACAAAATTGCCTGAATTAATATAAACCATGGACTAAGTGAGTAAGTAAGACTAAGTAAAGTGAATTACTAATACATTACTACAGGTAACACCACTGATGACTTCAGCAGAGGGGCTCAATTTTTTCTCAATATATTCTGAAAGGAAGAAACATAAGACTACTGCTTGTCTTGTCTTTGCAGCTACCCCTGAGACAACCTGTAATGGGAACTGTTGCAATGTCCTTGTTGGTTGATCACAATGTGAACAGGAACGAAGGCTTTGCACACTGTGTGATCAATAGCAGAAACATGCAAGAAAATCCAACTGCAGCCTGTACGGACTTCACAAAATATTCTGATAATATAGCTGACTCCCTTCTTATTATTTTAAAACATCAATATGGGGGCACCTAACAAGGGCCTAACCTCCAGTGCACATTCAAGAATTTAGCCCTTTCAATGTAAAATAGCCATGGTAATTCAGGAATCTCTCTGTTCCTTATGCACCATGTTTTTTATTTGAAGGAATGGATTAATACATGGTTGAATTATTCATTTTTCATAAATTGTTACTTTTATTGCATTTCCAATATTTAAACTGCCTTTGTTTTATTTTTGAATTATTTAAAACAGTAAACAAACATCTAAGAAGCATTTCAAAGCCTTTTATTCATACAAATTCAGACTGGAGGGGGGGGGGTAATTCCAGTGAAGTCCAAAATGTCTGTGATGGTTTCTGGACAATACTTGGTCAAATTAACATAATGGGAGTAATACAATAATTACGATACAAGTTATAAATGTATTTAACAAATCTTTAAGTTATATGTTAAAAAGTGTTAATTTCTTCAAAATAACAGCATTAGGATTTTTATACACTACATATTTCATGTCTTGGAAAAATGATCCTTGGTGTGTAAATTAGAGCTTTCCATATTTAACTATATATATATATATATATATATATATATATATATATATATATATATAGTATATTTTTTGAGTTTTCAGTTAAATGTTTATGTTCATAGGATTCTGTACAACTGATAGAATGTTTGTCTGCCATCTTGTGGTCAAAACATCAATATTGGTATGCAGAATTGGTAAATATTTTTGTTATTACAATAAATTAATTGCTATTATCATTGTTTGGCAATGTTTTATACAATTCTATGCTAAAATTTTAGGCAGGTGTGAATTTTTTATATATGTTGAGATATGTTTACAAATAAAGTAAGAATGCTTTGAAAAAGACATGTTAATAGTTTATTTCTATTATTTAATAAAATCACAAAAACTAACAAAAAAAACTTTAGAAAACTTAAAATCAAATCAATATTTGGTGTGGCTGGTTTAACTTTTCACAGAGCATTCTTTACCGCATATAAATTGATTAATGGATAAGAATCCTTTATTATTCTGTAGTTATTGTATTCTTTGAATCTGGCTAATTTGTTTCAAAGATAATTGATCGTAAACAACAATAAAAATACAATGCATATAAAATACAATGCAAGAGACTAGTTCCTGCCACTGTGGAGAAACATAGGAGATATACACAGTGCAAAGGGAAATCATATATGCCTTACCAAATGCAGCAAAACTGAGGACCAGAGCTGCCATCTGAGATCTTGGAGTCCAAAACAACATGGCACCCCTGTCCCATTACACCCCATGCTCCATGCACCATCTGCCTCGTGCTCCTCCTGCTGTGCTTTGGCCCAAAACACCAGAAGGTGGCCACCAGGCCTGAATGGTGAATAGAGGGAGACCAGTCCCATATAGCAGGTTATCTGAGCACAGTCCAGGGTAAAAGGCTAAGAGGACCAATGAGGGGGACTCATGGCAGATCAAGGACACCAGGCCCCCTGCTTTCCTGGGACCAATCCACAGATACTGGTTGTACCCCACTTATGAAAGCCCTGTTTCTCACAAAAGCTACGCTTTGACTTACCGGAAACAGCTAAATCCTAGCCACTTAAAGGACATGGGCCCCCAGTGTTAAATTTCTCCAATCAGTGTTAGGAGGTCCACCTCTGTCAAACACTCAGCATAAGTAAGCCATTGCTTCCATTTTAAATTTCCCATTTTTCCTTTCTGTTCTTCTCTTTAAATCCCTAGCAACTCTAAATTTACAAACTAAACATCTCACCAAATAACTATAAACAAAAAACTTTCAGAGACATTGCAAAGTCACAGCCACAATTCTAATACCGTATTGGCTCGAATATAGGCCGCACTTTTTTCCCCCACTTTAAGACTTTAAAGTGGGGGTGCGGCCTATATTCGGGGTCTAGTGCCCGACGCCCGGGACATGCAGTCCCGGGCGCCGGGCAGGCAGCGGGGTTAGGATACAGATCCCCCGCAACGGTGCGTGGGACCTGCATCCTACTCTCGGATGTCCTCAGACAGCCTCCCCTGCCAGCACTTCCCACGGGGGGGGTGCCGGCACGGGAGGTTGTCTAAGCGCATCGTCTGGACGGTCACCGGCTGCAGCGATGCGGGTAAACAGCCTCCGGGTTGTTTACCCGCATCGCCGCAGCCGGTGACCGTCCAGACGATGCGTTTTACCTCTGCCCCCAAGACTTACCGGAGCAGACTCCCGGGTGTCTTGCGGGGCGCCGGCGGGGGACATCTACGCAATACGCGTATACAACTTCCGGTTGTATACGCGTATTGCGTAGATGCCCCCCGCCGGCCCCGCAAGACACCCGGGAGTCTGCTCCGGTAAGTCGGGGGGGAGGAGGAGGAGGACAGTGGCAGCATATCTCGGGGGGAGGAGGACAGTGGCAGCATATCTCGGGGGGAGGAGGACAGTGGCAGTATATCTCGGGGAGGGAGGACAGTGGCAGCATATCTCGGGGGGGAGGACAGTTGTAGCATATCTCGGGGTGGGGAGACAGAGTGGCAGAATGTTTTTTTTTTTTGGTGCTTTTTAAAGAAAAAAACTTTTTCTTTAAAAAAGCACCAAACTTTTAGGGTGCGGCCTATATACGGGGGCGGCCTATATCCAAGCCAATACGGTATATCGAAAGCATCTGCTCAACTAGTTATCAAAGGTAAGATAGAACGTGGCTTTACTACCGGAAAGTAGAACATTTCTCTTTTAGATTTATAGATAGAATTCTACGTCAAAATTTTATAAAGTATGCAGAGCAAAAGATTAAAAAAAAAAAGGAAAACAAAAGCAAAAACAACAATTTAACATAATTCCACAATTGCACAACCTACTGATAATTCTACGGGATCAAACCTGACGTAAAAAAGTTTATCTTTATTTATCTATTTCCTAGTCTTGGCCCTCATAATGTTATACGATCTAATCCCTTGATCCACTCTTCCAATTCCTGCAAGTTTTTAAGGTTAGCAGTATTTATTTTATTGAGTCCTGTTTCCATTTTACATTGGAAGAGCAATTGTTGTTTGAAATATTCTGCTCTTTTTTCCAATTCGTGGCTATTATAGTTTTTGCTACAATAAGAATTGATAAAGTATTTTGATCTGTGCTCATACTTGGTGTCACGGACTGGGTCCAAGCTGATGACTGGAAGGACCCAGCGCGCCCGATGGTTGTTTGCAGGAGTCACGATGCAGTAGTGGAGTCTGGGGCAGGGCCTGGTTGCAGGGTGACCACACTCGCCCAGGCGTTGAGCACCTAGGTTAGTGCAGCCAAACACCAGCGCCCTGATATGGCAGCAGATGTAGATCCAGAACAAAACGAATCCTGCAGGCACCCTGGAGCAGGCATGAAGCATATCACTGAATCACGTGCAGGATGCTGCAGGCTGGGAGAATGAAAGCTAAGCAAAGGTTAATGTAGCAGACACATAACAAGCAAGGGAAAGGGAGACCAGGCAAGAAACATGATATGAGATATACACGAGAAGTGGCTAGAAACATGACATGAATAGCGTAAAGTATAAACAGGCACAAGACAAGGAATAAACATAACCAGACAAGACATACATGTTACAGGGCACAACAAAGGACAGGGAAGAAGGCAAGGAACACAGGGGAAGGAGTGAGGAGCCGGAACCCTCGGAAGCTTCTTCCTTTAAGCAAGGATAGGAAATCTTAACTGGGACATGGGTAGAGGAGAGAGGAACCGGAATCCTCAGATGATTCAAGGAAGAAGGGCAAAGGTACATAAGAGACAGACAAACATGAATACAGAAACTAGCCTAGGACTACAAGATAACTATTGGAGATTCCGTCACATGATATGGCCATAGTATGCTTAGCCCACCACTACGCCAAAGTACTCCAATGACGGTGGGTCCTAACGCTAATCCCTGCTGACAGTGGTACACAACAAACCAAACATGGAAACCAAACACATAGCACTGAGACATACCTTAGACTGAAGACTGCAGACTGAGACAAACAGAACACACAGGTTGGGCACACCAAATAAAGGAAGCAGAGCTGAAGCAAAGAGCCGGAGCAGAAGCAAGGAATGGAAAATAGAACAAAGCAAAAGGAAATCCAGGAATGGATCAAAGCAAAACAGGGAAACTAAAGCAGGACAGATATGCAGCTCCGCAGCCTGGGCAGAACGTAACACTTGGTCAATTTAGGTGTAATATATATTTTTTTCCTTTTTATTAAGCTTCTTCCCCCAACTCCTGCTGACCGTGGGTGGTCCGATGATGTTGTTGGGTGGTCCCGCTGCCATCAGTGGCATTCCCGATGACATTGGGGGCCTTCCTGTTGATGTCAGTGGGCATTTCCTCTCACATTGTGGGAAACACCCCCATTTAAAGAGGAAATGGGCTGGGAGCAGGGTGTGTCAAGACCCTGATCCCGCGACCCAGAGGATTCAGGTGTTGACCCAGAGAACCGGAAGACAAACAGTGAACTTCTTTATTTACCCTACTGAAAATATTCGATTAACTATCGTCAAATTTAACTCTTTTTCACAGATTTTAAATTCTGCTTTTACTGCTCATAATTTTATTAATGATATACAGCTTGTTAATATTTTCTTCCTTGTGATTTCTTAAAAATATGTTCCAATAAATTGGAAATCTCACCTTTGTCTAATTTTTTAATTGAATTTAAAAAAAATAACTCTCAGATAGCTGAATATATCTTGAGTTGGTAACTGAAGTATATTTCTTATTTGTGGGAATGTCATCAACCTCTTGTTTTCATATAACTCGCTAATACTGTATTTGCTCGATTATAAGACTTTTTCAGAACAAATGCTCTGAAAAATAACCATCGTCTTATATTCGAGGTCATCTTCTAATCAGACCTCAAATAGAGTTCTCACTCTAGGGGACCTGGAGCTTCCACTTTGGCAGCCGGTGGACGTGTGTGCGATGCAGTAAATGGGATGTGTGTCAGGGTTGTGGCCTAAATGCAATGCTTGCCTCATGGTTTCTGTTTGTTAGGCCACACCCACTCCCCTTTGTAGCCTCTGAACCCAGCTAACCCCTCCTCTTCCTTCAGGCTGTTGCTGAGCTTATTCAGTAGCTCATTGCCCTTTCGTGGTACCACACCCGATCAGCAGACTTCCTGTTTTTTTTATTGATTCCTGTGTATGAACCGGCCTGGCTAACGTTCCTGATTCTTGTAAACTGACTCCTTCCTGTTCCTGACTACGAGTACCTCTCCATTCCTGATCTTGGCGTGCATGACTACCTGTTGTGGTTCCTGACCTCGGCACATCATACGTTTATGCTTTTGGATTCTGATTTGGCTTATTATTTACTTGCCTTATATTCCTGATTCCTGCAACATTGACAATGTGGAAAGCGGTTAATAATTCTACTATTTGTCTTTAGATTGTGTCTGCTCAAGCCAGCCAGTCGTACAGTTGCATGAGAAGGGGTGCGGTGCCTCACCAGAGTAAGTGGACACCCCTCCTGCACATAGGCATAACTGAGCAGCTGCATGCAAGTTGAAGGTCACTATGCACAATGGACTTCTCCCCCTACCTCAATCATTGTAGTGGGTGATAAGTTTTCTCATAAAAATGCTCTGGGGTTATTTTTTAGTGTTTGGGCTAGGCCCCTTAGTTTCACTGAAGGCTTATGACACTGCTACAGAATACAAAGACATTCTAGACAATTGTATGCTTCCAATTGTATGCTTCCAATTGTATTCTTCCCAGTTTGGGGAATACTCTTTCCTATTCAAGCAATTACCCCTTTGCACAAAGCAAAGTCCATAAAGACATGATTTTAGGAGTTTGGTGGAGAAACTCGAGTGACCTGTACAGAACCTTGACCTTAACCCATATGAACACCTTTGGCATGAATTGAAACACAGATTGTGTGCCTGGCCTCACAAATGCTCTTTTGGCTATATGGGCACAGACAAACCACGTTTTGTGGAAAGTCTTTCCAGAAGAGTGGAGACTATTATAGCCACAAAGGGGTGCATCCCATATATTAATACTCAAGGTTTTGGAATAAGATGTCCAACAAAATCCCTCTTGTCCCACCATATGGTGTGTGGTGTCTAGAATCATTCCCAATCTTGTGGTTGCTGGGGATAGAGAAGATTTCCCCCTATTGATTAACTACCCCAGTTCTTGGTGAAAGAACTTAGTTTAGCCTAATAGACAAGTTTCCGAGACAAGGAATGAGGGCAGGCTTTACTCTCTCTTTAAGCCTTAGTGTGTCAGTTATGTTGCTGGCACACATAGCTTAAAAAGGCAACTATGTATTTTAGATGTAGTGGGGCTCTCATGGCGCTCCTAATAGCTCCTAACCCTGAGGGATCTCCACCCTCCTCATGATTATGGACAAATGCTAAAAAGTACTGGGTTTACAATTCTGCTTCATATTTTTGTGACCTTGGTTTCTGAGAGTATATGGTTTTAATATTAGTTTTATACACTAGTTTGTGTTGGACAATCTTAACAGTGAGGAAGCTCAGGTGTAGGCAAGTAAAGTTTGGTACATGAATGTTATAGGCAAACCACGGCTGAATCCAGATACATGTATAGGTAAAGTACAGTCTGGAGTCACAGGATGGATGGTCAGACACAGCCAGGTTTGGTACACTAAACGGGTAGTCATAAAAGCCAAAGGTTGGCTCACAGGGTGGGTAGTCAGAAAAGCCCGGTACAGGGCACAAGTAGATCAAACTAAAGAAGAATCACTAAGCAGGAGGGTAGTCAGGCATGCCAAGGGTCAAAAACAGTATACACAAATCCAAAGTAGCCAAAGGCTATAGCAGGACCACACTATGGTATTTGTGCTTAGCAGTTACGGATTTTTCGTCCGGCACCCGGCTTGCCCTGCCTGTAGCCGTTCATCAACAACGTGCCTCCTGCTGCATGTCACCAGAGTGCCTAAAGTATTTCCCTGGCGGCGGGAAAGTAGCAGTAAAATGAAAACAGTATTTGTGTAAAATTAACTAGAAAAAAAGATTCTCCATAGCAATAGTCCATCCAAAAATGCAACTTTTAATGTACTTTTTGCCTATTTCTTAACCCTTAATTTGGACCTTATCTTAGTAACATATTCTCTAGGAAACAATAACTAAGTAATATGTATCTAAATTCTTGTAACAAGTAGGCTGAAATCACTCTTAACAACAACTATAAATAAAGAAACTGAATTACATTACATTTAAGTTGTAGAACACCAATAGCCTCTGTAGCCCTATTGCAATAGCTATTACAATAGGGGACAGTGAAAATTAACAATAACATTGAAATTAACAATATACAAAACTGACTATGCCATTAACACGCATTAAGATAGCAGATAAGATAACAGAAGAAGATGCCCCTGCCCATGCAAGCCTATTTTCTATTATGAGGCAGCAGAGAAACAATGAGACAATGGGATCAAGAGGTGCTGCTTGGGCTAGGAGTTGATTGTAGTGAAGGTCATGTGGAGAAGTCAGTGGCATGAAGATCTTGAACGTGTGGAAGAAAGACATATATTTTGTTGTAATACTAGATGTTCAGTTTTAATGCCCTACTAAATAATGTTGTTCTTTTTTTGTATATTTTCTTCATAGATGTCACATGTGTCAACTATGTGTAGGTTACTAGTAGCTATATTGAGGTTCATACATGACATGCTGTACTAATTTTTCAAACCGCTGCCCTTCCTAAATTGTTTTTTTTCCCACACACAAATACATGTATGAAGCACTGTGAAGCAAACGTGTAGGCTGGGGATTTTGTATTATATCCGCGTTCGTGTCCTAAGAAGAAATACAAAAATAATGAAGCCCTTAATGATTAACAGATGACTATCTTTTGACCTTACCTATCAAATTGCGGATTTGTTTGTCACAAGACAAAAAAGTGAACATGAACACAACCAATTTACCTATAACAGGCAGTAAAGAAGTATTTTGCAAAGAAACAAGCCAGTGTTAGTTGTTCAAACTTTTTTGCATCCCCTTAAACAAAAACTATTCTGAATATTTTCAACTCCCAATAGTAAATAGGATTTCAGTGTTGACAATGATAATATTATATTTTAAAATATTCTTGTATTTCTCTATTTTGTGTGGTTTGTTTCACTTATATAAATTGGTGTACCATGGCACTTTCAATCTGTTTGAACTAAGGGAGATACTACAGCTGCCTGGGAACAATTTTGGATCTGCGCATACCCACGGATCTATAACTTTCATATTACAAATGGAGATAATTAAGAAGAAATATACATTTCGATTTTTTAATTTGAAGAGCAATATAATGGCACATTGGACACCTTTCGAAATATGATTTATGCGCAAACTGTTTTTTTCTTATACATTTTTATCATTGAGGATCTGCCAGCATGTTTTGAATATATGTTTGCTTACAGAACATAATACATTGCTGAATGACAATGTATTGGGTATGATACATCAGAAATGCTTCTTCTTACTTACTTGTTCTGCGTTTTAAATAGCAAACATGCTTTAATTTCTCGTTTTTGTGTTTCAAATCTTATACAGTTAGCATGTAATCATTTATTTGTATGCTGAGTTTTTTTCTGTATAATACAGCAGAACAAAATTAAGAGGACTGTCTAAATATATGCATCATGCAAATAGATAGATAGATAGATAGATAGATAGATAGATAGATAGATAGATAGATAGATAGATAGATAGATAGATAGATAGATAGATAGATTGATGTAATTATTACTACTACTCTTTTGGGGCTGCTTTGATATTTTCTCTGGTACACTTTTATAGACAGATATCATTGAACTTAAGATGGGTCATAACTGGCAATTTAATGATAATTACAAAAAAATACTAGGGGTTGGGACACATTTTCAAATCATATTGCTGGTGTGTTTTATTCAATAAAGTGGGAGTTGGCAGGATAATTTGCAAGCGGTGGTTTTAACTCTTTGATGTTAATATACATTATGAAGGTCCAACCTTGGCAACCTTGTGCTGCAGGAAGATCTGTGTTGGTCCTGCAAAGTAAAATTAATTACCGATCGAATTATGCATTATGCAGGGCCAGCATAATAGTCTTTGCTGGGGAAATCTGCATTAATTAGCCCTTTTGTCAATCAATAGCAAACTCTTCTGACATGTCTCACTTTATATAATATAATTATAGATAATAGAATGTGTAATAATTGTAGAAGTCGGTTGTTTGGCCCCTTTGGTTTTTATTATCTATTAAATAAGAAATAGATAGGTCTTTCAGTCTCATAATTTTTTTAGTTAACTATACTGTACATATAGCAGAGTAATATTATTAATAATGATAAAAAGATGCAACATTATAGCATAACCAATTTACTAATATAGTAATTATGCTTAATTGTCTAGGTAAATACAGAATATCACACCTTTTATGTGAAATCTGTATTAAATAAGCTATTTCATTTCAATACCATTTAAGTTTCTGGTATAATAACCCAAACATGATAATGTCTAACAATCTTCTATTCAGAAGACATGCAGAACAGTGTATTATGAAGTGTTTGAAATGTTTAGTGAGCTAAGCTTTTGAAAGTAGCTATGTCATAGAACAAAAACACACTCTAAAAAAATATTGTATTTATCTACATTCTAACAGACAGACTAATATTGTAGCAAATGTTATTAGCTCATAAAGAAGCTATGATGGTACACATTTTCAGTTACATTCACAGTCATTTCTGAAAAGATACTATTATCCCTAAACAGAATTTTTGGTATCAATTAGGAAAGTTAATTTATCTCCATACAGTAATATCATGTTAATGGTACTTGCTTATTTTTTGTGAATTGACTCCTTGGTGAAAATACTTAATAGACTATATAAAAATATTGCATATGTTCTACATTCTACAAATAAATTATCTATGAATCAGATTGAGAAGCATGTTATTTGGGAAAATATAATTTATGCAACATTAACTTTTGGGAGTACATACTCTAAATGTAATAATCATACAAAATAAGGCACATAAATTAAGGAATCACACATCTCATTTTATACAAGACAATGTCAAATTAAGCATACATAGACTAGGGTTGTTTTGGATCCTATTGTTTGTCTTGCTTAAATATTAAATTAATGCAATTGAAAAATATCATTTAATATAGCTTAATAAAGTGCTTGTTTGTAAATGACCTGACTCGACTGCAAATACAGAGATTCAATGTACACCAGCAGGTTCTTTAAAATATGCATTCAAATACTATTTAAATTAGAATTGTGCAGGAATCTGACTAGTTATTTGTTATTTTTGTGACATCTTAGAGAAGAAATGGTAAAATTCTCAAAGAACGCGAAAACCAACCAACAATATACAGAATATCAATATATTAAACTTTTTTTTTTTTTAAATAGCATTTTATACAGATGAATTGACTACATTGTCCCTCTGATGTACTCTGGATCTGTATCTCAATTATATGCTACATTGTCACTTTTTATGTTAATATGTTATATGGAAATTATTTTATTTTTATGCAGGAATTCCAGGATGTTTATTTTTTGCTTCTGGCTTTCACATTTTGTCCTTAAACTATATTAACACCCATCCTTACTTTTATTTACACAAAATAAAGGCAGCCTTTGTACTAGTTTATACATTTGTGGGCAAGTATATGATAGTTATACCCAGTCTTAGCAAGCAGGAACAAACATGCAATGACCACAAAGTTTTGATGACAATGTGCACCGGGTAGTTCTCAGAAGTCTACAAACATGTTGAATATATCAACATCATGTGTTTAGCTGAGCAGCTGTTGGATCTTACCCGGCGATGATAAGCTTGTTACTGAAAACATTTCCTTATGTTATGACCTTCACATACAATCTAGAGGTTACAGTACCTGTAATTGGAAAATGTATAGGTATACAAGCATGAAGTGACACAACCAACTTTATTACAGTTTAATTAATGCTCTGAAGCATCATTTAACGAAATGAATGCTTAAAAAAAACATTTGCATACGTGCCAACAGATATGATTATTTCTGTCTTAAAAAAGACAAATTTATCTAAATATAAAAATACTGTGTATATATAGTGTGCGTGTGTATACACAGTATATACAGATATGTGAACTTATCTTCTCTCGATTAACAACTGAAATGCCATCATACATATATAAAATTTGTGTTTTCATTATATATCTCCTCTCTTTCTTCTGTATATATATATATATATATATATATATATATATATATATAAATACCCACGTATATATATACTGTGTATTTTTTTTTTTATAGCATGATGAAAAATAATTTGACAAAGCATTTTACTGCAATGTTACGCTTTTAAAAACTAGCGATGTTAATACTTATGGCCATTTCTGTGTCAATGTGTATTCCATGAATTAATACATGCTATCATGTACCGTGCGTTTCCCCAACTAAATATCTGTAAGGGTATATATAAATAGTGAAACTAAATACCGAAGCACATTCCAAACACAAGTAGACACTAATTTCTAGATGCATTTCTTTCTTAATATATATATATATATCTATAGATATATATATATATATATATATATATATATCTATAGATATATATCTATAGATATCTTCTGTTTATATAATTATGAAGGCACTACTCATCCTTAGTGTCGAACTGTGGTGAATGCTATGGGAACCTCCTAGTTTACCAGTACAACTACTGGTAAAATACTTGATTTGGCTAACTTCTTAATATGAAGCTATTATTGTCAAGTGAGCCAAGCCCCATCATAACATATAGTACAGTCATATGTGCTGGCAGCTCTCTGTAATGGAACCGTAAGATAGATTTTGTTTTATCTTTTTCATTAATTCATTTTTCTGTGTGCATGGTAGCCCAATACTTTTTAGGTTGTGCACTTCTCTAGTTTGTATTTGTTATGGTGGGCATTTTTACAGAATCTGACCAAACCTTAGGGTTGAGCAGCCTTTCCTGCCACACAGGTGCCTCGTCAATGGTGTCCAGACAAGGCTTGAAATTGCTTGAGAACCTTGATGGGTTAAAGTGCAGTGCAGCCCCACTGATTCAGCTCCTTGGTAAGCACAATAGCCATGAAAAATAATATAGGACTTGCCAAACTTGGAGTGCTTTCACATGGTGGTAGGCTAAGCAATACAAGGCCATATTGTGTGACATAATACTCAATATTTATGCATTAGACAAATTCTCACTTTGTTTTGTAGATTTTGACATAAATTCTTACCTACTCCAAAAAAGTATAAAACATTTTAACTTGTCCTAGCACACCTTTTTTTAATCTTGTTTCATTGAGTTATATGTATGGTGTGTGAGTACTGCTTGGACAATGTTGTTTTTTTATGTGAGTGTTATAATGGATTTTTGTGTGTTTAGCTCACACTGCATGATGAATTTTGATTAGGATGTCTTTCCCAAGCTAGAATATACAAAACCTGTGGCCTGTCCATTGTTCTCAAGGACTGAATTTGTGCACCACTGTACCAAAAAAACATATTATTTTTGTGTTAAAGTGTATTGTGGCAGAATACCACGCATGGGGCCCTTTGACTAATTAAGGTCTAGTGGGGGGGAAAAAATAATTAGCATAAGCAAAACTTCATCTGCATTGCCATAAACCATCAGATTACTCGGGCTACACAACATTATTGTATACAACATTGTATTTAAAACTGAAAGGTATGGCTTGTTGAGACAAATCCCTGATCTTAGCAATGTATTTCATTCTACATCAATATCAGTACAAATGTAAACAGATTCTGCAGGTTCCATGTGAGTGGCTGGGCATCATTACCAAGACATCTAATAATTAAACCAACCAGTTTTGAATTGGTCACTCATTCCTCATATGTGAATGAAACATCTGGTAGGGCGTGCAGTCATTTTCAATGTAAGACTGAAGCTATCAGATTTGGTACTCAAGGTGTCTTACATTTGTTCTGTGCAGAGGACCTTTCACCAAAATTGCATCAGTTATTTAGAGGACATCTTGATCATTCAGGCATGCAGTTACACAGGATACCAGTAACATTGATGAGAGCACATTGTATTTAAACACATCTCACAAGTACCATTGATCACATTCAGCTACACATTTATGTGGTACATGTGCAAAAAATGTTGGTGTGTGTATATATATAAATATAGTTCCCTTCCTGATTTCTTCAATTGTTGCATATATGTCACACAAACTTTTCCGATCATCAAACTAATTTTAATATTACACAAAGGCAACCCAAGTAAACACAAAATGCTGCCATTATGATGTCTTGTATAGAAGATAATCTATTCAACCCTACTTGGCCCTATATAAAAAGGTAATTGCCCCCTTAGTTACTAAATCAACCAATTAAAAAAATGATAATTGGGTTCAAGTTCACTAGACACATCCAGACATGATCACTGCAGCTCTTTTTAATCCAAAGATCAATCGAATACAACCTGTCTTGCAACGTGAAGTAGGCCAAAAGCAGCAAATGATGCCGCAATCTGTAGAAATTCAATATCAGGACGAGAAACAAAGTCATTGACATCTATCAGTCTGGTAAGGGTAAGTCTTTTCTAAGGCTTTGGGACTTCAGTGAACCACAGTAAGCGCCATTATCTAGAAATGGAGAAAACTTGGAACAGCGGTGATCCTTCCCAGGAGTGGCTGGCCAACCAAAATTCCTCCAAGAGCACATCCACAACTCAACAGGATGTCACAAAAGAACCCAGACTAAAATGTAAAGAACTGCAGGCCATGCTTTCCTCAGTTAAGTTCATAAATAAGCCACTGTGGAAAAATGGCATCCGCGGGATAGTGGAAAAAACACTGCCGACCAAAAAGAACACAAAAGCTTGTCTCACATTTGCCAAGAAACATCTTGATGACCCCAAGACTTTTGGGATAATATTCTATAGGCTAGTGAGTCAAAAGTGGAATGTTTTGGAAGACATGGGTCCTGTAACATCACAGCATTCCACACTAAGAACATCATACCAACAGTCAAACCTGGTGGTAGTATGATTGTCTGGGGCTGCTTTGCTGCTTCAGGACCTGGGCGATTTGACCTTTGGGATACTATTCTGTCAGTTGATGAGTGAAAATTGGAACACTTTTTGGAAGAAATGGATCCTTTTATATCTGGCATAAAGCTAACACAACATACCACATACAACATACTGTTAACAGTCAAACTCGGACCTGAGCGACATAATTGCCATAATTGATGGAACCATAAATTCTGCTCTCTAGAAAATTAATACCTGGGCATCTGTTTGTGACATGCAGCAGGACAATGATCACTGTCAATGACAATGAAGCACCAAAGTCCACCTCTGCAATAAACACAAATAAAGTTTTGGAGTGACCTAGTTAAAGTCCCAACTTGAATCCAAATGAGATGCTGTGGTATGACCTTTAAAGCACAGTTAATGCTTGAAAACCCTCCAATTTGACCATATTAAAACAATCCTACCAAGAAGCTTACTGCATATACTCACTGAGTATAGATTTCTTTTTCTGTGCTGCAGCACCATCATGTGGCCACAACAGGCTTATTACAAGTAGACCTGGATGAAAAAATCCAGGTCTACTTGCCCCGGGTTTTGGTGTGTTACTTACTTTTAATAAAAGTGTGTTTTATGTTTTTGTTTTTAAAGGTGTGGGGGGTTGGTTTCGGCTAAGTAAATGCAGAATTTTCATTTCGGTGCATCCCTACACTAAGTCGGACACTGAAGTCTACCACTTCAGTGTCTGGCTTAGTGTAGGGATGCAGCGAAATGAAACTTCTGCATTTACTTAGCCGAAACCGACCCCCCCACGCCTTTAAAAACAAAAACATAAAATGTTTGGCTTAGTATATAGTGATAAGGGTTATGCTGCATTAATGTTAATGTCTGTCTCAATGTATAGTGATAGGGATTATGCTGTACCACCGTCAATGTCTACCTCAGTACATAATGATAACAGTTATGCTGTACCCCTGTCAATGTCTGCCTCAGTATATATAATGATAACAGTTATACACTTGTCAATGTTTGACAACGATAGAAGCTATGCAGTTTTAAAGTGTGTGGAGGGGTGCCACATACAGAATCCGCCCCAGGTGCCAAATACTCTGGGTACACCCCTGTCTAGGATAAAATAGTTTCTGCACACTTTCACATTGACATATAGCGAGCGATAAAGCAAGGATTCATAAAGGGTCAACATTCGCTGAAACATTTGCACAATGTATGTACATTTCAATAAAATGGGTTGGATAAATGCAGCTTGCAACATACCAAATTGGCCTAGTAAATTTTTTGCAAGCTTAGTTCTGAGAGCAGAGGGTGCTGAAACAACCAATTGCCCCTGTTATATCAGGAATAGGTTTAATTATTACATTTCTATCATTGGGACAATATTGAGCAATATTTGGTGTTTGCATAATTAGTTTGTGCTAGGTAATCAAGCATGCTATCCTTAGGTTTCAGAACGCTACCACCACCCCAGTGTACTGAACCCAATAGAAGGCATAATTAGGGTGAGGTGTCAAAGTTTGACAAAGTTTTTTGTGTGCTCAATTGTATCTGGTAAATAAACTATATAACTGTTGCATTAAGGACCAATGCACATGTTGGTGGCAATGGTGCAATGTTTTAGGGATGTTTTTTTTGGATCAGACTCTAGACAATTTACCTGTCGGAGGAACCCTAAATGTCATACCATTTGTCCATGTCCATGTTATTTAAAAAAGGCTTTAAAAGGAACTCTAACCTCTAAATTATATGGGAAGGTCATAGCATAAGCGAATATTATGTTGGTACTTTCAACATGTTTACTAGGCTTCCAGAGAACTAGTTTTATCTACATTGTGAGTCATCAGGACTTTGTGACCATTAGGTGTTTGTTTCTTCTTGCCAAGACTTGATGCACCCTTTTTATTCTTAGCCATCATATATTAAATATGCGGTACAGAGGCTATCTTTATTTTGTGTAAATACAAGTGCAAATGGATGTTACATAGCTAAAGGCTAAAGGCATTCAATTTAATACTTGCCATTTTTGCTTCGTCAACACTTTTCATTATAGATAATCTGAATATGTATAATCTTACAACATTATTTTAATAAAATCCTTGTTGTACGAAATGTGCAAAATCTTTGTAGGAACAGAATATTTCACTACATCTGGAACTAAAGACAGGCCACTGAAATTACTCTAAATGTGTTTAA